>NC_090437.1:811944476-812251219 GCF_031143425.1 Pleurodeles waltl | reverse complement strand
TTCTGGGATTAAAATTCCTATTTTGCTGGTGGTGGTGAGAAGGCCGCCTTGCCTCTGTCCAGGAGCCAAGGGATCCGCCACATGGGTTGTATACAATGTACTGAAGTGGTGGACCCAGGCAGCTGGGCCTATGTGGGTTTCAACAGCATTCGCTATTTCCTTCCCCACTTTTGCTACTAGTTCCCAGAATTTGGTGGTGTTGTGGTCGACTATGCTTGCTCTAAGTTCAGCCCACATTGCGTTTTTGGACAGCCATTTCTTGGTTGCTAACAAGCACTTATAATCTCTTCTATATTCTTTAAATTTCATTTCGCTAGTCGAGCTGTTATGACGCTGTGTTAAAACAAGCAAGACTTATCTTTTTGCCATTCCACCCTCCTTGTCAAACCATCCTTCATATCCTAGCTGCCCTTTTCTAACAATACCATCTGACTTGATATGTGCTGGTTTGGACCACAAGGCCCCCAGCTCCCTTTTCATTTGGTCATAAGCAGCCATAAGTCAAGGGACTTTCATTAGCCGGGCGTCTACGATAGATTGTCCATAGTTGGCTGTTATGGGTTCTAGCTGCCTGTCCCTGTCGGTACATCTCACCATCCCATTGTATTGTTCTTCTACAATTGGACAGAAAACTCTCCCTCCTGTGCAGCCCCAGGGCCCATCCTGTTGTTATCCCTAGCCCCAGGGCGTCCGTCCTCATAACAAGGAGAAGTGGATTATGTTCAATAAGAGATCAGTAAAGGCCTCAGATTTTTTTGTAGACTTAAAGTGACTCATAGCTGTCTCTGGGATCCCCATACTACGATCTTCCAACAAGATTTCATGGCTGTTAATAGTGTCACAAACCGATGTGTTAAAGTCACCACAAACCAGCATCACACTCCTGCCTCCTACACAGCCCCGGGTAGCTTTACCATCCTCAGTGCTTCTTCTAACCTTTTCAATATATGTGTAGCACTCTCTCCAGAGTGCCTGAACCCCTGAAGACCACCCTGGTGGAATATATATTTTCAAGATATCAATTACCACCCCTTTATTAAGACCTGACCTAAGTCTCAAATGTTGGATATTCGTAGAAGCCCTCAGGAGTAGTACATCAACCTGCTCTACTTTACACTCTTGCTTTCATGACACCCATATTGAGATACCCCCCGAAGGGTGACCCTTCCATGCCGAAACAGCCAATATGTCAAAGCGCAGAAAACCATCAATACATAATCCTTCAACAGCCCATGTTTCTTGGAAGCAACAAATATCATGCAAACTGACGCATTGTATCCAATCGTTGTCTTCCAGTTTGCTAGCCAAACCTTCTATGTTCCAGGACAGTATTCGCATACAGCCCCCCTCCAAGATACTATGGGCAAGCGGTATCGAGGGGAGCATACAGAAGAAATGGCTGGATAAAGAGAAGGTTCCTTTGCTAATCTGTCAGTTCTTGCTCTAGGGGATGCTGCTGTGTCACCAGCAAGTACAACCGCTGCCCATGACCAGTTCTCGCAGTTGGGCCCTTTTTCCATCACGTCACGTAAGTAATCTGGATTTGTCTACTGTTTTTGTAGGTGGTAATGGTCAGTGATTGTCGCACTCTACTACCCTCAGCTATAGAACTCTTCTTGTTTCACCATGGTGCCAGACTGTGCCTAGTAGGGCTGCCTTCCCTATCTGCGCTGCTCCCACACCCCTCATACCCCCTAATTTTCTCTTGGTTGGCAGTAGAACAGGGCAGCACGTCAACCCCCATTTTATGGAAACAGTCCGCATGGTTGAGGCTTAATCTAGCTATGTCTGGTAAGGCAAATTCGACCAGGGCAGAGGGGCAGAAGATAGCAGGATCACCTTGGGGATTAGTAGGATGAGTGCACCTCCTGCCATAGTCGAGCCTCTGGTGTAGTCAAGCCTCTGGTGGTAATGGACAATGCCCTGCCCCTTCTATCCCCTCCCAAATCTCACATGAGGAGGCAAAGGAAGCCCAAAGAATGATGTCTGGTCTCATAGTGCCTAAACTACAGTAAACATTTGCATTCCTTCCTACCCCCAATGTAGAATTCCTACTGCCTCCTTTCCATGTCACAGCTGTTATCTGAAAACTGATTTGCAGTCCTACAACACCACATTCCGATCAGCCCCTTATTTATTTAGTCAGTTATTAATCATTCAATAGTTTTTCACGAACCAGATCCCCAACCTTAGAAATCCAGCTAGTAGAAGTTGTTGGCAAATCCCTTATTCCTAAAGTGGCAGCACTGGCAGATGATTTATCATCACGGAATTGCTGAAGCTCCTGTAAGACAGTGAGACCTTCATTTATGTCAAAACGTGTATCTGCTGCCACCAAACTAGGGCCATCTAAATCTGGGACATGCATAGGTATCCCAAAGAGAACCTCATAGGGAGGTTGTTCCCCCCAAGGACATTCTTGGCAGATTATTCAGTGCTTTCTGGGCCCCATATAGGTGATGAGGCCAGCTGTGGCTAAAACCTAATACTCTAGCTGTTAAGGACTGGTTTAGATCTTGATTCCTCCTCTCCGGAACCAAATTTCCCTCTGGATGGTAGGGTGAAGGGTAATGGACTTCAACACCCATCGTCCCCATGGTGTCCCTGAATGCCGTAGAGGTAGGATAAGGGCTTTGAGTTCAGCCAGCTGGGCAGTGCAGCCCCCCAGGGTCTGCATGTAGGTATTGTGAGGGTAGAATATACCATCCTTCATCACTCCACTCATGGCTGCACTAGCGGCTGAGTATTGTTGTTTAGTACCTACAGCTGTTTGTGCTGAACCATCAGTGTAAACAACAGTGTGATATTCGTCAAGTGGCAAGATTTCTAGAGGTGAGGGGTACTCCTGTTTGTATTGGAGGAATTCTTGTATCTGAAGTTTTCGATCAAAGATGTAATCAACATTGGTGGCAGTCAGGGAGGTTGCGCATTGAATTCAGCGTGGATGCAATGCTTTAGCGTTAGGAACGCTAGCTTTGGTGACGGCCTCTAAGGCTGGCACCGGGGTAACGACAATAATGTGTTTCTTTTTGGCAAGTGGTCTCTCCTTGATGACAGCCATCTGTACAGCAGTTCGATTTTTTTTGTGGGTGCAAAGCGTTGTTCTGCATTGGAGTATAAATGAGATTTATATGCTATGGGTACTGTGTCGCTTTCATTAAAGGTGACATAGGTGAACCCAATGACACCAGCAATTATTCTGATGACCAGATTTTTTTTCTTGTCACGGGTGTGCAATTGTTTTGCTTCTAGCATGTCTTATTGCAATCCTCTAAGGTTGCATGTGTGTTCTAATGTCTAGTGTCTGCTACAACAATCTGGGTGTATTAAGTCATAGAGTGGCTTGATACATTGTGCATAGTCAGGAATGTAAGTACTGCCAATGTAAAAGAAACCTAGTAAATACTGTAGTTTCTTAATAGTATTTGGTGGCTGTAGCTAAGCACATTTCTCTACAAAGTGCGGGGCCAGGCTCTTGCCCTCATTTGATGGCGCGTGTCCCAGGAACAGTATGCTGAGAAAGGCTATTTTAGTTTTCATAAAATTAAATTTGTAACCAACGGCTGCGAATCCTAGAACGATCCAATTGACCCTGGCAAGATGAATGTTGAGGTCATCACCTGTGAGATAAATATTATCCACATAGGACAACGCTTCGAGATCAATATCATGCAATACTGATGTGACACTGGCTGAGAACAGCCCTGGGCTGTTCTTGTAGTCTTGGGGCAAATGAGAAAAGTATTTCTGTGAGCCAAATAAGAATGCACTCAGGTCCCAACATTCGTGTGCTACGTTTTGGTAGAAAAACCATTGGAGATATCCAATGTTGTTTATGTCTCCCTCAATCTGGATATTTAAATCATAAACCCTGTCAGTGGGAGAATGCGCCCGTCCACAGGCTCGACTGCAATAAAGTCGCTAGTTACTGTCACATCCAGATTTTCTTTCAGACTCTGGCAAAATATTGTGACCTTTGCCACACTGTCTAGCGGAGTCACTGCCCATGTCTTGTTCTTCAGCAATGTTCTCAAGTGTACTGGCATTCTTAATTGACAGTGCTGCCAACTTTTTCTTTTTAAACTGTGGCTTTTGTTGTGGGGACTTTTCTTCTTTTTTGTCCGAAGACTTTGGTGAGTCTTTCTTCTGTTTCATGTAGTCAGGACATCGCTCTAACCGGCCGACTCTCTCGCTACATCTATCTGGTGTGTCTTGAAAATTACGAGAGGGATGTGAATCAGTATATCTGTCAGAAGCTTTTATATTCTCTCTATTTCTGAGATTATATCTCCTTTCGGAGTTCTCCAGGTGCAGAGATTCTTCTCTCTGACTTTGTCTGTCTTTAATTTGCTTTTGTTTATCCCAGCACTTTTTAGAACCCTCCTGTGCTTGTTCAGTCCCTTCCTTAGGGGTGGTACTTTGTATTTCAGGCTTTTTCGGTTTGGCTCCCAAACTATCCCGTCCTATACTGGTATAGATGTCGGAAATTATTTTGGGTAGTTGTTTCTCCTGTTCCAAGTGTGGAATTTCTTAGAGCCGCTGGCAGAGAGCCAGTGCTACTGCTTCCCCTTTAATGTTTTTGAGTAATATTGAGGAGATTGCATTAAAGTTACGCATTAATTTCATCCCCAAATCTAGGGATGGTGCAGCCCGTGTTCGTTCGGAATTAGTTTGAACATTTCCAGTAAATTGGCAAGTGTCAGGGCACAATCTGGGGTAGTATAGATCGCAGCGAAGACTGTACCCCATGTGACACAGTCATCAACCGAGGGAACCATGCCGAAGGGCAAACAGATTGTGAGAATTCTATGTTTTTCCTGTAGTCCCAGATGGGGAAACACAGCTTCCAGTTGATTCATTTATGGGCTATCCAGAACAGGACATTTTCTTGTTCTGTGGGTACTTCACCCATGATAGAATGTACTGTTTGTGGATTAATCCCAGTAGTGGACAATTGGTAACCAGCAGGTGCTGGACATGCTGGTGTAGTGTTCAGAGTTTGCATTGCGAACTGAACAAGTCGTCTATATAGTGTTACTAGCTCAATGTGAGGATTACGGAGATCAGCTGCATGCATGTTTTGTATACCCAGGTGAGGTGTATGTGTGGCAAACATAGGCCACGTTGGTCCTTTCCTACCTAGGAGACCTAATCTCACAGGTTGTATTACATGTGGTAGAGCGGTATTAAATCAGCTCTGATGTTCTTGATAAGTAATTGGTATTTGAAGATACTGGTATGCTTGGTACCGTTGTGGTACGTTTGCAATTCTGTATGTTTGAAATGTGTATGATCTTTGGTCTTCAAGAGGAAGGGTGACCACAGAGTAGAATGTTTCTGTTTGGTAGGATTCACTAGCTTCTATGATAGATGTAACATCCCTGCCCTCGACTGTTAAGCCATGCGCTACTAGGTGTACTGTTAATGCTTGTCTGGCATTCACAGGAATGTCTAGGGCATATTGTGAAATGGGTAGATGGAACACCAAGTAGGGAGAAAGTTCTTTTAATAGTTCGATCTCGAACAACCCTCTGCCTAGTTAGGTGCTCCCTGTTCAGCTGAGGAGGATCTTCCCCAAGACCACAGAAATCTCCGTATAATGGTACTTAGGGTACCTGTTGTGTGTGAGACAGTGATAGTCAGGGTATCTGTAAATTAGTGCCTAAACACCATCATTGGTGGCGCCATGTCATAGTTTGACTCTTGCTCTAGGAAAGACTGCTGGTTTAGGGATGACAGCACTTTTGTTTGTAGGTGACTAGGCCAATTCTACAACAAGTCGTAACTGTCGACCCAACCCTCCCGGCTCACAAGCAGTACCTCACCAAAAACCCAAACAGTAATAGGTGATTTGTGGAAACCTTTAAGCATGCACTCAAGAGTGCGACATCTCAGGGAGGTCGTGGTTAAACAGAGATTACCCTTCTCTCACATGAGTAACATGTCTCAATCAAACACAAGCAATGAAACCCCCACCATCTTGCAATAACATGTAATATCAACTAAATTTGAAATAGACCCTAATACCCTGGCATGATGAACCTAATCTATAACCTAAAGAGAGCTAGGTGTGTGTTAAACCTAATCTGCCAGTACCATGTCCATGAGAAGAGCCCCCAAACCTCGTTACCTTAGAATGAGATATCTAGATCAAACTCCATGGGGACACGAAGGCTGGGTCAGCATCAAGGCGATGTGTGGCATAGATACCGTCAATGGCATCTGGTAGGAATCCCTCTGATTATCTTGTCTGTGTGAGATGTATTTATACAGATCTTGTAGGACCCCTGAAGCAGGTATGTTCCCAAACAATCGATAAGAAAGCATGCTTGGGGCAGCAATTATATAAACAATTCCCTGAAAAGGTACAGTATGTCACTGTCACACGAAAGTGGGAAATTACATGATGTAAATACCTGCGTATCTCATTTATCTTGGACGCTGATAGTGACACCCTTACAGGGTGGCACAGATAACGTAAAACTAAAACATCTTCCTTACTATAAACATGGCAGCCATATTGGAAGAAATAATTAAAGAAATGTGATAAAACAGAGCAAGCTAAGTAGGTTAAAAGTCACTAGGTGACAGGGGCACAGGCCCGCGAGCCAAAGGCTAAGCTAAACTCATGATTCCTTTTAAAACAAAATAGGATCTACTACACACTTAGTCACATTCATGTAGACCAACTATGTTTCACTCATACTCTGACTCACACAGTCTCACTCATTCTCTAACTCACTCACAATGTGACTCAATAAGACTCATTCAATCTCAGTTAGTCTCACTTAGTCGCACACATTTTCACTCAATTCTGATTCATTCAATCTCCCTGACTCACCTAGTATGAATCATTCTCACTCCTTCCACCTCAGTCTCACTCATTCAAACTCACTCTGAAAAAATCTATCTCATTGATTCTCACTCTGTCTCACTTGCACAGATTCACTCCAACTGTGACTCACTCCACATGTGACTCACTCAGTCTACACATAATAACACTTTGTAATTCCACCTCACAGTTACACTCACTGTCATTCTCCCTTACAGTAACAATCATTTTCATTCTCCTTGAAAGTAACACTCGCTGTCATTAACTTTCACAGAACACTCACTGTCATGCTGCCTCAAGTAACACTCACTGTCATGCTCCCATACAGTTATGTGCACTGTCAGTCTGCTTCAATTAATACTCACTGTCATTCTCCCTCACAGTTACACTCACTGTCATTCTCTCTTACAGTTATACTCACTGTCCTTACAGTTATATTCAGTCATTCTCCTTCACAGTTACTCACTGTCATTCTCCCTCACTCACTATAATTCATTTGTGCTCAAACTCACTCTTCCTCTCACTCATTGTTATTTGCTGACTTTGTCTACAGATTATCTCACTTTCACTCACTCACACACACACACACACACACACACCCTTACATGCACATGCTCCGTGTTAGACCTGGTATCCTTAGGGTGGTCTTCCCCAAGACATTTTGCCTTTTATCTCCTGTTTTCTGCTGTACCTTTGTGTTGGCCTTAGGACTTTGAGCACTCTACCAATGCTAACTAAAGAGCATGTGCTTCTCAGCTAGAAATGGTAACATTGCTGTATCCACAATTGCCATATTTAATTAACTTTTAAGTCCCTTATAAAGTGGTATCTCCTGTACCTAGGTCCTGTATATTAAATGCTACTAGTGGGCCTGCAGCACCCATTGTGCCACCCAATTAAATAGCCCAGTAAACATGTCTAAGGCCTACCATTGCAAAGCATGTGTGTGCAGTTTCACTGCCCCCTTGACCGGGCAGTTAAAAACTCTTGCCAAGCCCCAAATTCCCCTTTTATTAAATATGTCACCCCAAAGGTGCTTCCTAGATAGCCCATAGGGCAGTGTGCTGTGTAAGTAAAAGGCAAGAAATGTACCTTGTAGCTTTACATGTCCTGGTAATGAAAAACTCCTAAAGACACATTTTATTACTGTGAGGCCTGAATCTCTCAAAGACCAGCATTGGGAATTCCCTAATATACTTTGAAGCTGTAATTCCTGACAAGAAAGGAGTAGTTACCTTGTGTTTCATATCATTGCAATGGTAATGAACATAATCCTCTTTACTTGAAGGTTGGATTTAGTATTACTATTTCAGAAACGCCACTTTTAGAAAGTCGCCATTCCCCTTCTCACTGCTCTCTGTGCCTGACAGTCTGTCTCCAATGCACATCTAGGCTGGGTGGCAGTTACATTTGTGCATTCCCTCCAGACATCCACAACATAGGGCACTCAACTGCGTCTGCATTCATCTGTAGACTGATGGGTCTTCCTGAGCTGGAAGGGTGGAGGGGAGCTCACACTGCACTTCAAGAGGGAAATGCTTGTCCCCACATAAAGGGGTGATTATCCCATGCTGATAGTCTGGAGCCAGGGTTAGGTTGAAAGGGGGACCTGTGAACTTAAGAGAGATCCTTTGAAGTCACCCCACATCAAAGTCACTTTTTGGTATAAGTAGTGGGGCTCTGACCCCTACTGGATTAATGGCTACTGTGTTGAAAGGATTGCTACCTTGCTGTGTCTGACTGATCCCAGAAACTGCTGTCCTGTTTTGCTGAGCTGCACTGATGCCTGCTGTCATTTCTCTTTTTGTGCTTTGTGCTCCTTTCTGGGGTGTCAGCGGATTCTTATGTGTCATATGTCAGTGGACTTGCTATAGATTGTTGCAATCACTGGGCTCTGTGGAAGCTAGAGATTTTGGTGCATGTGTGATTGTGTGTGTGCAGAGGTTGATATAATTTTGTAAAGTGATCAGCACATTAGATATTTTGAATTTCTCACAAACATTGTTTTGTGGGGCAAATATATGTTGTCCATTTACAGATCAGTAGCTATAATCATGTTTTCTAAGACCATCTGTAAGTGTTGTGGTCTGGCTGACATGCAACCACTGTGAAATGTTTGAAGAAATGGCACCAAGCAAAACTAACCATTGTATTTGAAAATATACTGCAAAAGTATTCCCTTTATGGTGTCATCTGCGTAAAATCACAGTAGAAGAAAGAAAAACGTATTAAAATATGTTTACTTAAAAGTAATACCTGCGCTGTTCATTGCCTATACAAAATATCTTCAATTGATAAGACTTCTATTGTACGTACCATTATATTCATTTAAAGCGGAACAGAGTAAAAAGACTTTAAATGGATTGAATATAATAATGGGAAACATTAAAATACGTAATAAAGGCAAGGTGATCTAGGGGATGAATGAGTTTTTTAAATGACTGAAAGCACGTGAGAAAGCTAACAAAGTGTGGGTTACTTAACTCATCATTTCCTGGTGACAGAAATGACATCTTGCCGGGGAAATTATCTAAATTACAGATCTGAATATTATCATGTGTCCTAGGTCAAATTCGTCAGACCTCGAATAAATGAAAATTGTCAATTTCGTGGGTGCTTTTAAAAATGATTTTAAGTAGGATTTCTATGTAGCATTTCTTTCGTGGTCGTTGGCATGTGTAAACTCAGTATATGCTCAGGATATGCTTCAAAGTCTACTTACATAATAAACAGTAATATAAGTGTTCAATTTAATGATCATAATCGGTTATACATAATTCATATTGGCACTGGGACTAGAACTTTGGAGCTATCAAGCCAATCATAGTCCCCCGCTTAGTGACTACAGCAGCTGTCCCATACCCAGAAGAGCATCATTCTGTGGCTGCCTATTCTTTAGACATGTCTTGACTAAGTGTGTAGTACACTACCCTACCCTACCCTACCCATCAGGGCCGGCGCTAGTCATGGTCAGTGTTGGCAGCTGTCCAGGGCCCCATGCCTGCTCACAGCTAAGGGGCCTGGCACCACCTCTTAGGAAACTTCAGTGTTACAGGCTCAAGGTGCAGCAGTGGTTCAGAGAGGGCCCCTCCCCTGGGCCTCACAGCCAAGGGCTACAAGGGCATAAGAAATCTAATGGCTGCACCTGCATGATAGCAGCAATTAGGAGGGCTCTTTGGTGTGAAGTGAGCCCTGCCCTTGCTTGAATGAAAAGTTGGGTGACTGGAAGGCCTCACAACAAAAGAAATAAAAAGGCCCAATTTCTTAGGATGGTGGAAAGGGAATCAGATGTCATCACATTTGTTTTTTTTGTTTTTTTGTAAAAACACTTCTTTAACACAAAGACGTGTTTTACCTTGGGCATGGTATTATATCACTGCATTAAGATGTATTCAGTAAAAGTGAGAGTTTGAACTGAGAACTGAGAAATGTTGCTGGCCCTGCCTTGATGATAATGATTTTAGTGAACTAAGAGCAGGCCCACTGGAATTATCTAGCAAGAAAGTACTAATTTATGCAGCAAAAAAAAGGCACATTATGAGGCATAATGCCGCACATTTAGTGATGATCTTACCTCATTATTTTGTCATTCATCCAAATACAACACTAAGCAATTTAAAGGTGACCATTTAACCTTTGTGATGGGGTTTCCAATGTGCAACAACTAGTGTTGCTGTCTTGTTAGTAACGTTTGATCTTCTTGAGCGAGAAACAAAAGTATTTGTTTTTTAAAAAGCTAAAGATTTTGGAGCACACGGCTTATGTCGCAAATGCAACAAATCCATAATTATGCGAAAAATGCAGCAAACATCAAAATGAATAGTGCCACTGGGACTATTCACTTTTACATTTGCTGTGTTTTGTTCCAGTGGCACTGACGAAGAGGCATGTTAGGGTTCATGTGTACCCTGTATGTGAGCTACATGCTTAATAAACAGGCGGCAAAAGTACAGTCTGTTGTATCTAACAAATGAAGTACAGCACCAACCCCGACTGCATGTATTTGAATGTCTTCTCATGTGTGAGAATGATCAAACATAGAGTTTAGTTTAGTGAAATAGAGCATCTGCCTTGGATCACACAGTATGGTCAAACATGGAAGCTGGGATTGATCCTAGATCTTCCAGTTTCTCACTGTGCAATCCAGACACTATATGGATATCTCTTTATGGCATTAAAACATAATGCCTCATCTTTAATTTTTAAAGGATGAGACTAGGGTCTGGGTTACAGGAAACATCCACATTGCATTTTTGGCAGTTTTACATAGCACACACGTTGGTCATGGAAATAAGACCGCTTCGCAAGAGACATAGGCTACAATAATGTTTTTTTCCAGCAGAGAGAACTGTGTGGTTTCACAGGATGCTGAGCCAAGGCAGGGGTTGAAGCCTTGCACCCCTTGATGCACAGTGGGCTGCTGTAGGCACTAGGCCAAATCGCATCTTGTGAAAGCTTGGCTCACTTTGGGCTCAGGTTACAAGACCACCTTGAGCTGAGCAGAGTCAGGCCTCTGGCCTGAGTTTTATTTGGCTTGACACCTATAATAGCATGCAAAAAAAGAGTTATGTTAGAAGGGTCAGAATATATGCAAAAATATAAAAAAAACATTTGGAGAGTGTGAGGGTGGAAGGAATGAGATGGATGAAAACGAAGGGAAGAGCTGAAATAAGGTAACAGGCTAGAGGGAAAAGAGTGGTAAAAAGTAACAAATGGAGAAAAGATGTGGATGTAACAGAGGGCAGAACCAGCAAAAAGAGGCTGGGGTAAAGGGAGCGACTAATGTAACGGGGCAGAACAGAAAAAAAGGCGAGGAAAGAGAAGGTGAGAGGTTGGGTGGAAAGATGAGAGGAAAAGAGAAAAACATTGAGGAGAAAGATAGATGCAAGATTGACAGAATCAAAGAGAGAGTGTAAAATGCTTGTGGAGTTTCCTGTGGACAATGTAAAAAAAGAAGTTTTGAGATGCCTCAGTTATCTTTCACAACATATTGTGATCTTGAACCATTCTCAATGTGTCTGCTAAATTTCAGCCTGCTTTCTGTCTCCTCTATTACTCCTCTTGACTTTTGTAATAAATCTCACCCCCAGTGTGACCCTTTCCTACATATGCCCTGAATGGAGATCTAGAGATCATAGCTCCTGGCATCACCTCACTTTGCAATATCTTTCTTCTCTTGTCATACGTTCCTACCAATGTAAAAAAAATAGACAAGCTGTGTTTGTTTCTCTGCTCATAAAGCCTTCAGCTGGCTCAAAACTTAACCTTAAGGTTGGTCAGCACAGACCCAGTATGACTGTGCTCACAGAGACACCTGGCTCACTGTCATGTGCAGAAAGACAATGGGCAGGTCTGGGCAAGCACAGTATGACGTGCACCTCTTTCCACAAAAAGTAATCCCAAACCTTATGGAGTGACAGCAAGGCCTGGGGAAGTGACTGCTTTTCAGGATCACAGTTAGAATTGGTCTACTGTGGGAGGTGAGGGAAAGAAGAAACACTGTACAGGAGATGAAGCTGTGGGGGAGAAGAGCAGCTTAGAAGTGGGGGCATTCCATTAAGTACATCAATGGTGATCTATCAAATTCTGAGCCTCTGCAAGTAGGTTGCCAGTAGGTTCAGGAAGAATAATCTTTCATTGGAGGCTAGGAGACCAAGAGTGTGTAGTTAGGTACCGGGGGAATGACTGGATTGACTTGCGGATAATGGAAAGGGTGTTGCATTCAATCATCTCTTTAACGAACATCCAATGGTTTTACCTGAGGGCAGGCACAATTTTGTGGGAAATGTCCTTAAGCACGCTTCCTTAACAATGCGGACATTTCCCATGCAAGCGTAACCACGCTTGCCGGAACAATGCATGGCTTTTTCTGTGCCTTAGTTACGCATGTGTAGTTATGGCACCGAAAAATCCACGCATTGTTCGGGAGAGGACGCGGAAGACGCGGTGAGGTAGGTAGGTCAAGGGCATGGGTGTGGGGGGGATTAAGGGATTGGGGAGGGTGGGGGTCAGGTGTGGGGTTTTTTTGAGGGCAGGAGAGGGTGTTGGAGTATTGTTTTTATTTAGGGCTTAGGGTGGGGCAGTTTCTTTTTAAATGGGTGGGGAAGGTTTAGGGAAGGGTGGGATTAGGGAGGAAAGAAGAGGAGAAAGGATCGGGAGAGGACACAGTGAGGTAAGTAGGGTTGAGGTAGGGTTGGTGAATAGTTTTTAGTGGTGGGGTGGATTTAGGTCTCAGAGGGGATGGGGGTGTTGGGGTACTTTAGTTTTTAGGGGCAGGGGTGGGGAGTCAGAGTTTTGTTTTAGGGCTCAGGGTGGGTGGGGGGTCAGGGCAATTTTGTTTTTTAGGGGCAGGTATGGGGAGGTCAGGATAGGATTTTTTATGGCTTTTAGGGTAGTTTACTTATGGGTGGAAGGTTTTAGGGATCAGGTTGGGTAGGAGGTGTCGGGTCGTTCAGTTTTTAGGGCGGGGTGGGGGGTCGGGGTTGTTTTTTAGGGCTCATCAGGGTTATTTTATTTTTAGGGGTGGGGAGTCAAGATAGTGTTTTTTTAGGGCTCAGGGCTGGTGGGGTGTGTCGGGGAGGTTTCATTTGATGGCTTAGGGGTGGGGGATTGGGGTAGGTTTTTTTAGGGTTCACGGCGGGTGAGGGGGTTGGGGTACTTTCATTTCTAGGGGCAGGGTGGTGGTGTTGGGATAGTTTTTTTAGGGCTCATTCGGGTTAGTTTAAGTATTAGGGGTGGGGGAAGTTTTGGGCTTCAGGGCGGGTGAGGGGGTTGCATGAAAGAACGACACATGCCGTTTTGCATGCTGTTTCCACACATGAATTTACTAGGCATGCTTTTACAATGAAATTCTTTGTAAAGTCATGCGTGGTAAAAGCATGAGTGGAAACAACGCGGCTGTGGTTCCGATCGCATTGTTAAGGCATACGTTGTTCCGGCATGCGTGGTTCCATCATACAACCCAATTTCAATGTTACTTCTAAGGCTATATATGAGTCAAGGGGCCTGGTTCTGTCCCTTTGTATTTGGCAAGTACCTCGTCGGATGTTAAGGACATGTGACTTAATTCTTTTTAAACTGTAAGTCTCTGGAATTACTTTAGCGTTAGTTTGCAAGTCACACACCACCTCCTCAAACCTACCTATTCTGGGTTGCTAGATTTCCTTCCATTTAGCTGTAAACTGTATAAAGGCTACTTTAGTAGGCCCTTTTTGTTGTGCTGCTTTAATGTATCTCCTAGTGACTGCCTCTCATTATAGCTTTGGCAGTCTTTTGGTCCAGGGTCACAAACTGTTTTCCCTTTGTAACAATCATATCAGTTTTGGAGAGACATAGGCCTAGCTTTTTCAGCCAGTTGGGTTAATGTTATGTATTTCCATATGATACAGCTTTAAAAATATATACATCATTATTAGGACCAATATTTATATTTTTAGCCATTTTAGTGATATCCACATTACGTAGGCCGTTTCTTGCAAAGCTGCTTCAACAATTACAGAACCTTCATATTCAATTGATGTCCCTTCCTATGATTTCACCTCCTGTGATGTCACATCTTGCAGGGGCCTCTCATGTCCCTGTTCTGCCCGGGGCCTCACAAACCCTAGGACCGGTCCTGCTACCCATAACTCAACTGCAAGGTGAGAGTGCTTCTTTGAAGACTGCTAGAGAACTCTCACCAGAAGCGGCCTTGCTTTTTCTCTCTTGTAAAGAGGGAAATGTAAGCTCTAGCAACCTCAGAAATGTAAAACAAAAATAAGTGAACTGGCATGTTTGTTTTATTTGACAGTAATGCAGCATTTAGGTTTACATTTCCACTTTGGCTGATAGAGAGAAAGTGGATCAGCTTCTGATGAAAGAGACCGCAAGGCAAAAGTTTGCCCAATAGTAAGTTGTATTCACACTCGGGGGTTGGAGGGTGACAAGCTGTAATAACCAGCAAGACACTAATTGCTATGAATTACTCTTCCCTTCATTATGGGAATTCACCTCCAGCTTGGGCCCATTATTGCCAGGAAGGATAATTAATAGCCATTATTACCAGCAGGTGGGTGCAATATATTATTCATGTCAAAACAGAAAATGGAACAAACAGATTAAATTTGGGGCTAAAAATATGTGAAGTCTGGACAAATATCAGCAAACATATGGATGTCATTCCCACAAAACCTACAGTATCTGTTTACAGCTTGCGCTTTCACTCAGGGACCTGTGATTGATAAAAATACAGTTTCCCTAGCCACACAGATAGCTCAATCATGGTAATTCTGATTGCCAATTGTAATAAAAGGAGTAGGTGCAATATATTTTATGACTGATGAATACGGATCAATCAGTTGGCTTTTTTCTGTGCTGAACCTTTAATTGTAATTTAAATTGAGATGAAGTTCTAGTATGATTTTCTAATTCTTCATACACTTTATGCAAAAGACTGTATACACTTTACACTTGCTGTTACCAGTTGGATTTAGTATCACCTTCAACCAGGTTGACAATTAGGTGAGGATCTATGTACAGTGAATAACCAGCATATTTTTTAGATCAATCCTATAATATAGCCATATTATATATAGACATGAATGCTACAATCTATCCAAATTATACACCAAATACCGATTTGATAAAAGCAGGAGTGTGGTAGAACGCTCACTGTAATAAATTGGATTATTAGAGAGGAATGAAAGCCCCACTCAAATAATAAACACAGTAGATGACAGAGTGAACTACAAAAATTACTAAATTAACTTTGCTCAACCCTCTGGAAACTTGGCATAAAAGCAGCCAGACTTAACTTAGAGGCAATGTGTACAGCATTTATGCAGCACTTAAACAGTAATACAGTGAAAACACAACACAAGAAAAATCTGAAAATAATTTAGAAAAAAACAGAGTTAATTTTAATAAATAAAATGACACTGAAACAAGAAAAATCCAATCAACTTTAGATGAAAAAAGTGCCAAGAAGCAGTAAGCACCACTGACGTCTATTTTATTATGCTAGCATGGGGAAAAGTCACACATTGAGGCAGACAGCAATAAAGCACGTGTCAGACACAGGACCAGGTTAATCCCATTGAAGAGGTACTTTCTCAAAGACAACACAAAGAGTTCTTTTCGCAGTGGCAATGGACGCAAGAAGGTTGTTGTCATTGCGAGGATCAGGATAAGCTTTGTGGATGGTTGTTGCTGTAGAGCAAAGGTCATTGGTGAAATGTTGTGTTGGTGACCACCGCAGGCTGTTGCTGTCACTGCAAAGTGCAGGTCTTGCATTGCCTTTGTTGCTGTTGGCTCGAAGAGCAGATCAGATGGAACTTTGCATTGGCAGTTATCACAGATGGAAGATTTTTGCTGCTAAGATGTCATTTTGCTGTTGCATGGAGCCTAAAACTACTATACGGGGTTTCCCACTGATATCAGTCATTGGTCCAGGACCTAAAGGGCACCACTTGGGGCTCAGAACTCAGATGCAGCACAGGAAGGCAGGAGGACCCAGGAAGATCTAGTTGGCACAGGCCAGCGGGGCAGATGCAGGGAGACCTCTGGAAACATTTTATGTCACTGTAGCTCACACAGGTCAGCCATCTGATGGTCACTCTTGGTAGCCTGGGTTTAATGCAAACAGGTTTAATCTTCCTTCCTCAGACAGCAAGGCACTCCTCTTTCTACATCTTCCACAGGTCCAGGAATGATAGGTTCCAAAGGTCCACTTTACACCTTGTGCCAGCTTTTGTAGCTTACTCCTACAACTGGTACTGGTTAGGTCTTCCCATTCCCATGGATCTGGCTACAAACTGCCTAAGGTGACAAAAGCAAGGACAGACCTGGTGTCAGGTTCCTTTATGTGTGCTGCTGGCAGGGCCCTTTGAAGTGTGATCAAGGCCTACCCATCCTGTCAGGAATGACTACACACATAGGTCTTCTTTGTTCCCTTGTCTGGAAGCAAGAAACAACCAACAACAGGAGACTCATTCACAGTTATGTGACCAAGGACACTGGCAGAAAAAGAAAGTTGGTTTATGCAAAAAAAAGTTCACTTTCTAAAGGTGAATGTTTCAAAAATGTAACTTAAAATCAAACTTCACTAGTAAAGGGGAGTGAAAACAGCATATCTCTACCTGGTCCCAACTGACTTTAGCACTTATTAAGTGTAAAAAGGTAGCCCTGTGCTAAGTTATGGCAGAGGTAGATTAGCTACAGTGAAAATGACTTTAGGAGTGTTTCACTGTGAGGACATGTGAATCTTAAGTTATCATGTTCTTCTTTTTAAGTGCCATGTACCCTGCCATATGAGCCTTTATCTTAGGTGTGACCTATAACTAATAAAGGAAGGTTTAGGTCTGCAAAACAACTTATCTTGCCAATGTGAGGTTTCAATTTGAAACAGCATTATAGACTGCAGTGGCAGGTCTATTTCAGTTCTTACATTGCTACATTATTGGGCTGCACAATGAGTGCTGTTTCTCACATCTAGGGCCGTATTTATACTCTGGTTGCGCCGAATTTGCGTCGTTTTTTTCGACGCAAATTCGACGCTAAACTAACGCAAACTAACGCCATATTTATACTATGGCGTTAGACGCTTCGGGCGCCAAAGTGCCCGGAGTGTGCGTCATTTTTTAGCGTGAACCCCTTCCTTGCGTTAATGATATGCAAGGGAGGCGTTCCCGTCTTAAAAAATGACTCCCAGGCCTTTACGTGGTATTTATACTCCCGGGCAAAAATGACGCCCGGGAGTGGGCGTGGCCAAAAACGGCGCATTTGCGCCGCTTTTTAACGCCTGGGTCAGGCATGGCGTTAAGGGACAAGTGGGCTCAAAATGAGCCCAGAGTGCCCTCCCCTGCCCCCAGGGACCCCCCTGCCACCCTTGCCCACCCCAGGAGGACACCCAAGGACGGAGGGACCCATCCCATGGACATTAAGGTAAGTTCAGGTAAGTATTTTTTTTTTTTTTTTTGTGGCATAGGGGGGCCTGATTTGTGCCCCCCTACATGCCACTATGCCCAATGACCATGCCCAGGGGACAGAAGTCCCCTGGGCATGGCCATTGGTCAAGGGGGCATGACTCCTATCTTTACAATGATAGGAGTCATGTTGATGGGGGATGGGCGTCGTTAAAAAATGGCGCAAGTCGGGTTAAGACGATTTTTTTGCCTCAACCTGACTTGCCCCATTTTAAGACGCCCATACGCCATTTTCCCCCTACGCCGGCGCTGTCTGGTGTACGTGGTTTTTTTCCACGCACACCAGGCAGCGCCGGTCTGGTAGCGCCGGCTAACGCCATTCAATAAATACGGCGCCCGCATGGCGCTTCAGAATGGCGTTAGACGGCGCTAAATTTTTTGACGCTAAACTGCGTTAGCGCAGTTTAGCGTCAAAAAGTATAAATATGGGCCCTAGTGTTTAATTTACTAGTGACCTATAAGTATATGAAATTGGAGCTACGTAAAAACATACATGCAGTCCGTTTAGAGTTGCTACCACGTCACCAAACACACTGGTAAAAGCAAATTAACTTGTTTTAAAGGGCAGAAGTAGCCATGCTTTAACCATATTTCCCATGAATGAGGAGAAGACATTAAAGGTTTAGCAGCAAGTGGAATTCTTTGATAGGATGGTGTCATATGTAGATAATCATACTGAGGGCAGTGTTTGACGTCATAACTTACTAGGCATCAAACGCTATCAGTGACATAGGGCCTGATTTTGACGTCGAATGATATCCTGTCCACTGAAATATAAATCCCATTATTTCCTAAGGGATTTATATTTCAGCAGATGGGATATCCGCCACCGTTGTGACTGAGTAACCAATTTGCCAAAATATAAATCAAGCTAATAATTTGTGGTGTATTCTCACAAATTACACATCTATATTAATGGAACCTTAAATAATTATTTATCATCACTACATTTCACCTGGAACTATTCTAAATCTGTGATTGTATTATAGCAAAATGTGTCTGCTTCCAACAGTCATTTCAGAAGTTAGTACTCTAAGCCTGATTCTGAGTAAGGCATAGTGAAATTGCTGCATGGAACTTTGCTCTGCCTGGTTTTGAGCTGTTTGGTTTTCCCAGTCCTCTATTTCTCGGGTGTGGGAGAACCCAAACCCAATTTTTTCCAGCTACTGATTCCAGTGGGCAAAATTGCCTGACATTTTAGCTTCAGGAGCAGCCAGGCTTCATTTCCTGCAATATTTTCTGACAAGAGGAGCATAAAATGCAACCTTCTCCGGAATGACCCGCCACTTCCATGCCCTACTCACCTCTCCCAGAGGTCTTCCCATACATTTAACACTTATTCGGAGCAGGTGGTAAATTTATGCATGAAAACCCACAGACCTCCATGTGGTTTTACAACCAGAAAAAAATGGTTTTACATAGTAATTCCATTTTCTATCGAGTTTATCTCATAATTGGTACTGGGGTGAACTTAACACATGTAACTTGAATGCAAATTTACCATTCCCCAGTATGAGTCAGAAGATGTTGGGTGGGTCGGAACGGTCCAAAACCTTGTAGTAGGAATATATTTCAAAAATGTACATTAACTCTCAATATCTAATACATTGAATGCCACAAATGGTGCCTTTGGTTGACAACCTTTTTTTTTTTACTAACTAAACAACTAATATCTTTCCATCCATGTCTCTTATGGTATGAGCAATATTAATAACCCATTAAAGAAAGCGTAGCATTTATCCATATGGCAGTTCTTTTTAACAGCATACAATTCTTTCAAGAGGTTTATGCCAATCTTTTCAGCTGGAAGACATAAGCATGCTGTAAAAATGAATCACCACCAAGCTCTTGCGTTGGTTGTTAGTTAAACATTCAAGTATTTTATATTACGAAAGAATACAGTTTCATTTGTAAAGATGTGTAATTTGAAGTTTTTTTAAATGTTGAACTTGCATAAAATAATTTTGACTGAACTGAGCATGCCACAATATTTTGAATTTATTAAAAGTTGTTAAGAAGTCCCATAACTTAGATTGACAAAACAGCTTTGGGACAAGACATCACTGTAAATTATAAATAATCAGGAATAGCTCACTATGCACCATTAGAATACTAAAATTCTCACTATTATCTACCTGCTTGTTTCTATTTTTGTCATTTCCTTCTTCCTTGATTAGCAAGCACTTTTTACAACTCATGTACTTTCGCCTCCCTTGCTCATTCTGAGGCCTCTTTTGTTGGTTGCCAATTCCATGGTTCTCTCTATGTTCTACCCATTTTACAAATACTTTCATGGGAAGAATTG
The DNA here is from genome assembly GCF_031143425.1 of Pleurodeles waltl. NCBI lineage: Eukaryota > Metazoa > Chordata > Amphibia > Caudata > Salamandridae > Pleurodeles > Pleurodeles waltl. The sequence goes on along the minus strand of NC_090437.1, from coordinate 812,231,121 downwards.
AAGAAGCCACCAAATGTCTGTTGTTATTTTTTTTCACATGTAGTATTTGAATGGTAACAATCAGTGTATGTAGGCAAATGACTCTTTGCATGATCCCCCCCATTTCTGTGGACTGATGATGCTGTTTTTTTGACCCTGTGCACTAGGACTCTGCTACCCAGTCCCCAGTGCATGTGCTCTGATGTGTGAAACATGTAAAAATTGACTATACTCTTAATTGGCATAATTCGCTTACCTATAGGTTTGTAGTATATAGTACAAAGTGGATCCAAACCTTTAAGCAGCAATCATAGTGCTACCCACCACAGTGGCAAAGCAAACATGACTGCATGTTGCCTATTCTAGCATAGCTATTTCAGTTTTGAAACTGCAACTTGACACATCAGAATAAACAAATTGACATGGTAAAATCATCTTGTAAATATTAATGTTACCCTAGTGTAGCCCTAAGGCAGGGTGCATGGTATTCAAAGGAAAAACGTGTAGAATGTTAATGTTGCACATGTCCTTATAGAGAGAAAGCTCCAAAGGAAAGCACTGGATTGCCTCATTGCATTTAATGTAATAATGTTAATTTTGGTTAGGAAACAGCTAGAAATGTAATTCAAATATTCTTTTGAATATTTATTGCAAATCCAATTAATGCTAAAATAGATTTTTTTTATAGTTTAAAAGGAAACAATGTCATTTTAGAAAGCTAACTGTTCATGCCTAAACCTTCTGGAAAGCCATTTGTATGAACTTCAAATTTCAACTGGCAGCTAATTAGCTCCTGTGATGAGATGTGAAAACTGCTCCCAGAGCAAGACAAAAGCTTTGGGTATTGGAAAGTGTTTCTGTTCTGCTGGCAGGATGACCATCTGGGCTGTGCCCAGAACTTGATCAACTTCAAAGAGGTCTACTCTGTTATAGTCAAATGTTAGCTGACACCTGAGCAGTGTCTTTCTTTGCTCCATCAGTCAGGCAAGCATCAATCCCAGTGGGAGAGTAGCTCCCCCAAGAACTGCTTTGAATTGGCCACAGAGGAGGGTAGCTCATTTGCCTGGAAACACATTGGGGGGTGAGCACACGGGCAAGGGGAAGAAGGTTTCACTGTCTTTAACTTGAGTAGATAGGGGCACTGTGGGATTGTTTGCAGTAGTGCATATAAGAGCTGCTACAAAAGTTGGCAGGGTTACCTCTTGGAACATGTTGCACATTTCATAAGGAGAGGCCAGCAGGAGCCCCCCTCACCCTCAGTATAATGCCAGGAATCAATGTGGCACCTCTAGACTCCCTCTCCAGAACATTCTGGACCTGCAGAGGGACAGAAGGACTGAGTCTGCTTCTTGAGACCTTTGACAGGATCTGAAGGACTGGATCTGGACTGGAGGTGACTTACCTCCTGTTAAGCTGCAGGAACACAACAAACTGCAGGAAGCCTCTTTTCCTGAAGAGACAGCTGACCAGTTCCAACTGGTCCTGCCTTGGACCCTGCTGGTGGCTTCTGCTGGAGTGATTCTTGAGATTCAGAGATTCAAGTGCTGTTCCTGAGGTCCTGGGACCATTGGCTATGTCAAAGGGCAATCCTCCTAACTTCCTGAAAATACCATGACTTTAAAACCTTTTAGTTCCAAAGAATTTGAAGAACTAGGACAAACCTGCAATTTGAATTTGACAAAGGTGTGTTGCTGCTGGGTCAAATATTTAGGTTGCTCCTACTTGGAGATTATCCACATCAGCAAATACAGCCTTTTGGAGGTGAGTACAGCTCCAGTTTGTAGCTTTCGCCGCTGAAGCAATCTGAGAACCAAAAAATGTACTAACTTCAAATGCAGAATCTTCACTGTGCAAAGGTATCAAAAGTGCTTGGTTGGCATGGGTTCTTCCTTGGATGTGGGTTTCACATTTCTCCTGCTCAGTGTTTTTCTGACAAATTTCAACAGCTTCACCAGGCAATCATTCCACATCTATCTGTCCTCGTGGAGCCCTTTTTATTTACAACCTGCTACCTTGCAACACTGAGGATTTTTGACTTCCATTTCAGAGAGTATGCCGGAGGTAAAACGTCCAACCTGAATAAACCTAGTTTCAGTACCTGCGCTGGAGTCAATGGCAGTCAGCCTTAAATCATTCCCAGGTTCCGGTAAAGCCCAAACAAATGGGATGTTTGGTTCTTAATGTTTTTTGACACTATTTTTAATTAACATTTCAAAAGGTCTTATCTTCTGTTCCCTTTACTGGATTTTTGTCATTTTGCTGCAATTTTGTTCACTAAATATTCTCTACTTTTATTAATTGGAGAGGTATTTTTATTGTGTTGTGTTCCTGATACTTCAAGCGTTTTGTTACTTCTAAATACTTTTCACAATTTCTTAAGTTAAGGCTGTCTGCTTTGTGTCATAGCTTTCAGGGGTTGAGCTCTGCTTCAACACACTGAAAGCATTGCTAGATGTTGGGCATGGCCCTTCTTAGGGGATTTCTCTGAAACATTTAGCTCCTTTCTCACAGGTTTTTGTTGACTCTCTTTGCCTGGCCTTAGGACTCTGGATACCTTCCCACTGTACTGCAGTGGGAACGTGTGTACACCCTTCCTACCTATGCCAGGAAGGGGTGCTTATGTGATTGGGTTGAGGTGCCATACCCAGAAGTGCTCTGTTAAAACGTACACCACATATTCGGGGCAGGTATGGTCCTGGGCACTAGTGGGATGCTGCACTGAGTGCCGCCCACCAGAGTTGCCTGAGCAACATGCATTAGGTCTGATAGTGCATGTCTGTGGAGGCGCAGGTGCGTCTGTGCTCAGTGGCATCTCCCCCACCAGACCTTCCACTAACCCTAGAGCACCCCCAGAGGGTGGAGCATGTAGTAGCCAGAAGGCAGTGCACATACAGAATGGTGTCCCATGCCCTAGTAGGGGAAAAGCCCCATGGGGGTTTCCCTACCTAGGATGTCAGCCCTTCCCTGAGGTTTTGTTGATCCTCTTGGAGTAGCCCTAAGGTCCTGGATGCTTTCCCACTGGAAGTACAGCGTGAAACTGTGTGCGCCCTTCCTACATATGTTAGGAAGTGGCGCCCACCAGTATGTGCACATGTGGCACAATGTTGCTCTCATATATATTTACAATGAGCCTGGTCCAGCTTGCCATGATGTTCACACTTGCACAGTGGTGTTTTCATGGACATACTAAGCCTAGCATAGCTTACCCTCATGTGCACATTTCCACAATGGTGGTTTAATACACACTGAGCCTGGCAAAGCTTTCCAGCATGTGACATTTTCACAATGTTGTTTTCATATTTATACAGAGCCTGGCACAGCAGGCCTGTACAGGCCCACTTGGAACTTTGTGTCATCCTTAAAATGTGTGTCCAGTGTACCCTGCAAGCATGTGCCCAGGGAGTGAAGAACACCCATGTGTGTTTTCACTACCAGTGAGAGCTACTTTGCCTATAGGTTAATATGGGAGTTTACAATTAATCCTAGCTACAACAGTGGATTGCAGTAGAGCATCCTCATAATGTTTACTAGCGTTGGATTCACAATGACAAACCCTTTCCAATGGTAAAGGCGGTTTTGTTAGTAATGCCATTTCTAGAAAGTGGGCATTTCTATCTCTAAAACTCCCTTTGTGTGCCTTTTTAATTCAGCTTCTTTCCTCTGGAAGCTTGAGAGAAACACATCTGTACATTACCCAGTGACAGCTATAAAACGTGGGCCGTTGCAACAACAGACCTCTGCCATTTGAGGGCCTGGCTGGATAGATTGGACGGAGAGGTTTTGATACTAGGTCTTGCGGAGCCAGATCATGGCCCCACTAAAGATTAAGATTTACATTCCATGACCCCATGGCAGACAGAACAGAAATTTAGGAGAGACATCTGTAGTTCAAGGAGGAACCCTTTGAACCATCCCCAACTTCAAAGGCACACTTCAGTAAAACTAGGGGTACTACACTTCAGCAATTTAGAGATACACTTGCAGGACTGTGGGACATAGAACCTGAACTGCACGGTGCACACTGCCAGAGGCATCTGTTGTGCACAGGAGTATTTACTGCTCTGGGAAGGGGCTTCGCACCATTCCTGCATCGTGGCTGGTCCAGGCAAACTGCTTAATGCAGTGTGACACTCTGAAGCATTCTCTCTAGTGGCTTGTTGGCTTGCCCCATGTTCTTTGTGGCAGTCTCAGGGACATCAAAGACCTCCTGCATGGGACCTACACTTACGATCTGTGTCCTCTGGAGAGGGGTGCCCTCCTATATGTCTTTGTCATCTGCTGGATTCCACCAGGTAGCAGTGGTGTGAGTACAGAACAAAGTATTGCGCCTGGGGGTTTGATATGCCTGATGCAGGGCCTTCAAAGTACAGCCCGCATTCAAGGAGTGTGGCCTTCCATCATGGGGCCTCAACTTGCATAAGCATCTGGTTGGTAGTGAGCAGATTCACTGATTGCGGGACCCCAGGTGGCCCACTGTGAGAAATTGGGTTGTTGGTTGACTGGGTGTGAACCCTGGTCAAGCAATAGCCACAATCCCTTGCAGGGAGAACCACAAAAGGTCACTATATTAACTTTTGCTTGATCCTGGGTAGCTAGGCACAAAAAGTAGTCAGGCTTTTAGCGGCAATATGTTAAATATTTATGCAGTACAGCAACACAGTGAAAGCCAACTTAATAAAAATTCCAACCTAATTTTAAAAAATTGAGAATACTTTAATAAATTATTTGACACGAAAACCATCAAAATCCAGTTAGTAGAACCAGAGTTAGGATTTTTTTTAACGTTTAAGGTTTAAAATAGGAAGTTCTCAGTTTTAGAAAATGGCAACCGTGGCACCTGTAGCACCACAACCAAGGTTCCAGGAGTGGAGGGAGACCTCTTGGGGATGCAATGCTCCCTCAGGCTGGGTCCAGATGCAAGTTTAAGAAGGTGGGAGACTGTTATGTCACTGTGGTTCAAAACAGGAGACCAGCTTAAGTAGCCCTTGGAGTCACTGCTGGAGTTCTGGGTGTAGGTGGTGATGCAGGGCTCTACAGCAGGGCTGGTCTCTGAAGGTCCCAAGTAAGCTCCAGGCAGCAAAGCAGTCTTTCCAGCTACAGCAGCAGTTTGGAAGACTGCACATCAGGTCACACAGAAGGCAGTGCTTTGAGAATCCTTCCACTGGTCCAGTAGTGAACTGAGGAGCAGGTCCGAGAGAGCTCTGCTTCTAGAAGTTGGGAGAGTTTCCAGAAGGGTTCTCTGAGGATCCTCTGTCCTGGCTCCTAGCTGGCTGCATTGACAGTACAGAGGCGTTCAGCCTATTGTTTGGCAGCCATTTCAGTTGCAAGTGGGGCTGTGCTTAGCTCTAGCCCCATCAAGTCAGTTAATGGCCCATTCAAACTCTGTTCTGCTAATCCTCCTATTGTGTGACTGTATTGGGTGAAGTCCCAACTGTCAGTTACACCCGGTCATGTGGCCTAAGGCAGGTTACAGGCACAGAGGACTAAGGGCAGGAAAATGGCAACTTTTTTAAAAGTGGCATTTTCAACCTTCTGATGATAAATCTGACTTTACCATTAAAGAGGGTTTATCATCACAAGTCCATAGGTACCAAACATGACACATCTACTACCTCTGGTTTAGGAATTACAACTTAATAATTTCAATAAGGAATCCCCAATGTTACCCTAACTGAGAGGTAGGCCTCTCAGTAGTGAGAAAATTAATTTGGGAGCTTTTCACTACTAGGATATGTAAAACTAAAAAGTACATGTCCTAACTTTCAAATACACAGCACCCTGACCTATGGGCTCCTTAGGGACTACCTTAGTGGTCACTCATAAGTAATAAAAGGGGAGTTTAAGGCTTGGCAAAGAGTTTTAAATGCCAGGATCGACATGGCAGTGGGACACTGTCTTCTAGCTGCAATGGCAGGCCTGAGACAAGGTTTAAGGTGCCACTTAAGTGGGTGCCACAATAAATGCTGCATCTATGGGCCCTTGGTATATGGTATACCACTCTACAAGGGACTTGCATGTAAATTAAATATGCCAATCAGGTATATGCCAGTCAAACCAATTTGAGGGGATTGAGCACATGCAATTTAGCACTGGTTAGCAGTGGTAAGGTGCACAGAGTCCTAAGGCAAACAAAGCAAAAATTCTGACATAATGGAGGCAAGCAAGCAAAAGGTTTGGGAAGAGACCATATTAAGGCTGACAGGTCTAACATCCACATTTGTTGAGTGTGCTGCATTTCTCTCATGTGACACCCAATGGCATGTTCATTCTGTGTGGTGTCTGTGTAATTAGTTGCAACCCTCGGAGGAGGAGCCTTACCCAGAGCAGTGCCGTATTCTACTTTGTGAGGCACTGCTGAACTTATGTCTCTGTGTGTGTGACTGGATTTGTCTTGTGCGGCTCAAGTCATAGTGTACCAGACATTGTGCCTCAATTCAGTAAGGTATGGGATTGAAACTAATCGTGGGCTCAGAATTGTCAGGTTCGACTCAAGTCATAGTGCACTAGACTTTGTGCCTCATTCAGGGAGCCGCTGCATTGATAACTTTTCTGTGCTAGTAGAATTATCTGGTACGACTCAAGTCATTACGCCCCAGACATTGTGATTCATTCGATGGAGGCACTGCATTGGTCACTTTGCATGTGCAATCAGAATCCTCTGATTTGACCAGACATTGTGCCCACAGCAGGAGGGCACAGAAATTGGTAACTCTTTGTGGATGATCAGAATCGTCTGCTGCAACTAAAGTAATTGGGCACCCATGTTGTGTTTCCTTTTTGAGAGGTGCAGATTTGTTAACTTTTTGTGTGTAAACAGGACGCCTGGGGCAGCCCAAGTCATTGTGCCACAGAAGTGGTGCCTTCATTCCTGGGAGGCTTGGAATTGGTAACTATTTCTGGATTGGAGAGTCTGGCATGGCTGGCTGCCACTGTGAGCAGCGTGTGTGCCAAGGACACCCTCTCTCCGTGCTTTGCAGATCTGGGCCTGAGCTGGAAGGCCAGTGTGGAGACCCCCTGAGTGAACATCCAGAGTTGTGGCCAAGCCTCCATTTGTCGACTGTTGCCTGATCAGCCTTTCTCTCTTTCTTCCCTCAACTTTTGCCCCAGGATCCTGAATAAGTGTAACCACCAACCATGAGCGGCTTATTATCTGTAGTATCCGTGGAAAGGTTACTACATCCCTGGGGTCTTTGGGCTTGGAATTGGTTGGAGAGTGGAGGAAGGTCTGGGTCCAAGAGGGGTCTGCAGCCTCATTGACAACTCATGTGCTGAATGTCAGAGCACTGCATTAGGGTGCTGGAAGCGTGTGTGTGCGAGTGCGTGCATACTAGCCTGCCTGATCAATGTGGCACTGCGTAGCAGAGTGGAGCGAGTGTGTAGGAGTGATTGCCTGGGATTGACTACACCACACAGTGGGAGTGCCATGGACATTAACATTGAAGTTTACCTGTGTGGCCTAGGCCGCAGAGCTAGCTATTTTAAAAGTGCTGAGATTTTCTGTATGTACTCCTTGCTGCCGTCTTTGTGAACCGGGTTGCATCCTATAGTTATTTGATATTGAATTGGGGTGATCGCTAGGTTGGATCTCGTACTGACAATGTGGTTGCACTGAATGAGGGTGCTGGTAGTGAAAGTATTATTTTTTCTCATGCGTACATACTGCTAATGTTATATTACCACAGTTGGGCGTAGGACTACTATTTATATTTCTAAATGTGATTGATGCCCTGATTTACATGAAGTTCATTTTGTACTAATGTGTGTGTTGAATACACCTCGTGTGAAGTGTCTTTTGTGAAGCTCAGTGTAATTGTTGTGTGGTAGTGTTGTGTCTATGCTTTACATATTGCTCCTGTGATAAGCCTGACTGCTCTGTGCCAAGCTACCCAAGGGTGAGTGCAGGTTATACAGTGAGTGTAATTACCCATCTCTGAAGAGAGTGGTAGGTTCTGCTTGGCAAGAGCCTCGCCTCAGCCAACCAGAATGTGCTGACTCCAACACAGAACCTAACATGAATACTGACCCTATTATATTTTGATTTGGGCTGTTTCCTTTCTAGCCTGAAATTATAAATAAGAGTGTGGTGTTTGTGATGTTATTGGTTAAGAGTTATATGCATTTCTGTTTATTTCTTTTGTGACTGGGCTTTTGCAGAAGCAATTCACACATACATGTATTATATTCAATACTTGTTCATAGCACATGCATAATATTTTATTATTTGGTGTTTATAAAGTGCAAACCCAGATTAAAGAGCAGTGTCTCCCAACTACAGTGCATTTTCATATAGGTCAATGCACGTGACGCCGCAAATATGTAGGAACTTGCATTGAAGGCGTCGCAACAAAGGTACATGTGTGGGGAATATTGCAAAAGCATGATTAAAAACCTCCGATGTGGTCACCCTTGCTCTTAGATATCCTAGAAAAGTTCGGCCCTGGAGCAAACGGAGTACTTACTGATCCTACTTACTGCATTTTACCCAAAGTCTGGTAAGTCAAGCTAGTTCACATCTCACAGGTATAGGGTAGAGTCAAGGTCCCTCAAACCAGAGCTACATGCTGTCCGGTGCTCACAGTCGAACACTTCCCTGGCTTAATATGAGGCCAGACGAAGCCAGTATGAACCTGGAATATGAACTTGCCTCCCAGCACCTGAACTAAGGAGCGTTCTTGCCATCTATCCCCAGTGAAGATTATTGACGAGTGGCAGATATGGATTTTATGTTCACTTATGACTGACTGCAATACAAAATCAGCGGTTGAAAAGCAGAGTGCTTTCATTTTCCAGCCAACAGCAAATTGCTGTTCGCTCGACAGCATGCAAGACCCTATACTTAACCCTCGCCTGAGAGGAAATGAATAAAAACTTGGCAATTTAGAGCAGGTCTTGGAAGGAAGAAAAAGCTCAAAAGAATTCACATTTCAGTAAAATCAATATCTTAGATATTAGAAGTAGACAGCAAGGGCTGTGCTTGTGGGAGTGTGGGGGAATGATAAGAAAGGCGCTGCACATTCAGAAAAGCACAGTTATACTGTGAAACGCGAGCTCGGTTTCCCCTTCCTTCAGTAGTTAAAAGGCTGGATTTGTTATCAGTACAGAGAAATACATCACTTCTCCGTGATGGGACTCAGCATTGGAACAACACCTCACTACCGCTCAACAGGTGCTATATTACAGAATATTGATGCTGGAACCAACAAAATAGAGAAAAAATATTTTACCCATCGCGGTGCTTTTTTCTTTGGCAAACGTAACAACCAGGTATGTATGGCACAAAAGCTTTTTTGCATTATTTCTATTATATTTATCTAAAACGAAGCGAAAAAATAAGTGCGTATTTTCTATGTCTTAAAAGCGAAGGATGCAACATTGTTTCATGGAAATTAAGTTCGCAAAATTTTGCAACTAAATAAAGAATAAAGGGAGTGCACACTCGGTTTGATCTATTTCTCTTGGGAACGGGCTACACCTTCTTCATTAAATTGATTTATAAAAAAGAGATGTGCATTGAATGTATAGCTCAGCTAAGCTCTATTTTGGCCAGCTCACACATGAACCTTCATAATCTTTTCTTACAAAAAGATATCCTTGTCAAATGGGAATCTTTTTTTAAACATCCTGGGGATCCTAAAGATACCCTGGAATTGTAGCCACCTACCCCAGCAGAAAATTGCCAAAATATAGCTAAAAGCTCTTCCTTCAAGAAACCGTATGTTTTGCTTCCCCCCCCCCCCCCCCCAACCCCCCGTAAAAATGGCACTGTGAATCACTGAATTATTAGTAGGGGTAAATTACTAACGTGTTTGGTCTAGTCACAAGTTTCAGTAGCTTAAACCTGAGCTCAAAATTGATATCTCTGTCCCTAGGAAGACAGGATTAATTTAAATAAAACGTGTAAAGAATTTGGAAGTACTAAAACAATTAAAAGATGAAAACAATGTGTGTTAAAAATCCAGATATAATGTAAAGAAATTGAAAACAACTTAATAAGAAAAATGATACCAAAACAATCCTTGGTAGCTATCTGGGAACTGACAACAACCCTTCTCTAGGCAAGTACCCTCTCCCATTCTAAGGACACCAAAGCCATGGGGTGGACCAATTCCCACCCATGGACATTCTTGACCAAGAAAACATGTTTTGAAAGATTCTGGTCTGGGGAAATCAGCATTTAACCACTAAGGCGAGGTTGGCCCTGGTATCCTGCAGGGCAGTGGCATCAACTCCATTCACAGTGACCTTGTGGAAGTAATTACTAGAACACTCAGACAACACCAGTTTGCCTTCAAGTTCCATCTTCTGACTAAGGGCTACCAGGGACTTCTCTGGATAATCCTCCCCAAAATCTACACTATCCACTCATGTGGACTCAAGAGTCCTTACTTCCTCTTGGGGCATGAGGAATCCCCCTTTTGGAGCATTGGCGCAGGAAGTTAAAGCACCTACCCCTCTCAAGGGGCTTCCTTCCCCCCTGGGTTGCCACTTTCCTGCTTATTGTGGGTAGGCTGGGACTTATCCTTTTCAGAACTCTATGACCCTAAGGAGTGTATTATTTTTTGTATTGTTGCTCCCCTCTATTCCCTAGTGTGGGCCTTCCCAAACATGTTATTTGGATCACTCCTCTGGGATCGTTTGTGCATTCTTGTGCATGCCCACACATCAGCTACCCTTCCAGGCTTCCTGAAAGAAATCTGCTAGGAGTCCATAGCCCATCATAAGTATCCACTGTACTGCCACTCACCCAGCCCTGTTGTGCTTTCACAAAGAATCTGCCCAAGTTTGCTTTGACTCTTTGTAAGTGTCCCTGAACTTCTTACACTACTTCACTGGTGTAAGACCAAGCTTCTGCATTAGGGCCTCATTAACTATACATCAGCTACACCTTCATCTATAGTCTGAAGTGTATCCGTCCCCCTTGTTGGTACCAACTCCCACAACAATGTTACCCAGTGCTGATTATCTCCTCAGTGCATTCTCAATGGTCTTTTATCGGAGGCATACCATTTGTCGATATCATTCCTCTCCACAGACCTAGGCACCACCTTTTTAGGCAAGTGAGTGCTGTGTGAACCCCAACCCCTGTAGATACCTAACCATTACTGCCACAGTTTTCACTGGACATCAGTCCCAGACTGGCCTTCTTTTCTCCAAAGGCCTCTGTCTTCTCTTGTTGTGTGATCTTATCCTCCTTCAGGGTTTGGGTACCCAGCTTGACCTGAGGATCCTTCTCTGATTGTTTGTCATGGAACACCATCAGGAAAGCTGTAAGCTTGAGCAGCTTGGGATCCCTTTCTGTCCTGGAAGGCACACAAGAAGCTTCTTGCTTCCTCCTCGTTTTTTTCAGTCTTTTCATCATTCTCCTTTGAGATGAACTGTGCTTGCAGAACACTTCCTAGTCTCTGAGATAATTTTTATATTCAGTCTACCTGGCATTCAGGCCCATCTTCAGCCTTCTTTTTGAGCTTAGGACCTTCTTCTCCTCTACTATACGGCCAGAACAGCCAGATCCAACACCATGTTGCCTGGGAGTAAAGGTGCAGAAATAAGAATCAAAGACCTTATGCCAACTACAAATCAAAAATCAGTTTGTCCTGCCAATTAAATTCAGAGATTATTAATTTAAGCTTGTAAAACTGGGTGGTGTTCTTAAGCAAATTCTGGTTCCCACCACTGAACACCAATATGAGAACATGAATTATTTGTTGGGTGGATAGTGGCCCATGACATGGTATAAAGTCACTAGTTGTTAGGTCCAGTCAAAATCCTCAGTAATTTAAACCTGAACTCAAGCCCTGGTAGCTATGTCCCCGAGAAGACAGCATTAACTTAGTGAAAATGTTTAAAATATTTAGAAATACTAAAAGAAATAAATCACAATAAAACCCCCAATAAAATGTATACAAATTGATAACAACTTATTAAGCAAAATGACGTAAAAATGACAAAAGTCAATACGGGGAACCGACAATATGAATTTTGAAAGAATATAGGATGAAAAAGTGCATAAAAATGGAAAGTGCCAATGGTAATCAATGGTTGGGGTAAGCGGAGACTGAGGAATGATTTAAAGCCATCCACGATGAAGAGTGGGTCAGATCAAACAAGTAGATTGGCCTTACTAGGGTATGGCAGTAGAGGAGCTTTTAATTTCCAATATGAAAAGGGACTTCTCCACGTGGGGCATTGCTGAAATTCAATCTGATGCTGTGCAATTGCTGGTCAGACACCTTTAGCTTTCGGTCTCTGGAACAAAAGTTTTGAAAAAGTTCCCAGTCTTCTTTTGATGCCCAAACAATCACAGAAAAACACTTCGAATGCTCCCATATCCTCAGGAGTAGCACTTAGAGACCGTCAGGGTGTCCCAGTCGGATCCAGTTGCCCCTGCGTTGCTGGGATTCTTCACAGGAATGTCTTCTTCAGCTTTGTTATGCTCTTGGAGCCCCCAGGAGATCAGCTTTATGATCCCTGGAGATCCTTTTGTCCTTGGATTTCAGGTGGAAGGGAGTCTAACCTTCTCAGCTCCTTATCACAGTTCACATATGCCAAAAGCATCAGGTTCAGTCCACCTGGTATCCTTTTGCAACACCAGCAGTGCTTTGATGAAGGTGCCTTATGGTGCCACATATATGCTTGACACCAGCTAGGGGATGTGGTGACTCCTGGGATCCCCCTAACCAATGATATAAATGTTCCCAGGGCAATGCTACCCACTTCTTAAATTGTACTACAAGCAGGCCCAAAATTACGCGCCAGGGCATTTTCAATATGGCAAAGGACTTCAGCCACACTAAACTTGGGCTCTTAGGGCAGGGGGTATCTGTGGGAGTATCATAGGGAAATCATCAGTGTCCTTCCACACCTAACACTGGAATCTTATTTAAAGCATACACTATACTCATAACAAATCCAAAAAAGGAAGTCTGGTGGGAAAAGCAGGATCATTCAGCAACCACATAGGAGACTTACAGAAACTACCTTGCCATCCTGCTCTCTCAATTTCAAGTGCACCCCAAATGTTACATGCGGCCCAACAGAACTGTCAAGTATGATTTGACAGTGTGGCATCAACAGGATGCCCATAGTACTGCTCTGAATAATCTGTGAAGTTCAGAGTCACATCTATGCCCATTCAAGCCAGCCAATTGTTTGCTCATGGTAGGCATTTCACATCTGTTCCCGGGCTTGAGCCAAGGCTGAGAATTGGCAGATACTTATGCCAATTTGCCTTTGGACAGTTGAAACAGGGAAAAGGTAATTTACTGAAAGTTACTTTTCCTAATTATGTATTGGATTTTTAATAGGTACTAAAAATAGTGTTTTAAATATGTTTCTCGAGATACAGCATTAGTATTGTTGTCTATACATAGGACAGCTAGAGCTGCCACCTTGAAAATAGTCCTTCAGGCTTTTTTATGGAAGCCACATGGTAACACAAGTTCTACATAGCCATCCAAAAAAATACCATGCACTCTACCTTGTGGGATACAAGACCTACATAAGTGTGACTAATTAATAATTAAAAGGGAGATAGATTTTGCTTCTTAAAAAGGATTATTTTAACATGTCACACTGCAGGTTTAAAATCACAGCAGGCAGGCTACAATGCTAGCCCTGAGATATGTTTTCCTTTGTCAACTAAGGGATGGCACAATAAGTACTGCAATCCACAAGTGACATTTAACATTTCATGCCATTGGTGTATTTCTGCACCATATACCTTTGCATTACAGAACAGGTAAACATACCAGTAAGGAATTAGATCATTCCTAAATATTTTAAGGTTCAGAAAACAAACACTGGGAACTGGAAAGCAGACAGCAGTGCCTCAGGGTGTAGTCTGATGTATAAAAAACAGCACACAAGTGGGTGAATACAAGCAAATGGGACATTTTCTCTCAAATGTAACCTAAAGGTTTGCTGTGCTAATATTACAATGTTTCTCAGTTTACAGGAACATGAGGAGGAATCTTTATAGAAAAAAAAAACCTGTTTATAAATTTCTCTGTACGTTTTTTGCCTTCAACCTCCTTGCAGTTCATTGTCGAAACAGATATGAAACCTATTGATAATCCCAGAAAGATATACATTTCTGAAAAGTAGAAATAGTGGTTGAAATAAAAAAAGCAATGAAAATGAGTAGTGAAAAATAGCCAATGGTGGATATATTTTTATCTGTAAATTTCTGTAACAATTGCCAATTTACAAAAGAAAAATACTATTACATTTGAAAGAAACTTTCTGTGTACAGGGATATATATATATATATATGTATAGTGTTTGTATGTCCTCCAAACACATAAGATACCCAAAGCTAAGAACTGAGCTGTTGCTTCTAACGATTTTTTATTTTGTATGGACTATACAGTTATATGGTAAAATGTAATGAATGAAAAATGGATATGAAGGAAACCCATTTATTTCTAAAATGTACAGAAGCTACTGAGTTTAGGAACATTGGTTCTTTGTAAATCTCTGAATTTGGGGTTACCCCTACTGTGAAAATCCATATCAGGCTGCTAAGAAGTAAGCAGAGATTACTGGGCCTCACCAAGGAGTATGGGGCCTTTTACTCCTGCTGGAACAGGAACTGACCTATTATGGGTCCTGCATAACTGGGCCAAGAAATTGTTTTTTCAGCACTTGACTCTCAGTGGTAGCACTGTTCAAGCACTATAGCTCAACCCAAGTTTGGTCGTTTGGTGAAACTGTGTCACTCATCGGATTGCAACACATTGAAATGTAATTTACACCATCAAATGCCCCTCTGGTCACCTTTACGTAGGCAAAACAGAGCGAACAATTGAGATTTGCATGACAGAACATAAGAGCATGATCAGAAATAAGAACAGAAACTCATGCTATCGGCTCTCTGGCTTGATCGCAATCACAGTATTGCTCAATTACGGTTTACCATTTTGGAAGCAGTGTTGTTGAATCCTGAAGGGAACACTGATAGACTGTTATCCCAATGGGAGACCTTCTGGATAAAACATTTAGATAGCCTCCTTCCATGCAGGTTAAATGACAAATTAGAAATGTTTAGATTTCTATAGAAGTGTTTTCATTAGCATGCATTCATCGTATTTTATGTGGCACAGCTGCGCACACATGGTTCAGTATGTGAAATGATACTGACTATGTTTTTCTTGTCATTACGTGTTTTATTCATAAGTCATAGTGCATATTCCTTTTTATCAAGTGTTTCCATTGTCTAGTCTGTCTTGTATTGCACTCTCAAGTAGCATTCTACATTTGTTAGCATCATGTGTATTCATAACGTTTGTGAAGTATTGTCTGCCATTGTTCATTCCTTCTCCTGGAACATGCTGTTCATTTTCTTTCACTTGTCTGAGCCTTCCTCATAAATGGATTGCAGTTTTTACCACTACTGCATTGCACACACCATCAGATGTACAAGTTGGAAGGAGTATTTTCTTTGATCTGTCTTTCGATGATTGTTCATGTTCCAGATGAAAAATGAATGAGGCTCGTGGTGAAAATGTACCATGTGAAAATGCGGTTCTGTTTGTTTAGTGTTTACTTTTTTCTTTCACACATAGATTTTTTTCATCAACTGTACTAATGCCAGAGAATTCGGAACACTTAAACATGTCTGCCTTTTGGGTCTCCTCTTTTTCTCTGCACTAATGGGTTCGTGCTCCATTCATAAAGACTTCAGTCTTTTTAGGGTCGAACCTGCGTTGCATGCGCTTGCGCATGCGTTTCGCTAAGCGAGATGCTTTAGGAATTAAAAAGGGCTCGGAGCCCTGTCCACATCACGTCAGTGTCTTTTATTGGCTTGTGGGCTTGCCTGTTAGAATCTGCTTGATTTCATTAGTGGAAGGCATGCAGAGGTCATGCCATTTCCGGTGGATAGCCCTCCTCGAGCGCATCGACCAAGTACAGAAAACATGCGAGGCTCGCTGTTTTCCGTCCGGTTCATGAACTACTTTTTCTCTATTTTCCCAGCGCGATCTCGCTTGGCAGAAGTCGAGCATTTTACATAATATCGACCCTGTTGCACAGTTCACTGCACTTTTTCTGGTTACGTACATAAGTACATAATTGCACTTTTGCCGATAGGTTTCATTACCAGTGAAAAGTCCGGTTAGGAGTTTACAACGCTATCAGCTTTAACACGAGGAAACGCAAGACCCGTTGCATTGCAAATGCTTGTTTCAGTTGAATTCACGTTGCGTCGGATACCTTTAGCTGGGCTAAAAGCTGGGCTTCACTTAGTGTCCGCGTCGTCGACATGGGGAGGATTCACTGGACTAGCTCACAGCAGGAGATTATACACTTAAGGCATGTTGTGCCATTGGTTGTTACTTTTCGATTTTGTGGGTGGCAGGTCCCTTTTAACATTCTTTATACCCATGGTGCCGGTATTTATTCACTGTGTTTTACATTAACTTGAACCTGTTACTTGGATTCAAGGCATTCGGCTAATTATTTAAATAAGGGACGTCACCGGTGTCTCTGCAGGTACTTATTGCACGATATTTCCACTGCATGTAATGTACTCTGTAGGAAGCATCTTGGTGGACACAGTTTGTTTATTCTTTGCAGTTTGACTCCCTTTGTTATTTGATTCCCATATGTCGGAGGGAGACAGGACACTCCATTATTGAATGTGTTTCCTTCAATGTGGTAAGTTAATATGGCCATTGGCACTCGAGACAGATCTTTTGGGATGAGGTGGTTGCGTCTATACTTTCGTGCACATTTTCATCGTTCTTTTGATCCATTTTTGCATGAATTTTCTTGGTTTCTTATCACATGTTTCTCATACATGGGCCACGCAGCACTTCAGTAATCGTGGGGGTATGTGATGGTCAGTGATTTATTTGTGAATTAAGATGTGCCGGTGCTCTAAGCCCTTCTCTTAAACACGAGGCTGCTGTAATTAAATCTGCCAGCACTGAATACTGAGGCACCGTAATCCTGAAGCCATCTCGGGACTCTTCAATCCATTTACGGCCACCTCTGCCCCTTCAGCTCATCCTGCAACTTTCTACTTTCTCCCTTTATGACGCTTTTTAGTTTTTCCTTCTTCCGTCTTTCACACAAGTGTCTTTTGCTCGCAGCAAATGCTTGAGGAAGAAGAATAAGCCCCGGCCCTCACAAATAAGTGCCGAAACAACAAGCACAAATTAAGCACTGGTGATGGTGCGTTTTCAGCATGAAGACACACGTTTTGTTTGATTGCATGAAATGGGATTACCATGATAAGAGTGATCATGCTTAGGCGGCACACATATTTTTATTTTTAGGCACTATAGTTTGGATCAGTTTTTTGTCACTGACATTCGTTGCTTTAATGTAACTGAGGTTTGCACCTGACTTGAGGGTATTGTATCTTTTCACAGTTACCTTTGATGAAGGGTTCAGTGTTGCAGCGTGAAATGTTCCCTAATTCACGTGACATCCTAACTGATGGATGCACACAAGCTCAAGTGTGAAGCAACATTTGGGATGTTCATCTTTTGAAACTATGTTTTGTTTATGTGATAATAAAAACACGTGTCTAAACATATGGTAAATTGTAAACATTGTTAGGCAAGTTTAACTTTGTTTATTACTGCGTAAGCCTCAGGGCGTTGACGTAGTGCATTCTGGAACTAGTACGCCTGGCTGATGTACTAGATGTGTTGTAAAATAAAACATTTGCCAGGCTATAACTTATAATACTTATACGCCAACCCTAAGATAGGCTGTAAAGGCTCATGGGGCAGGGTGCATTGTGTTTAAAAAGGAGGCCATGTGTAATTACATTTTACATGTCCTGGCAGAGAAAAACCCTAACACTGTTTTTGCTATGGTAAGGCCTATCTTTCCATTGACTAACATTAGGTCATCTTATTACATTTAGTAAGTGCTAACTTTGGATTGGGAGCAGGTAGATGTTGGACTTAGCCCTCTCTTCAGGACCTTTTGACTCCACCCCTCTTATTTTCTGAATTTGTGTTGGCATTAGGGCTCTGTGCACTGCCAACCAGCCCTAAATGGCTGGTGCTCTCTCCTTTAAACAAGGTGAAAATGGCTTACTCCCAATCATCACATTTTTTTTTTCTGTAAGTCCCTAATATATGGTACCACATGTACCCAGGTACTCTAAATTAAATGTTAGTAGTTGGCCTACAGCACTAATTTTGAGAACCACTACAGTAGCACTTTAAGACAAATCTGCTATTGCAGGCTGTAGTGTACTTTTAAATGACTAATTTACCTGCCAAAATAAATGTTTTATCAGGCCTAAACCTTCCTTTTTAAAACATGTAAGGTAGTCCCTAAAAATCCCATAGGACAGAGTGCATTGTATTTAAGAAGTAGGATATGAACTTTTAGGTTTTACATGTCCTGGTAGTGAAAAACTCCAAACTTTGCCTTTCATTACTTTAAGGCCTACCTCTCCATAAGATAACATTGAGCTATCATTTCACATTTAATACGTGCTAATGTTTGAACAGGAGCAATTAGAAATGTCATGTTTGGACTCAAATTAATTGTAATTTTAAAGGTAAAGATTGATTTTTTTATCCTAATTTTGAAACTGCCTTGAAATTGGGTCTCTAATGGCAGGGGTATGCACCCTCTTCAAGTAGGGACCACAGTACTAGTCAGGGTAGGTGACATACACACCCTAAATTAACCTGTGCTCACCTTCTGTTAGTTTACCACAGCGCAGTCAGGCTTAACTTAAGAGGCAATGTGTGAAGTATTCGTGCAACACACTCACACACAGTAAAGAAGTCACACACAGTAGAGAATATTTATCTGAGTAAAAAATAAACATGATAAAAAAATCGAGATATTAATTTTGAAAGATTAAATGTAAAAATACTGCATAAAAGTTACTAGCAGTGAAAAGGTTACTTGAGTTTGTGAGCGACCGTGCAAATCCAAATTTCAGGTCGAGCACGATGGAGGGTAGGCCAGCTACACGACCTAGACTGGTTGCACTAACAAAACACCTTGGATGGAGCTTCTGTAAACTTCGAGAGTCCACTGCATCACCATTGAGCCGCGCAAAGTGGGTCCTGCATCGTTTTTGAGCTCCACTGATGTAAATGCAGTGCATTGTCATCGAACCATGTAGATTGTAAATCCACTGCACCAAGAGAGTAGCAGGCAGTCTTTGATTTCCCTGAGACTGCAGGAGAACAGGGTGCAAGTCAGCAAGCCCTTGGAGTCACTTTAGTGAGCAATATGGGTCCAGTGCCCTGTCCTCAGCAGGCAGCAGAGCAGCTCATCAATACAGAGAAGCAGTTCCTTGGAACAGTTAGTCCAGAAAAAGTGGCAATTCTTACAGCACAGCAGTCTTTACTCCAGCAGAGGTAATCCCAAATCCAGTAGTAAACTGATTTGCTGTGGTTAGAACCCCATACTTGTACCCAAAAGGGCCATTGAAGTGGGATGACTTCAAAGCATCTCCTTGAATTGCACAGGGCCCCTTTTCATCCCAACCCTTGCTCCAGACTATCAGTTGGGGTTTCTCAGCCACTTGTGTGGGGGCCAGGCCACTACCCTTTTAAGTGTAAGTGTGAACCCCTTCCACCTTTGTTGCAAAGGAAAAACCCATCAGTATGCAGATAAATGCAGATGTAGTTGAGTGTCCTGTGTTTTGGCTGTCTGGAGGGAGTGCATAAATATAGGCTGTCACCCAGCCTAGTCCAGACATGTATTGGAGAAAAGCTGTCAGGCACACAGAGCAGTGAGAGCAGACAAATGCCCACTGTCAAAGAGTGGCATGTGTAAAATAGTGACTGCCACGAAAAGCCTGGTAGTGTGCCAACTCAAAATACCGCCGGTGGTCTTGTGGCTGCCTCTGGGCCGGAGGTGCTTGCCTCTGGGCAGGGGTGCTCACCTCCGGCCCAACGGTCCGACCACCCTGGCAGTAATGGGGGCATTGTGGCAGTTTGGCTCTGGCCAAAACCACCAAAGTCATAGTACGGCGGTCTTTATTGCCAGGCCTACGATGGTAAGACTGCCACCGCAAGTGTGGTAATCTTAAGACCGCCACACTCATTATGAGGGCCTGAGTGACATGAAGCCAGACAGAGCACTGCTGTGCAAACGTCACACCAAGGACCTAAAGTACAACTCTAGGTGGGCCGAACTCAGTTCTGTGCCCGGCCTGTGGTACATCGTGATCAGCCTGAAATTATGACTTTGTCCCGGTACACCACAACAAGATAACCTCAGTTGGCCCTCTGTGCCCGTTGGCACTATTTTTACCTAAAATTTGAAAATTCAGTATCTCCAGGTCTACTGATTGAATTTTTGTAATTCTGGTATCAATTAATGTGTTTGTGTGCTGCATAAATATTTTAGACATTTCCTCTAAGTTAAGCCCGGCTGCTTTGTGCCAAGATACCAAAGGGTTAAGCACAGGTTAATTTCATGATTTCTGTGCTTCACTCTGACAAGGATAGTGGTTGTTGCCTAAGCAACCATCCCCTCAACCAGAAACCCAATTTCTTAACATAGCATTTTAAGATAAGCACATCAAGCATGTAGGCAACACATTAAATAATATCTTCAGCCTCTTAAGGTCACTGAGCTATAGTCATCCTGTGTTGTATCCCAGAGTCCCTCTGTCCTTTCAAATGGGGATGATTATTCCACATCTGATAATGGGGTGGATTTTCAGATGTGGCCCAAGCTAGTACCCATGCGACAAAATCTAGTTTGCCCTTAAGTGAGGGTCAACTTTAGCAGCAATATGATCCCAGTTCATGAAAGTCCCTGACAGGCCATGAGCAGTCTGAAATTTTCAGAAAACTAGTCCATGGCAGTGTGACTGGTACAGATTCTGTAACATTAACCTACCCACTGTGCCGTTATACCTCCAACCTTGGCAAAAAACATGCATTTTCCTTAAACATCTGTGAGAAAAAGCTTCTGGAATCTGTGGGATCCACAAATATCCTGCCACCCAGCTTTCCAACGCTTGTTCGAATAATATGGGGCTCACTTTGTGTGAGTGGGACCAGTGCCCACAAAAGAAAAGACACCAAAATGCAATATGGGCAGATCAAATGTTTCCACTCAAAACCCACCCTTTTTTGCAATATACGTAGCAGTAGATTGTGGGATTGGGCTCAACCTCCAACCCGGAAAATCTACCAAACTCAGACATTTCTGAAAACTGGACACCCAGAGGAGTCCAAAGTGGTGTCTCTTGTGTTGATTCCATTAATATTTATTTGACCCACAATGCCCTTGAAACCTTTAACTTTGACAAAAATGCACTTCAGCGAAAGAAAGGTCTGTAATATGTGACCATCCACAATTTTCTAGCACCAAGCAGTTCTAAACTTATCACAATAAAATCAGTACTCCTCCTGTATGCTTTGGACTAATGGCAGAAAAAGGAACGGATCAAACTAGGCACTGTATTTTACTAATGAGGAGTGTATTCTACTTCTGGGTGGGGCATGGCCTGATGCCCCTTCCCTTGACGGCAATACCTCTTGCGTCAAAATCTGTTCTCAGGGGGCCACAATATGCCCATTAATACTGTTGCAAGTGAATGTAAAATGATCCTACTGGCTTATTTCACTTTCACAGTAACAACATCAAGTGCCATGCAAGCTAATCGTCCTTACAAAATAAAAAGAGCCACGGGCAGCTGCTGAAGCTTTTCCCTAGCAGCCCAAATGAAAATGGAAAACAGAAACTACGTATTGTGCCTGCACCAGAGGGATTCCTTGCCCTTGGATCATTGACGCAACCTCCAGTTCAATAGCACCTGACTTGGAGCGCTCTAGCATTGAAGCAGTTACCTGCCATGCATAATTTTCTTTATTTTGCAGAGGTAATCTGTAATACAAGAAACTTTTTCAAGATCATATTGTGCACAGCTATCAGACTAATGCCTCCTCACCAATCATCGTTAGTACACTCATTTGATAAACATTGAAGTGATAAAAATTGCAAACACAACAAATTGACAGTAACAGTCATAAACAATGCAATTACTATTGCAATTACTCCTATTATTTGTAGTAGCAGTAGTAACAGTAGTTGGAGGAGCAGGATTATATTTAATAGTTTTTACATTGTCAGTGATGTGCAGTAAAAAAGAATAATATGGGAGAGCAATAAATATTTTAAAAGAAGCACACTTACTATTGACAATAGTCAATTGAGCAAAAAAGAAAGCTCCTTTAAAGTCAATTTGTGATGTTCACATTGCATCAGCTATAGTGTGTGGCCTATTAGTCACATCCACAGTTTGTATACAGTGAATTCACAAAACAATATCATTTTTGGGTAAAGAATTGATGGTATAATGCAGGTAGGTTACAACATATATTACATAATTTAGAGAATAAGGATACTCCTATTAAACTGATTTAAGTGAGCAGCACCTTAAAGCAGGGAGGACACCAAGCAAGCTCACTCAGCTAAAGTATTTCAAACAGAGCTGTTACAAAAAGCAATACGGCCACTGTCACTTTTTGCTGGTTTTATGAGGAAAGGACAGGAGAGGAGAATGGTTTTAATGACTTGGTTAATGTAATGTATGTTTCATCTTTTCACAGAACTTTGGAAGGGAGCTCTACTATAACTGAGTACCCAAAAAGAATGTCCACCCTCGTCTTTACTCTTACATTGACTTCTGGAACTGTTCACACAACTCTACAAATCAATGATGGATGCTGAGGAATTTCTACATACTTTAGAGTGCAAGAAGATGGTCGAGTCCAATAAGATACTTTGACATTATGCTTCCATTCTATCTGATAATCAGCCATTTGTGCTTCCTTAGTGTTTGGTGGTGTATTGGAAGGGTTTCTAACCCGACTAAACCTTTTTGGTATTATTTCAATTTTTTGTACATTATAGAGTCTATTTTCTGTTAGCTTTTCTATGATGCATTTTGGTAGTCCAGTTGAATTCTGATTAAGGCTTTGAAGGAACTTGAATGGAACTTGCTGAATACTACTGCCAAAGGATCTGGACATCATGGTGTATGTGCTCTTGACTGTAGTTGTTTGCAGTTCTGTAGCTTACCTAATACTGAGGCTCTTAAAATGTAGCGTGAGATATTTATTTCAGATTTAGATTCTAGTGTGAATAGGCAATCTTCAGGGTGATATAGAAATGTAATGCTAATTTTAGGGCTATTGTCAGTTTTCTACAGCTTCTGACTACTCTCTTAAATTGACGAAATGTGGATCACTCATCAGGGCTAATTCTAGTTTAGCAATATTCACCTTCAACCATGACGCACACTCTGAGTCAGATAAAAACAAGACAGCAATACCAAATGATGACCCAGGCCTATATATACATTTTGAGGCTCAAGCAGGAAATATTGAGGATCAGTAAGATACATTTGGAAACCAATTCCCAAAACTCGTGCTTAAAGGGAGAAAGAGCTGGCAGAAGACAATGACAGGCAAGAGAAAAATATGGATGCATTTTTTATCTAGTGCGATAAATAACCCCTACTACAGATTTCTGGGGAAAAATATGCAGATTTTCATGCTTACTGCACCAAAGTCCAAATGCCACAATAAATACTATTCACTTTTCCCGTGCTAAATTTGCAGGGTTTACCTGTTACCTTTTAATGAAGTGTGGGCAGTTTAACGCATCTGCTAATTACCGGATGCAATAAATACCACCCAACTTGTAATTCCAACCCCTGCACAAACAGGGGTTTATATAGTAATCATAAAACACCAACCCACTCGAAATCAGGGTTTTAGGGACACTATCCTCAATTTTCTTATAGAAAGTACAAGCCCAATAATATCCTACACTGCTAATGCCTATATTGGACAACATTCCCTTATCCATCAAGATGCAATGCTGCTCCAAGTTAGGAAAGAGTTGAAAACTCGCCTCTTTAACCCGTTGGCACCCAAGGACATAAAAGTTACGTCCTTGGCTGCGGTGCTGAGGCACCACGGACGTAACTGTTACGTTCTTGGACCAGCTAAGGAGGGGAGCGCTAGCGCTACCCCCATGAGCCTCGCCTCAGCGCCACCAGGGCAGGGATGGAAGGGGAATCGCTTTCCCTTCCAACCCCACCCCCTTTCAACCCCCATGGTGTCTGATGACGTCAACGCGCAATCGTGCGCTGACCTCATCAGAGGCCTACCCCTCCACACTGGAAGTTCAGCAAAAGCATTTCTCCTCCGATCATGTGGAAGGGCCAAGAGAGGAATCAAAGGAAAGGAAAGGCTTTTCCTTTCCTTTGATATGTCTCTCTCTGCATTTCTGCTGCCCGATCAAGATGCGATCAGGCAGCAGATATGGCCACTAGACACCATGGAATTTTTTTAAATCTTTTATTATTGAATGAGGGGGGCGGCCCCTTGGGCAAGGGCAGCTCCCCAATGGGGCAATTAATTTTTAGGCCACTTCTTTCCCCCCTGGGGGCAGATCGGCCTATTATAATTAGGAGAGGGATAATTTTTTTGTGTTTATTATTTTTTTTTATATGTGGGGAGCGACCCCTTAGGCAAGGGTCACTCCTCTGGGGGCAAAATTACTTTTAAGTCATTTCTGCCCCCCCTTGGGGGCAGATCGGTCTATTTTTATTAGGTCACTCTGCCCCCAAGGAGGGCAGAAACCACTAGACACCAGGGAATTTTTTTATTATTTATATTTATACATAAGGGGAAAGGCCCCTTGGGCAAGAGCTGCTTCCCAGGGGGGCAAAATATTTGTAGGCCTTTTCTGCCCCCGGGGTTAGATCAGCCTATTATAATTAGGCTGGTCTGCCCCCGGGAGGGGGGGACAGAAACCCCTAGACAACAGGGATATTTTTTTTTTGTAAAGTTGTTTTTTAATTGATTTTAGGCCATTTCTGCCCCTTTTGGGGGCAGATCAGCCTATTTCTATTAGGTTGATCTGCCCCCGGGGGCAGAAACCACCAGGCACCAGGGATTGGTGTTTGTGTATGGGTGTGTTTTGTTTGGGGGGCAGCACCTTGGGCAAGGGTCGCTCCACATGGGGGCACATTACTGTTGGCCATATCTGCCCCCCTTGGGGGAAGATCTGCCTATTTTTGGATGGCCCATCTGCCCCCAAGAGGGAAAGAAAGCCCACCAGAGACCAGGGAAGATTTATTTTCAAAATAAGCGAGTGGGGGTATGGCCATACCCCCACCCCAAATAAATGGGGCCAAAGTTGTACTGCCCACCAGTGGACAGATGGGGCAATTATCCCTGATCCACACCCCAGGAGGGCAGAAAGTCTACTAGAAGCCAAGGAATTAAAAAATGAATAAATAGTGTGGTGGTGGCTACCAACCAGTATGGGCATGGTAATGCCCACACCCCAACTGAAGGGGGTAACAGTCTTTCAGCTCTCCCCCCCCCAAAACATCTTATCTCACTGCAACCAAGAGGACATTTGATTATTTTGGGTTTTGGTTTTACATTTGGGCCATGAGAGCTTGGCTAACTCTCAAAATCGTCCCACTTGGAATAGTAAGGGCTGCACTTTTTGGACTTTGGGACGCTGCCATGTAGAAAAATCCACAAGACTTGGACACATCTGAAAACTAAACATCTGGGTGAGTCCAGGGTGGTGTACTTCACATGCACCACACACCATTTTCTTACCCACAATGCCCTGCAAACCTCCAACTTTGCTGGAAATCACACATTTCCACATTTTTGAGATGGAATCTTCCGGAATCTGCTGGAATCCCGAAAATTCATACCACCAAGCATTGTCTCATCTAAACTGATAAAATTATGCCCCACTTGTCAGCCTAAAAATGTTTTTTTTTTTCAAACTGCCCTTTTGGACCCGCCTTGGTTCCCCCTCAATTTCAACATGTTTTTGGCTCTTCCCTGTCACAGGAACTTGGCCCACCTACACAAGTGAGGTGTCATTTCTACCGGGAGACAGAGGGAAACTTTGGGTAGTAGGAAATGTGTCCCTGTGCAGTGGTCCCACACAGAAATATGTGAAAAATTTGATTTTGTTAGCTAAATTTGAGGTTTGCTGAGGATTCTGGGTAAGAAAACACTGGGGGGTCCATCCAAGTCACACCTCCCTGGACTTCCTCGGGTGTTTAGTTTTCAGAAATGTCTGGGTTTGGTAGGTTTTCCTATATGGCTGCTGAGCCCTGTCATGGACTACGCATCATCTATGTCTGTGGCCCACTGGGAATGCAGAGAAATCTTGATTTTTATTGCCTCTGCCTTGACCCAGGTAGGGTGGCCCTTTCTGGTAGCCACAGTGCTGCCGATGGAGGGAGCGCCAAAAGCAGTCCGTGCCCTCCAGAAGGAGTCCCAGAGGGAAAAAACTCAAAAGGGAAAAAATCTCTAAGCAGGAACTCCCTGGAACAAGTACAAAAGTAAAAAGGTAAATCTTTTCAACAGGACAAAAAGTTCTACTGAAAAAAGGTGTAACAGGCTAGGAAAAATATAACTGGTGAAGAAAGAAGAAGGAGCAAAGATCACCACCAAAGGAAGTGTTGCAGCGCAAGAAGAACAGGAATGACTCACCTTATATACCCAAAAATAGGAAGTGACCAACAGGAAGTAAAAAGACACCATATTGGATTAGGAATACATCATAGATACAGAGAAAGACACCATGTTAAAAAAGGCATGCAGGGAAAAAGAAGGAATGCTGGGAAGAAGAAAGAACATGGCAGCTGGAAAAGAGCATAAATACAGGAGAAAACAAGAAAGAAGAAAGGAAGAAAGGAAAAAATAAAGGAGAGAACATAAGGTAAGTGAAGGTGTGTGGGGGGCAAAGAATACAGGAACTAGTGAGGGCCCGTAACCCGTCGAGGCCCCATGCCCAATTTTGGGCCTCAAGCAAAATAAAGAATGGCAGAGGTGCAGCACGCCCGGCCGCTACGGACCGCGGCCACGCCCTGAGCTGAATGCCCAGGATCAAAAACGCAGGTGCTCGTCCCCCGCAAAAACAGGTAGTTTTGTATTTGATAATTTTGATGTGTCCAGATAGTGTTTTGGGGCATATCCTTTCGCAGGCACTAGGCCTACCCACACAAGTGAGGTACCATTTTTATCGGGAGACTTAGTGGAACACTGGTGGAAGGAAATTTGTGGCTCCTCTCAGATTCCAGAACTTTCTGTCACCAAAATGTGAGGAAAAAGTTTTTTGGGGGCCAAATTTTGAGGTTTGCAAAGGATTCTGGGTAACAGAACCTGGTGTGAGCCCCACAAGTCACCCCATCCTGGATTCCCATAGGTGTCTAATTTTAAAAAATGCACGGGTTTTGGTAGGATTCCCTAGGTGCCGGCTGAGCAAGAGGCCAAAATCCACAGCTAGGCACTTTGCAAAAAGCACGTCAGATTTCAATGTAAAAATGTGATGTGTCCATGTTGTGTTTCCTGTCACGAGCATTAGGCCTACTCATGCAAGTGAGGTACCATTTTTATCAGAAGACTTGGGGGAACACAGAATAGCAAAACAAGTGTTATTGCCCCTTGTCTTTCTCCGCAATTATTCCTTCAAAATGTAAGACAGTGTGTAAAAAATGTTGTCTATTTGAGAAATGGCCTGTAATTCACATGCTAGTATGGGCAACCCGGAATGTGCAAATAACCACTGCTTCTCAACACCTTATCTTGTGCCCATTTTGGAAATACAAAGGTTTTCTTGATACCTATTTTTCACTCTTTATATTTCAGCAAATGAATTGCTGTATACCGGGTATTGAATGAAACCCCATTGCAAGGTGCAGCTCATTTATTTGCTTTGCGTACCTAGGGTTCTTGATGAACCTAAAAGCCCTATATATCCCTGCAACCAGAAGAGTCCAGCAGACATAATGATGTATTGCTTTCAAAAATCTTACATAGCAGGAAAAAGTTACAGAGTAAAACTTTTTTTTTATTTCAGCTGTTATTTTCTGTAGGAAAACCTTGTAGGATCTACACAAATTACCCCTTGCTGAATTCAAAATTGTGTCTACTTTTCAGAAATGTTTAGCTTTCTGGGATCCAGCATTGATTTTATACCCATTTCTGTCACTAACTGGAAGGAGGCTGAAAGCACAAAAAATAGTCAAAATGGGGTATGTTCCAGTAAAATACCAAAATTGTGTTAAAAAATTGGGTTTTCTGATTCAAATCTGCCTGTTCCTGAAAGCTGGGAAGGTGGTGATTTTAGCACAGTAACCCCTTTGTTGATGCCCTTTTTTAGGGAAAAAAATCACAAGCCTTCTTCTGTAGCCCTTTTTCTCATTTTTTTTAAAACAAAACAACATGTTTGCTTTATTTTGAATAATTTCTTGGTCTCCTTCAGGGGAACCCACAAAGTCTGGGTACCTCTAGAATCCCTAGGATGTTGGAAAAAAGGATGCAAATTTGGGGTGGGAAGCTTTTGTGAGCAAAAAGATATGAGGGCCTAAGCGTGAACTGCCCCAAATAGCCAAAAAAAGTCCTGGCACCTGAGGGGGAAAACGCCTGGCAGAGAAGGGGTTAAAGAATACTACATCACAATGCATTAACTGTTCACAGCCCAGCTACCTCTTCTATCATTTGTTGACTGTATGCTGGTCTGAGACCCTGTACAGTGCTCCACTGCCTTCTGCCTAGTTTCTCATTATAGAAATACCATATTTGTACATACACACTGTTAATTTTACAGCTCACAGTCAAACTCCATAATCTGTTCCTGTCTGACAAAATGCAGTGTTCCTCTCTGATTAATAATGTCTCAATCCTGCGCAGCATGTTTCAGTAGATTTCCATTCATACAAATGGGTGAAAATAATTAAAGCAACCCATCAGAACATACTCCAGACTATCATATATATTTACAATGATATACCTGCGATCAGACATTGAGAGCATATGGTGGTAAAAACAAAAAATATACTTTAGTTGTCTGAAGAATTTTTATGCAAACTTTAATTAAATATGGGTAAAGACGAATCCACTACATGTTCTAACACTTTATAATATTGAGCAGACATTCATGTTCATAGATAGTATGTAAGTAGTATTTCATTAAATTAAGAATGTTCTGTTCAGGTAACTTGAGTGAGGTCGACTAGCTTGAAGCAATATGTGTGGCTTGTTAAAGAATAGGGGATGCATTTATTTCATGAAAAGCATTGCCAGTAAAACCAGACAATTCAATGTGGTGTACTTGAGCTCTACATAGTGCCTTTAGGTTGTCGTCTACTTTGTAGTTGTGGCCTGTGAGCTCAAGGTTTTACTGGAGTCCTGTATGATTCTACATACGTCCATGACGAGCTAAAAACAAAGTCGGTGGCACAATAATTCAATATAAGTTTGGACTAAGCTTCTTTTACTTCCTGATTTGTTTGATTTTGTTCTTTTCTGCTAAATAACTATGCAAAGATTGTGTTTGCTTTCAGTGATGCTTCAACCTTGGGACCTGTTTTTGTGTAATTGGTTTGGTTAACTCTAGCCTCAAGGTATAAGGGAAAGATGAGGTCTACAAATTGTTTGAGAGTAGGAGAGTTTATGTTCTCCCCAGTGACCTGTTGTTAGAAAATTTATTTGATAAGTTATATCTATATGAAATCATCTTTACTGTGTAATGACTATTTGCTGATGAGCTCCTTTACAGTTGTGTTATATTTTTTGTAGCAAGGTGTATGATTTATATTTGAAGACAGCTAAATTTCAGTACAGCAAGTTAGGAATACAGCCTATCGCTAAAAGAGGTTCATTATACATCACACCAAAGTGCTCAGATGCCTGTCCCCTCCAAGCGACCCTTGTCCTCCTTTGCCCTAAACCAGGTGATGCAACATCACATATTATTGAAGGTTTTATCGCAGTCTCAAAATATGGTCAATGACTTTGAATTGGATGATTTTTTGGGGGAGCTTGGGGTGAGAAAGCACAATTGTAATTATTGAAAAGTGCAAAAGAACGGAAATGTGCTTAACTCAACTTGTGAGTAAAGTATTTTTACAGAATGATACATACTTTAACTGAGATTAACTAATATAGTTATGCTTCAATGGTATTTCATAATCCTTCCAAAGATGTCAATTGCAAGTTTGTTTAGAGTATCAGCAAGGCCCCGTTTGGGCTCAAAGCAACTCAGTGAGTACAATTAGAGTTGACATATCATGGCACTTTTTAAGGTAATAACTATGCCACTGACTCCCTCACGTCACCCACCTTGGACTAATAGGACCCCAACTGGTCGCATGGATGTAACGCAGGCACCTGCAGTTTAGAGGACCCCCACTGTTCAGCCAAAGCCCTATGAATATCTGTGAGATATTGGAAGGTGAGGGGCCCCATTATTTAGTGTTACTCCACTGACAGTTGGATTTTTTTTTTAATAATAACCCACTCTATCACATGATTGCAGTTTTGTATCACTTTAAACGAGCTGGGCATGCATCCTTTTTGAGTGTAGTAATTCCACTAAACCAGTAAAGACTAAGGCCCTCATTACAACATTGGCGGTAACTACCGCCACGGCGACAGCCGCCAACATACCGCCGCAGTGGCTACCAGCCATCTACGCGTATTATGACCGCCAACGGTATTCCACCAGAATGCTGGTGTGAATGACTGATTGTGAGTGTTGTGTGTTGTGAATGCATGTGTGAGACAAGGTATGTTGGTGTGTGTTGCAGTGTGTGGGTATGTATATGCGCATGCGCGGGTGTTGGCGGGTATGCGTGTGTGCATGTGTGTATATGGGTGCGCGTGTGGGTGTGTATATGTGGGGGGAGCAGGAGAGGGAGGGGGAGGGTGGGTAAGGAGTTTTGGGAGGGGGCAGGGGAGACCCCTATCAGTGCCAAAGAAGTGATTCCCTGGCACTGATAGTGCCTACCGCCATGGTTTTTGTGGGGGTAAGTTTAGCACGAAAACCATGGTGGTAGGCCGGGTCGTAATCCTGAGGGTGGGATTGTGATGGCCGCGGGGCTGGAGACCAAAGTCTCCAGCCCAGTGGCCGTTACCACCCTGGCAGTAGGAGTGTTAAAGTGGCGGTCTTTGATGGCGGTTACCACCAAGGTCCAATTCCTAATTTGTTTTACCGCCGGCTCGGTGGCGGTATTAACGCCACTTTAACACCAACCGCCAGGGTTGTACTGAGGGCTTAAGAGCCTTATTATGAGGCTGGTGGTCCTAGGACTTCCAGCCTCGTGCTGGCTGTCAGACCGCCGTAACTATGGTAGTTCGACAGCCACAAGACACCCGTGGTGAGTAGACCCGCTAGAGGACTGCCGTTCCAGCCAGGAATGTTGTTACCGATGGGGTGGCGGCGGTCGGAGTTGTAACCAGACAGGGCAGTGCTGAACTCAGCACCTCCTGGCTGATTACAACCCCACTTTCTCCCAGGGACCCCACCATGAAAAGGCTGGGAGAAAGCTAGTGCTGGGGGTCACAGGCGGTGCCCTGCACTGTCCAGCACCATCAGAATGGGCACTGTCTGCTTTGCAGATAGTGTGCATTCTGATGGTGCTGGGGGCCCCTTGTGCAATGGCATTGGCCTCGGCTCCATGTGGATCCGAGACCAATGCTGCTACACAGTTTCCACTGGGCTGACTGCCGGAAATCTTGGTTTCTGCCGGCCAGCCCAATGGAAACCTTGTAATGGATCTGGTGGGGAAACCGCCAGCACCGCAGCGGTCTCCACAAAGCAAGTCTGGCGGTCGGCTTTTCCAACCGCCAGACTTGCAATGACCCCCTAAAAGCTCATTTGTTTATACTGGAAATTCAATTTTGTTATAAGTCACTTATTACACAAGGAATTCGTTGCAGGCAAGGTAAAAATCTGGTGCATTTTACCAACTTATGTTCTCTAGGATGGTCTTTACATATTCTTGGCAAATGGGAAATAAAGTGGGGCTAACAATCGCAAAAATAAACCACAATATTAGACATCAATACAATCCAGCACTCATTGAAAAAATGCCTTCCTGTGTTGCTGTCAATAACCTAAACTCGCAGGCTAAGTGCACCTTGAAATGCCAGAAGCTGGGGTGAAAGGTATTAGTGAACTATAGAGACGTAGCTTTCACGCACAAAGAAATCTATACCACCCACAAAAAAATAAATATCTGCGAGATTTGACATTCAGAAATGTGTAAAGAACCTCTCTGGTAAAACACTATGGTGGTCATTCTGACCCTGGCGGTCTTTGACCGCCAGGGCGGAGGACCGCGGGAGCACCGCCGACAGGCCGGCGGTGCTCCAATGGGGATTCCGACCGCGGCGGTAAAGCCGCGGTCGGACCGGCACCACTGGCGGGGTCCCGCCAGTGTACCGCCGCCCCATTGAATCCTCCGCGGCGGCGCAGCTTGCTGCACCGCCGCGGGGATTCCGACCCCCCCTACCGCCATCCAGATCCCGGCGGTCGGACCGCCGGGATCTGGATGGCGGTAGGGGGGGTCGCGGGGCCCCTGGGGGCCCCTGCAGTGCCCATGCCACTGGCATGGGCATTGCAGGGGCCCCGGTAAGAGGGCCCCTACATGTATTTCACTGTCTGCTGCGCAGACAGTGAAATACGCGACGGGTGCAACTGCACCCGTCGCACAGCTTCCACTCCGCCGGCTCGATTCCGAGCCGGCTTCATCGTGGAAGCCTCTTTCCCGCTGGGCTGGCGGGCGGTCTGAAGGCGACCGCCCGCCAGCCCAGCGGGAAAGTCAGAATTACCGCTGCGGTCTTTCGACCGCGGAACGGTAATCTGACGGCGGGACTTTGGCGGGCGGCCTCCGCCGCCCGCCAAGGTCAGAATGAGGGCCTATATATTGAGCAAGGGATTCTTCAAAGCACATCGGTAAACAATGTTCTTACCGTTTATACATTGTTAACAACACTGCCTTCAAAGAGGCCCCATTAGACCTGACAGTGTCAATTGCCAAGGGCTAAACCTTGAAGTGTTATAAGGGTATGCCAGCAATTTACTTAATATCAACAGCGAAAAATAAAGATCTAAGAGAACATAGCATGTAGAAAACAATTTGGAGCCAGTTTTGGCATCTAGAAAACTTTCTACGAAAAGATCCCATCTTCAAAATTATTTTAGGAAGATTGTGACACTCTGCTATTATATTAACTAAAAAATTGCTATTTTATTTTTATACCACGATAGCCTTTTACTTGAGGAAATGTAAAATGTGCTGTAAACTGTAACAGCACTTTTTATTACGTTTTAGAGCTGGTTGCAAGTTGTGTCATAGTTAGCCTCATTGTAATAGTACGGATTGCACATATGCAAGCATATGTCACCATGGATTGATGCCATTTAAGTCTATGAACAATGGTGAACGCTTTTAAAAGATAGGCCTTTTAAAAAATACTTTTAAAATTGTTAGATGTGTAGCAGATGAAAATAACCTGTAATAATACATTCAAATTCTTATTTTTACATTGAAAAAGTATAAATCTAAATCCGAATATATTATCTTAATGTGCAATGTTCACCCTAACAAGAGTCCAAGTTATTGCCAGACAAAAGATGAATAACTGTAAAAATGAGATTAATGCAGCTCTTCTCCCTCTATAGATACAGGATCTGATGTAGCATACACATTGACATCAGAATTCCCCTGACCCTCCAGCAGTTCAGATAGGAAATACCACATCTCTGCAAAATCATCACCACACTATTCAATAGGACCTTACATGTCCCCTGCCTCCTGGTAAATGAAATTGAATTGTAACTCAAGGGCTTTACCTATTGTTCAGAGCTTTGTTAATTCACAGCTGGGCACATGCCACAGAAATACTATTAAATTCATGCTTACAATGGATGCCTGGACGACAGAGGACATACTGTGCATCCCTGCAAAATCAAGTCACACAGAAAACTTGAGGTATATTCCGTTTTTGTCACCGTCATTCCCCCACCTACAGACGATCAGACTTTCTTGGAACATTCTATTGATTTGAAGATAATCATTGTTAAATATTTTCCATTTATTCTAAATATTGTAAGAAGGCAAATCATTTTTAGATGCGATTACATCATTTCATAAAAGATCAGGAACTTAATGCTAGAAACTAAGCAAACAAACTTGAATGAATGGAAAAGTATATAAGGGCAGATATGATTTCAATGTAATACTATTATCAATAAATATTCCAGTGTTACCTTCCTTGGACCCTCCCACCACCAGAGCCAACAACACTTTTCGAGTGGTGCTCCTTCTTTCCTGTCACACCACTGCCCATCTGATATGCTCAATTGCATGTAGCCGCTCAGCTTTTCTTTCTGTAAAAATAATGAAGCACCCACTGTCGATTTTTATTTTTGAAGTGGGTGTTTCTGCCCTCTGTGTAGGGTACCCAACAACTTGTTGAAGATTGTGCAGGAGCTAAGCTGACATGGTGAAGCCAAGCTATCCCACCTTCCGTCTTGCAAGACTTCTCTGCCAGCGAGGAAGTCTTAACTATCTTCTTTCCTCACACTAGCAATGTCACGTTGGGCTGCAAATGAACAGCGGTGAGCTCCTGCCTCCCCACTACCAAAAACATGGGGATGTCACGGAGGGCTGCAAATTAACAATGGTGAGCTCCCTAGTTCCCACAGAAAACTTCATGGGGATGGAAAGTGGGGAGGCACATCGCAATGCCCTTGGGCTTGAGCTCTCCATAGGAGCCTGAATAAAGTGGAGCACAACTGTGTTGCAGTTCCTGTTCCCTTTGCCTGGAACAATAAACCTCCCAGGGGTGTAATCACTAAAAAAGCAGGGAGTGCTACATGCATCCTCTTGGGACAACTTTCTCCATGGTACCTTGGCTGTTGGACCTGGCCCTTTTTGCTGGGTCATTCCCAAACCTTTTGCACCCTTCTTCCTATTTTTTCTGACCTGTTTTTGTTGGCTCTAGGACTCTGGGCAATTTACCACTGCTAACCAGTGCTAAAGTGCACATGTTGTCCATCTAAATTGTATTGGTGATTGGTTTATCCATGACTGGCCTATTTGGTTTACTGATAAGTCAATTGCACTAGAGGTGTTCAGGGCCTGTAAATCAAATGCTACGAGTGGGCCTGCAGCACTGATTGTACCACCTACATGAGTAGTCCTGTAAACATGTCTCAGACCTGCCACTGCAGTGTCTATATGGCAAGTCTTGCATTGCAGATTCAAACTGGCATATGTACTTACTCACCAGTCCCAAACCTTCCCTTTTACTACATATGTCACCCCTAACGTAGGCACTCAGCAGCTGCATGGGCAGGGTGCAGTGTATTTAAAAGGTAGGACATGTACTGGTGTGTTTTACACGTCCTGATAGTGAAATACTTTTAATTTCATTTTTCCCTATTGCAAGGCCTATCTCCTCCATAAGTTAACTTGGGGATTTCCCTAAAATATGTAATTTCCCATTGGGAGCAGATAGAGATCTGGAGTTTGGGGTCTCATTTAAAAATACATCTTTTGGTAAAGTTGGTCTGTTTGAAAACGCCACTTTAAGAAAGTGGGCATTTTCTTGCTTAACCCCTCTGTGCCTCTGCCTGCCTGTAGAATCCATGCCTGAGTCAGACTGACAGTTGGGCTGTTTGTGAATTCCCTCTGGACAGTGACACAAAGGGAGCTGAGGTGTGTCCTGCATATCCTGATGGGTCTTCAAGGCTAGAGTGGGAGGGAGGAGCTGACACCTGCACCTAAAAGTGCTGTGCCTGTCCTCACACAATGCTGTCTCCAGTCCCCTAGAGTGTATCTGGAGCCAGGCCGCCAGGCCTCGGCAAGGCAGGATCTTGTGAACAACAGAGACTTTCCTTTGACGTTATCCTACTTCAAAGGCAGAAATGAGAATAAGTAGTGGACCCAAAACCCCAGACTTTTAGAACACTTCTGGATCAAAAGAAATCTCTGCCAAGGAGAAGAGCTGAAGAGCTATTGAAGGAGTACTGCCCCATTGCTGTGTGTGCTTTGCTGGGTTGGCCTGTAGTTGCTGTTTCTGCCTTAAAGAGCACACTGGACTTTGCTGTGTATCCTGCTTGTGAAGTTTCTCCAAGGGCTTGGACTGAGCTTGCCTCCTGTTAAGAAGTCTCAGGGACATCAAAGACTTCACCCACCAGTCTCTGGGTTCGTTTGCTGTGGTACCTAACTCGCCAGGTGGTGCCTATTCCAGGGCCCTTGGGGGAGAAAGCTGGGATACAAACAAAACAGACCCCGTGCACTGACTCCGGACAACTCCAGGACCAACACCGACGCCCAACTCTGCGACTCCTCCCGCACCGGAAGTCATTGTCCCTGCTGGAGTGCGACAACTGTGGCTGACACCGCAGGCCTGATGTTGTCACAGCCCCGCTGACGTACCGTGACTTCAGGAGTCCTGAGTGCCGTGTCACCGACATCTGTGACAACCAAGCACTGTGGTGCTTGTAGCTCCGTGGCCTGACTGCAACCCCATGAGGTTGACAATCTCGTCTTGACCTGCTGGATTCATTGACCCCCCTAGATCATCAGGAACTGAAGTCTCACAGCAACACCGCAACACCTCCCCTGCTCTGCAGTAAGGAACCAGCGCCGCACCAGATCCAGTAACACCTCACCTCCCCTACTCCGTGCACAGGCTTGTTTCCTCATTACCAAAGGTACTGTACCTGGGGGTCTGTATGACTCCTTGGGAATGACTCCGTCAATCACGCTGCAATAGTCTCAGTCAGATCTATTGTGATTCTGAGCGCTATATTGAAAGTTAATCTTTGAAACTGTGTATCTTTGCTTGCGTATTTTGGATTTCTGCCGTTGTGGTCTTGTTTTACTCAGATTAATATGGCAGTTTTTCTGAACTGGTGTTGAGTGCTTATGTGGTGTTTTAACGGTGTTACTATGTGTGTTTGCACAGATACTGTACACATTGCCTCTGAGATAATCCTGACTGTTTGTGCCAAGCTACCAAGGGGGTGAGCAGGGGTTATCCTAGGTGTGTATCTCCCTGACCCTGACTAAAGCGAGGGTCCCTGATTGGACAGAGTTCAAAGTGAATGCCAACCAGAGACCCCATTTCTAACACTGACTATCCCAAGAGAATGTAGGTTAACAAGACTGAGCATGCCACAGCCACAGCTCCACTGCTTGGTCTTGCAGATTGAGCCAAACAAAGGCTCCCCAGGAGAAGAATAAAGACATTGTCCAGTAAAGTATGGACTTTCTTGGCCCTGTGGCCTTGATGATCTGACTGGTATGCCTCAGAGGAGGGCCAAAACACCTGCTACTTCCAACAGCCCCTGTTGGCTGACTTTGGAGGACTTTGACTGCTATTGCTCCTGGTAGCATGTTCTAGCCACTGGATATCTTCAATCTAATCGTCGTGGCCTCTAAATTTTCTTGACCTTTAAGAGCTTATTTTTGATACTTCTAACCCTCTGATGAGCGGGGGCTCACAGCCTGTCCTTTTGCCTCTTAGGATTTTGCAGCCTGGATGTAAGGCTTCTTGCAAGTACCCAAGACATGCTCCTCTCTCTGGGCTTCTAGTATTTCTCCTTAGTCCTGAGTCTTCTCTAACGCAGAAGAACTGAGTGGCCCTTAAGGTTGATTAACCTTCCTGCCTTCCACAGGCCCCTTGGATCCCTGTCACACTTGTAGGGTGTCTCTGTGTTCTTCAGCAAGGTTTCAAGGAGTCCTCTTTATCTCTAAAGGTCACCCCCAAAGGGCTGCTCACACAAGTTTCAAGGAAATGCTGAAAAATTACCCAGAAAGTTCACACATCTACTGCCCCACAAAAGAAGTGGATAGGCCAGTGCCAGGGGCGCTAAAAAACTCTAGATAAGGTCCTAGTCAATACAACTCCAAAGTGTCACATACACCAAGCAGCATTCCATTAATGAGGGGCCTTTCCATCCTTGGAGACTGCAGTTTTGAGTACTTCTCAAAATCT
This sequence comes from Pleurodeles waltl, assembly GCF_031143425.1. NCBI lineage: Eukaryota > Metazoa > Chordata > Amphibia > Caudata > Salamandridae > Pleurodeles > Pleurodeles waltl. The sequence goes on along the minus strand of NC_090437.1, from coordinate 812,193,349 downwards.
CTTGCACAGGGCTTTAAGTGAGGTGGAAAACTGGGCACCTCTACTAAATCCAAAAATGGCACATCATCGCACTACCCATGTCCCATCCCTCCTGCACAAAATCTTGGGATGTCTTGAAATGGCAACATCTAGTGATCAATGGTTACAGCTCTCGGAGAGCTTTAAGACCCCCAACTGCCACTGCCAAATTGGTTTTATCCCACCAAATCTTGAAAGGGGACTCTGAAGAGAGTAAAGATAGAGATCTGGCTGGTTCTTATGGTTCAGCTGGGAAGGCCTTGCCCAGACTTGTCAGACAGTGTGAATCCATTACTCTCTTAACATTCTGCCCCACACTCCCAGTAGCAGGTGGCACTAATGTGTGTGAAAGGCTTAGATTTACCTCCTGTACAGCTGAGGAATTACCTTGGCACACAGGGTAGTTCGAAGTGCAAATCTCATTAGGGCCTCACTCACACAATCCGACTGATTTAAAAACACATGAGGAAATTCAAATATGGCCAAATTAATATCATACTTGCACTCTGGATCTTTGTTTACCTTGGAAAGCACACATTGATATATGGGCGCTGCATTCATCTAGAGTGTGAAGACAGTAAATCACTGCAGATTTACAGTGAAGCACTGCAGACTCACGCTGTAGTCGGAATGAAATGGAGGTTGAAATAAATTGGATAATTAGCTGAGAGGGGTGGAGCCCCACTCAAATAATAAGCATAGCACCTCATTACAAGTGTGGTGGTCTGAGGACTGTCACACTTGTGTTGATGGTTGGACCGCCGCACTCCAGCCGGTCCGACCGCCCAATTACAACTTAGGCGGACGGACCCGCCGAAAGACAGCCATCCCCATCAGGATCATAGATCCCGGCGAGGTGACAGCGGTTTGGCTTGTAACCAGCCATGGTGGTGCTGAACTCAACATCACCTTACTGATTACAACCCCACTTTCTGCCAGCCTTTTCATGGCCAAGAGCCTTCCATGAAAAGGCTGGCAGAAAGCCAGTGCCGGGTGCTTTGGGGGGACCCATGGCATGGGCAGTGCAGGGCACTCTGCCCAGCACAGTCAGAAAACGTACCGTCTGCGTTGTAGACAGTGCGCATTTCTGGGGTGCTGGTCGGCCCCGTCTGGGTACGGTATAGGTCTCAGCTCACTTCAGGAGGTTGAGTCTTGTACCGTGGCACTGTTCCCACCAGACTGACTGGCAGGAATGCTCTATTGCAGTTGGCTGGTTCTGACCACCAATGTCGTAATCAGGCCGATAATCCTTAAGGGTAAATCACATAAGTAACTAAATAAACCTGTGTGTAATCCTCTGGCAGCTGGCACAAAAGTAGTCAGGCATAACATAGAAGCAATGAATAAAGTATTTATGCAGTACTCAAACAGTGTTGAAGAGAAAACATGACACAAGATAAATCCCAAACCAATTTAGAAGAACAGAGTACAATTAAATAAATAACATGGCACCTAAACAACAAAAATGGAATTCTCAGGTGAAAATAGAGGCAAAAAGCACAAGGTGTCACTTGTAATTAACTGCTCGTGCTGGACTGAGGAAAACCACAAGTTCGGCAGACCACAATGGAGTGTGGGTTAGAGACATGAAACAGGTTTTCATTGGTGAGGGCTGTGAGGAGAGGACTGTCATCTTGAGGAGCAGGTTGAGCTTCTCAGATGGTTGCTACTATAGCTTGAAGAGACAGTCATCCTTTTGTTTTGGTGGTCGAGGTGGGCTCTCACTGTAGGTGTGAAGTGCAGGTCTCACTGGAGCCTTAAGTTGGTGGGCATCACAGACAGTAGCTCTGGGTAAGGAGAGTAGGTCTTGCTGGAGCTTCACTTTGGCAGTCTACGCAAGCAGTCAGTTCTCACCAAAAGAGGTCTCTTTGCGGTCTTGAGAAGTCCAAAATCTCTGTATCTTCACCTCTTCTTCAGGAGGAGCACATTCTGATGCCAGGGGTTCAGGACTCTGGGGGGGGGGCACCTCTAGGGGATTAGAACTCACTCCAGCAGAGGCAAGCAGCAGGGCTCAATTAAGTTCTTGGCTCATCCAGTTGTTTCTGGTCTGTTGCTGGGAAGGCTTTGGAAGATTGTTCTATCCCTTTAGCTCAAGAAGGCAGGTACTTCTAGAGATTCTCAGTTGAAGGCAAGCAAGTCCAGTCTTCTGTTTTCAGACAGCAGTTCAGTTCTTCTTTTGAATCTTGCACTGATCCAGCAGTTTTGTGATGAGTGGTTCTGAAAGTGCCACTTCTATACCTCGTGCCCACCTTTGTGTTGGGGAATTCTCTGGCCTGTCCTGAAAACTGGTTCTTGTCAGTTCTTCCCACATTCCCCTGGTCCTAGCTACAAAACGATTAGGCTGACAATGGCAAGTGCAGGCCTCAGGTTCCTTTGTGTGTGCTGCAGGCAGGGTCCCCTGTAGTGTAATCAGAAAAGTGCTTAACTCCTCATCTGCCATTCTGTCAGAAAGACCCTCTCCCCTCACACCTAGTTTTATGTACCAATGTGTGAAACTGCCTGCTGTTTGTGATCTTTGGGACGAGGTGGGAGTTACCTTAAGTACCATCCCTACACCTATGTTTTGCCACATGATAATGCCAATAACACTTCTGACATCTCCACCCTCACTAACCAAGAACGCTGCCTACTTTTCACAGTGTTATCTGCAGCCACTACGACTCCACACATAGACCCATGCATGATGAATGGATTGAAAAGATGTATAAGGCCGCCTCTTACAGGAGACTTATCTACAAACTGCAAAACAAGATGGAGACCTACCTCCAAGTCTGTGCGCTGCTCCTGAAAGATAACATCTAAGTTGAGACACTTTTGTCTTATGCCTAGTGACTCTTACCAACCACCGCCCTGAAATAATCTACATATGCTCGCACCGTGTTGTCACATCCTGATACATTAATACTCATGAAGAATCATGTTTGTCAGAGTTCCCCACTCTGACGAAGGCTCAGGACGAGAGGTTACATGTCATTTCAGAATGGCACAGTGATAGAGACTCAGATAAATCAACCACAGCAGATTCCAAAACGGGTTGTCCAATAAGAAAAAATCTAAGGAAACTGAAGGGGTCGGGAACCACATTATTCATAATAACTAAATGAATGTGCAAACATGCTTTTGAAAGGATTCCCTTATCTATTTGAAGTTTCATAATTAAATTCAAAACGGACCAATATCTTCTTTTTCCTATTTTTCAAATATTTTTACTGGCCTTAATATGAAAAGACCGGTCATGGCAGTAAGATACTATCAGGTGGTGTCCATTCATCCTGTGCGGTGGTTTTGCCCTGTCCACTGCTTCACAGACTGTGGCAATTCCTAAAACTCACCATTTCTTTCCCTCTTCATTTTAAGGTTAAATCTGAATTGTTCTTCTCATCCCATCAAAGGATGAATTAACATTTTAACACTGTATCATCAATCAGCTTCGATTGCCCGCCTTCAATCAAAAGCCTTGAAATCTCACCCATCAAAATGACAGGACTGTTAAACGCTGACACAACAGGTCATGCTGGAAACAGATTTAACCTCAATTAGCAGTGACTTTTCTAATCTTGATTGACCAGACAGGAAGGCAGGCTCCTGGAACGAAAAAACAAAGGCATGCTGAGGCATAAATGTGATTATAACAGTTATGATTTTCTGTCTAGCCCTTGCACCTTTATGTGCGCTGTTGACAGTCTGCACGCACGGAACAAAATATAGGAGAAACTGGCAAACAGTATTTGTGTGAGGCTAAAACCGATTTCACTGTTTTTGGTGTTTACTGCCAATGAAGAAAACGTGTTACTCTTCTTTTCGAGTGAGATATACGGCTTGGTGTTTGAAGCTAAATCAGTTTATTGTTTTCTACAAGTGACATAAATACTGAGCAAATAGGTAATTAACAATATTTTTAAGGAATACATGTGTAGCATATATCACATCCCGATTCCCCTCTTGTTACTAAAAAAAAATATATTTATTTAGAACTTTAGCTCCAGTCCAGCTTTATGCATTATTGAGTAATATTATGGAGCCATATTTTTGCCATTGTACAACTTCAGGCAAATTCAATGCATTAAATGTTCATAGTTCTTCTTACACATAGTTACTAGTATGTTAAATTACATCTCTTTTATTTGGGCCAAAACACTGAAATTGGCATAGATGTCAGTGCTTTATTGCGTTTAGTATTGTTTTTAGTATGCAAAATAAATTGCATTTTGCCAAACAAATATCGGTATTTTGATGAACAATTACTTTTTATTAATAATCACCATACTCTCACAATTGGACATTGACAGAGAAAATACTTTTGTTCAGCATAGTGGTGCACAAAACAAGCAATCTTTTAATTGAACCTGCAGATTTTCGACAGCTCTGGATGAAGACCAACAAGGAAAACATCAAACTCCTCTAGTGCCCTTAAATACATGGCAGCCACCTGGGAAAATATGTAGAACAATTTCATTTATTAATACTGTAAGATATTAGGGTACTTTCCTGGAACTTCACAAATGGTCATCCAACTATAGGATCAAAAACACCTCTCCACGCCCAGGTTTATTCTCAGATCTGGGAACAGTTGTCACACCTTTTTTTAATCAATTGAGCACTCAAAGGGATGCATCTAGAAGCTAATAATGCAAATTAGTCTCCAGAGGGTTTGTGGCAGGGAATAGGCAACTTTCTAAAAGTGCCTTTTCAATAATAATTATTAAATATCTAATTCCACCCATAAATCGGGCTTTAAATAAAAGATACAAAGATTTATTGAGTGATATTATTAGCTGTTTTTGAACCAAAGAGAGAATTATTAAATTTATTAGTGCAGTCCATTGTTCTCTATGGAACAGTGAAAATAACTTTTAGGTACTAGTTACTATAAAGCCATGTTTAAACATAAACTTTCTACATGTCTGTAAGACATTGGATTAGTGGTTGATGGGGGTGATAAACCTACTCAAGCAACAACCACATCCTTGGTAGGGTGAACCACATAAGTGACTAAATTAACCTGTACTTAACCCCAGGTAGTATGGCACAAAAGCTGTCAGGCTTAACTTAGAGGCAATGTGTAAAGTATTTTTGTAGCACTCAAACAGTAATAAAGTGTAAAAACACCACCGAAAAATGCCATACAGATTTAGATAAATGGAGTAAAATGAAATAAATAAAATGAAACAAAAACAACTAAAATAAAATCAGTATAACTGGAGATATGTATGTTTGAAGGTTTAAGTAAAAATTGAGTTAAGAAGCAGAAAGCACTAATAGTGGGCATCTGGACAAGCTAGACTGGGACAAAGTCGCAAATTCAGGTTGACCATGATGGAGTGTGTGCTGGATACAGGGACCAGGTTAGTCTAGCTGAAAACTTTACCTTCCGAATGTTTGGTGTGCAGAGTTCAGAACATCAGTTTATCACAGGAGGAGCTCAATAGAAGCTCAGGAACCATGGAGGAACCTTCAGGTCACAAATGCACTCCAGCAGAGGCCAGTAGGGCTCAGGCAGGTCCAGTTGCAGGTCTAGTTGCAGCAGGTCAACTGGGCAGTTGCAAGGAGACCTTTGAAGCTTGCTGTGTCCTTGTAGATTGGAACTGGAGCTCCCTCCAGTGAAGTCAATCTGGTAGCCATGGGATCATGGGATCAAGCAGCAAGGCAGGCCTCAAGCAGCAGGACAGACCCATGAGGGTACAAGGAATTCTTCAAGCTGCAGGCCAGTCCTCTGGTAGCAGCAAGGCAATCTTCTGATGTACAATGCATGCCTCAACAACAGGCAAGTCCTCTGAAGTAAAAGGCAGTCCCCCTGGTGGCCCTCCACAGGTCCAGGAGTGAACTGATGAGTGGTTCTAGAAGTCCAATATCTGGTGATACTATTTGAAGTGAGGGAAACGTCTAGCACCCCCCCCCCCCCACATCTGGTTCTGAAAGGTTCCCTCCTTTCTGTCGTTTCCTCTGCCAAGTCTTCAATAGGCCTAGGGTGACAAAAGTCTGGTGTCATGTTCCTTTGTAAGTGTGCTGCAGGCATCCCTTTGAAAAGTGGGAAAGAAAACAGCTCCACCTCTCCCATCCTAGCATGATGGCCCTCTCCCGGCTATACCCAGTTCCTATTGTTCACTGTCTGGGACCAACACACATTCAAAATGGGGGAGAAATTAACAGCGCCAGGCAGCTTGGGAACTCCTAGAAGGCCTCAAAGTCTAGGACAGGAAAAGCCAACTTACTAAAAGTGTTGTTTTCAGAATTGTAATCTAAGATACCACTTTAACATTAAAGATGGTTTTAAATTGCAATTCATTTGAGACCAAACATGACATTTCTACCTGCTCCTAATCAAAGGTTAGCACTTATTGTCTGTAATAAGGTAACCCAATGCTATTCTATGAAAGAGGTAGGCCTTACAGTAGTGAAACATTAATTTAGTAGGTTTTCACTACCAAGACATATAAAACTTACATACACATGTCCTACATTCTAAATACACTGCACTCTACTGTTTAGGGCTTACTTTAGGGGTAAATTAAATGCATTAAAAAGGAAGGGTCAAATTCAGCAATTGCCTACTTTGAAATGCCATGCTCCCTTTTAGAAGACCTACTTAGTGGTGACTAATATTTGAAAGAAAGATTTATACCTGTCAAATGGGTTTATTTTGACAGGTCAAATTTCAGTTTTGAAATTGCTCTAGTCAAGGTACAATGGTAGGCCTGTACCATATACTAAGGACTTGTAGGTACGCTAAATAAGCCAACTGTATTAAAAGGGGGAGTACAGGTCTTTACTACCAGTTAACAGGCGTAAAGTGCACAGAGGTCTACAGTTGGCAGAAATAGATAGGGATAAAATCTGGGGGTACACCACAGAAAAGATTATATACCCTGAACAGATTTTGTGCACATATGTAAAATGTATTCATTTTGTGCAAAAGAAAGAGGCATTCTCTTTCTTAATGATGCTTTCTGTTTTCCATAGACTTATCTGAATTGGTAGTGGAAAGGTACTACAAAATAGATACTACCTAAAAAGTGTGTGATAATTATTATGATATTGTTGACTGGTGTGGATCCATCTGTTTGCTGAACTACCCCAAAGCAGATACTCCTTGTTCTTCCTAGAATTCTGACATCAGTGTAGATGGCAGTCCATATGGCAACACCTTGAGTAGATGAGTTCAGGTTATCATGATTTCATGAGGACCTTCAGTACCGCACAAGGCCTATTTGAGAACATGCCTTCTCTACATTTAGTGTGAAGGTACCTTGCCCAATTGAATCAATTTCTGCAGCACACCAGTGAGGCCACCTATAGGCCTTGCCTTGAACTGTCATTCACTAGGCACTTGTGTTCATATTTTCCTGCTTTTGTGCTTTTGTACACTTTCACGTGCCATAGATGTTAACGCTCTACTAAACTAAGATTTGACTCAGACAGTTTGTGCAAAATTGAAATTGTGTTTTGTGGAAGTTTGGGAAAAACACTTGAGAACCATATCATGAAATATGTACCAGGTTTGAATGTATAGCTGGTGCAAAAGGATTGCCCTCAGCTCTACTGCTTATATACAGAGTGCAGCGGCTGTGCAGCCTGTTGAAACAGCTGATGCTTGTTAGGTTTTCCACTTTTTTCCTAATGGTTAGGTGAAGAAGTTTTGTGGTGCATACAGCATACACTGTGAGTAAAGGACACTTGCTTCTTCCATACAAGCAGACAAGAAAGGAATTAAAACATCTCTTTTACTTTGTGTACACTCACTTGGGAATGCTGAATATGAAAAAAAGTGTTTCCTAATTTGCAGAGATTGTTCCCTCATGCACAAAATGGGACACATGAGTGTTTAGACAGTGTTTCCACATTTTTAATTGTAGAAGTGGATCAACAAATCCCTTTTGCAATATCATGCCTGTTCTGAACATTAGAAATGTAGAAAATACATTACAATTCACCTCATTCTCAGGTGTATTGTTTTATAGAATTTGACCAAAACTTGATCTTCGTTTATATCTTTGCATCTCCTGTCACACTGACAAGGTATGTGTACTATGTCCCTGGTATTCTCATTGGCTTAAGGATTGTCTGTCAAGAAGACATTCCAAATTTAACAAGCACTCATAACTTTGTTAGGGACAGTGTGCTAATTCAGAGAACCAAACCATGAGTGTTGCACCTACAAACAACATGCATGAGAACCCTTTCATCACATTGCTGAAGTCTGTGTCTATAAGTCCAGCCACACTAACCCTTAAACATTTCGTCTTAGTACCAATATAGCCTTAGTCTCTCCATATATGTAATATGGATATAAAAAAATATTTCAACTTCTGTTCATTGCGTTTGGTGAATTTCTGTTGAACTTTGAAAATTCTTCTGTTCCCAGCGTTTGGTGAATTTCTGTTAAACTTGGAAAATTCTTTTGAATAATACATTTTTCAGTGTGAGAAATCAGCCTGGTGAGATGTTTTTCACCAATCAATATCACAGAGATGAAAAGGTTTCCTTAAACGCTCAGTATCAATTTTGTGTGAGCAATGCCATATAAACAAGACTGTACTCACGAAAATGAGGATGGTGTTATGATTAATAGAACACACAATCAATATGATTTTAAGAACTAAAAAATGTAAAACATGCAAAGGGAAAGACTTCATTTAAGTAAAAATATAACTACAATAAAAATAAAGAACAATAAAGGTAAGTGGTCAAGGGGATAAAAAGGTATAATCAAACCAATTTTAATAATATCCTTGAAATGACTGAACAAACACTATCCAATACTTTTTTAGGATAGTCAGAAAACAAAACTAACATTTTCTGGGGATGGAGCTGCATGTGCCTACTGATTTGCAGAGCCCCAGCTTGAAAACAGTGCCCATTGAGAAATGAGATGCAATGAATTGTTATTGGATGTGGGAAACACTTGCTACTAGCCTGAACCTCTGGCTGAAAGATGTGAAATTGCAGGTAGAAGAATCTCAGGCAGGGAACCCAACTTGGTGAGGGAGGTTCCTGAGGCCAGGCTTGATATGGGTTGTGAGACATTGTGTTGTTGGTTGATTTGGCTGTGATCCCTGGTCAAATAACAGACACAACCCCTGGCAGGGTGAACCACAACAACAAAAAAAAAAACTATGCTTAACCCTAGGTAGCTTGTCACAAAAAGCTGTCAGGCTTAACTTAGAGACAATATGGAAAGTATTCATACAGCACATACACTTATCAAGTGAAAACATAACATCATAAAAATCCTAAACCGATTTAGAAATATAGAGGACATTTTCATAAATTATTTGACATGAAAATGACAAAATTGCAATCAGTTGAACCAGAACTATGAATTTTAACAAAATTCAGTAAAAAATAGTGCCTAAAAGCTCAAAGTGCCAACTACTGACATCTAGTTGCATGACTCTGGGTCAAAGTAAAAAAATATGACAGACAACAATGGAGCATATTTCAAATACAATGAGTGGATTGGGCACGATCAGCGCTTAGTTTCAGATTTGGAAAAAGTTCTTAGAAAAATGTTTTGAGAAGGTAAAGTGGGACAGGACTGCATGAGGTGTTTGAGGAGGGATTGTCATCGTCAGATTACTTTGGGTCAAAGCAGCGGTGAACATTACAACTGCTGAAATAGAAGTAGAAAATATCCAACAGGATGAGGTGGAAAGCTGTAGTCCGAGAAAGTTCAACATGGTCGGAAACCCCTTTAGCAAAAGACCACTGAAAAGGATTTGCTGCTGCCTAGTAGAATGTAGGGGGAGAAGCTACAAAGTCAATACGTCCAAAGATGCACCTCAGGTGGATAGGTGAGCAGGCAAGCAGGCTGGTCCCACTATTCTCCTGGTTCTCAGAGGAGTTTTTAGCCAAAGTTTTTTAAGTACCTCACCTTTGGATTTTGGCTATCTGGGCACCTTTAGCACAACTTCCAATGGTCCAGAAATGAAGGGGTGCCACTTAAAAGGTCAAGACTCACTCTTGCTGGGGCACAGTGTAGGATCAAGATGGAGGAAGCCTTTTGTGTTCCAGAGGCTCTGAACAGGAGCCCAGCAAACTAGCCCTGGTGAGTCACTCTGGAGGTCCTGGGACAGATGAAGATCCAGTCCTTTTACCCAGTCAGAAGGCAGCAGAACAGCAGGACAAGAGGGCAGAAGTCCTTCAGAGAAGCAGTCTAGTAGAGTGGCAGTCCTTTCAACAGCACAGCAGTCCTTCTTCCTGGTAGAGAATCCACAGGTTCAGAAGTGTACTGAAGTGTTGGTGTCTGAGGTCACCTTTTATACCCTGGTGCGCTGGTTCTGGAAGGTGGGCAAAGGTCCTAGATAGTGGCTTTGAAGAGCTCCAAGCTGGCTGCAGTGACAATGTGGGGTTGTTTTTGTATGAAGACTGTGCTCAGCTCCACCCTCACATCCTGCCAGCGGAAGGTCCATTCAGGAACACCTAATCCTTCTTTTGCCTGATGTTCGAGAAGGAATTCACAAAGTTTAACTGTCAGTTGCACCCAGTCATGTGACATAGGCCAGGCTACAGCAAAAGAGTTAAGGGAAGAAAAATGTCACCTTTCTAAAATTGGCATTTTCGAAATTGTAATCAAAAACCTAACTTTACCATTAAGTAGTGTTTGTCTTTACAGTTCCAAAGACATCAAACATAATATAGCTACCGGGCATCAATTTGGAAATTATGGCTCATTGAATGTAACAAAGAATCCCCAATGTTACATTTAGAAGTTTTTCACTACCAGCACATATAAAACTTAAAAAGTACATGTCAACCAATTACATAGCACCCTGCCCTGTGTACTACCCAGGGCCTACTGTAGGAGTGAACTATGTAAAATAAAAGTGAGTTTAAGGCTTGGCAAGGGGGTTTAAATGTCATTTAACACTGTATTTAGGCTGCAATGGCAGGCCTGGGGTATGTTTTAAAGTGCTGCGTAAGTGGGTAGCATAATATGTTATGCAGGCCCACTTGTTTCATTTAATTTAAAGACCCTGGGTATATGGCATACCACCCTACAAGGGACTTACAACTAAATTAAATATGCTAATTGGGTATAAGCCAAGTTAATCAAGTTTTACAGGAGTGAGCACAAGCACTTTAGCACTGGTTAGGAGTGGTAAAGTGCACGGAGTCCTAAGGCCAACAACATGAAGCTTAGCAAGATGGAGGAGGAGAGGCAAAATGTATTGGGGAAACACCACCCTAAGGCGGACAGGTCTAACATGAGATCTGTGGCTTAGTGTTTACATTTTAATCTGGACAACATTAGGAATTATCTTGCTTTGAAAACTTAAAACTGGTATAAATAATTTTCCAAAACCAACTTCACAATAAGTACCTCAAGTATTGTTCTACCAAATTCAGTTTTCTTTGTGAAGAATAGTATGGGTCAGCATCTTCCTCTGGTTTTAGGACTGTCTCAAAAAATCTGGATTCATAAATGCTTTGCAGCAAATGCATGTCCAAATATCTCCATGAGCCAAGGCAGCAAATTCAGTTTAGCGGTTATGAAAACAAGTCTGAATGCAGTGTTACAATCATTCCTTAGACTTGGCCCTTTCTGCAGAGTCATCCCAGACATTTTACTTTCATCATACTATTGTTGCACAATTTGTGCTGGCCTTTGGATTTTACCCCTGCTAACCAAGCCATCAACCAACAACTCACAGCGTACCTAGAAGACAACAACTGACTGAACTCATTACAATCTGGATTCTGCTCCAAACAGCACTGAAACTGCCCTGATCGTCGCTACAGGCAACATCAGAAACATCCTGGCTGCCTTGTTTCTCCTTGACCTCTAAGGGGCCTTTGGCACAGTCTCCCACCATGCCCTGCTCAAGTGACTACATCAGATTGTCATCGGAGGCAATGCCCTAAATTGTATTCTGCTCTCTCCAGACATACACAGAAAGTCCTCCTCCCTCCTTTCACCTTGCAACCCAAGCTCATCATTTGTGGAATTCCCCAAGGGTCTTCCCTCAGCCCCACACTCTTCAACACCTACATGACCCCCCTGGACAACATCATAAGAGACATTAGACTAAAAATAATTCCTAAGCTGACAACACTCAGCTCATCCTCTCACTATCCAAAGACCACCCCACTGCAAAGACCATCTTTCATCTCTGAGTGAACAGCATTGCTGACTGAATGAAGAACAACTGTCTCAAACTTAACACAGACAAAACCAAAGACTATGTTTCGGAAACTACATCTCACTGAGGGACACCTCCTGGTGGCCCGTGGGCCTGGGCCTCCCCCCCCTGCTACGGACCATGCCCGAAACCTAGGGGTCAAGCTAAGCATGAAAAACCAGGTCAATGCTGTAACCTTCACTTGCTTCCTCACTCTCAGCAAGCTTCATACTGTAAGATCCTGAAGTGGTGCCTCATTGACACCAAATGCATTGTCGCACAGGCCCTCCTCACCACCACCTGAACTATAGTATCGCTCTGTATGCCGGACTCATGTCACACCTCCTGAAGAGACTGCAAATCATTCAGAACACAGCAACAAGGCTCATCCTGGACCTCCTAAGATGAACCCACATATCCCCACATCTAAGGAACCTCGACTGGCTCTCATACACAAACAATGCCAGTTCAAGCTGCTTACATTCATATACAAGGTCCAACATAAAGAAGGACCTGCATACCTCAACCACCGACTGATCTTTCACCACCCCACCAAACACCTGCACTCCGCCTCTATATACCTTGCCCACACACTGTGAACCCGCCGAAGCTTTCCCACTCGGCAGTAAGATCCTGAAACAGTCTCCCAAACCAGCTAAGGACCTCCACTTCCATAAATGATTTCAGTAAAAAGCTCAAGATCTGTCTTTTCACTGAGTCCCTTGCAGCTGTCCCAGTGCCTGGATACCATTACGGGTGAAAAATGTGCCCTACAAATCCTGATTTATTGATTGAACCAGTGCTAAAATGGTTGTGCCTGGTCCTCTAAGCATGTTAAAATTGCCAAATTGTCACATTTAATTTACTTGTAGGCCCCTAGTAAAATGGTACTACAAGTATCCATAACTGAAATATCATTAGTGGGCTAAATTGCCTAATGTGCCACCCACCTCCTGAAGAGACTGCAAATCATTCAGAACACAGCAACAAGGTTCATCCTAGACCTCCTAAGATGAACCCACATATCCCCACATCTAAGGAACCTCGACTGGCTCTCATACACAAACAATGCCAGTTCAAGCTGCTTACATTCATATACAAGGTCCAACATAAAGAAGGACCTGCATACCTCAACCACCGACTGATCTTTCACCACCCCACCAAACACCTGCACTCCGCCTCTATATACCTTGCCCACACACTGTGAACCTGCCGAAGCTTTCCCACTCGGCAGTAAGATCCTGAAACAGTCTCCCAAACCAGCTAAGGACCTCCACTTCCATAAATGATTTCAGAAAAAAGCTCAAGATCTGTCTTTTCACTGAGTCCCTTGCAGCTGTCCCAGTGCCTGGATACCATTACGGGTGAAAAATGTGCCCTACAAATCCTGATTTATTGATTGAACCAGTGCTAAAATGGTTGTGCCTGGTCCTCTAAGCATGTTAAAATTGCCAAATTGTCACATTTAATTTACTTGTAGGCCCCTAGTAAAATGGTGCTACAAGTATCCATAACTGAAATATCATTAGTGGGCTAAATTGCCTAATGTGCTACCCACTTAAGTAGCCCTTTAAACAGGTCTCAGGCATGCCATTGAAGCATGTGTGTGCAGTTTTAAACTGTCATTTTGACTTGTCAAAATAAACCTTTTGCCAGACACAAACCTTCCTTTCTAATACATGTGCCACCACTAGGGTAGGCTCCAGACAGCCCAGAGGGCAGGATGCAGTGTATTTAAAAAGTAGGACATGTACTTTTAAGTTTTTCATGTCCTGATAGTGAAACATTTTAACATTTTTTTCACTACTGCAAGGCCTGCCTCTCCCATTAGATAATAGTAGAGTTATCATATTACATTTAATGAGCTATAACCTTCAAATGTGAAGACATAACCAGTTCATTTTGGTATTTTTGGAATCCTTACTTAAGGTAAATTTGTTTTTTAAACTGCGATTTTGCAAATGCCACTTATAGAAAGATCACGTTTTCTTGCCTCAGCCATTTAGAGCCTGCAGCCTGCCTCTGGGTAACATGACTCTGTGTAGCTGGTAATTGGGCTTTGTGTATTCCTCCTAGATAACCACACAAGAGGGAGCTTAGGTCTATATGGATAGGCCATCACTGGCAGGGTGGGGTGGGTCGAGCTGGGCACAGTCCTACATACACTTAAAGAAGCTGTGTCCTGCCTCAACACAAAGGGCTGCATACCTCCTATAGTTAGTCTGAGGGCATGGAAGGGGGGCAGGAACCTTGTGCACTTCAAAGAGAAACCTCTAGAAGTTTCTCCCACTTCAAAGGAGGGACAATGTATACATATTGGACCTCAGATAACAACTCTTCAGTATACTTCTGGACCTGAGAAAGACTCTGCCAGGAACAAGGACTGCTGTGCTGCTTGCTGCAAGGACTGCCACTCAGCTGAACTGCTGCCCTGAAGAACTGCCTGATTTAATGTACTGACCTGCTGCCCTCTGTTGGGTGAGAAAGACTGGACATGTAACCTATACCCAGGATCACCAGAGTGAGTCCAAGGGCTAGTCACTTGTTAGCAGCACCTGGACTCTGCAACTGTGAGTCCTACCCTTCCAAGTGGTGCCACCCCAGTCTTGAACCTTTGGAAGTTAGCCTAAAGGTGCTCTGCCAGCCCATGTGAAACCAACAAAGCTAAAGCATTTCCTCTACTGTGTAGCACAAACCTTAGCAGAACTGACACATTGCCTCTGCTGCATGAACTCTCCTGGTGTCAGGACTTCACAGCACAGAGCACAGTATCAGCAGAGCTGCTGCTGAGCAAAATATCCTCAATGCAGGCCCTTGCATCTCAAGCCCTTTGTCGATGACAGACTCAGTGATAACACAGGACATTGCATCGCAAGTCCATAACTTCTTTGGAAACAGCCAATGTGCAACACATCCTTGATGCACGGCTTCACATCACAAATCCCTGTTGTCAATGGCCTCATCAATGAGGATGCAGAACCTCATATCCCAGCCTTGCAGCTCCCATGAACCAACACTGTGTGAGAGATCTCCGACCTGGAACAAACTGAACCTCAGCTGGCCAATGCACCCTCAACTTGAAACTATGTAACAATCCAAATCCAGTATTTAAGACATGTTAGAAATAAGATCACTAGTTGGCAGAGGTTTGCACTCTGTCCAAGTAGGGACCACAATCCTAGTCAGGGCTAGTAAGATAAACACTAAAGGTTTACCTGTGTTCACCTTCTGGTAGCTTGGCACAGATCAGTCAACTCTAAACTAAAGAGGCAATGTGTAAAGTATTTGTGCACACACACAGTAACACTGTGACACCACAAAAGGACTCCACAGCAGTTTAGAAATAAATCCAATATTTATCTGAGTCAAACAAGACCAAAATGACAAAATCCCAACATACACAAGCCAAGTTATGGATTTTGAAAGATTATATCAAAAGCAGTGCTCATAAGTCAATAGCTCCCACCAGGGGCTATCTGGTTATGTTCCAAAAGTTCAGACTGACCGCAATGGAGTGCAGGCCAGGTACAGGAGTCATGCAGATGTGCTGATAGTACCTTGATTGCATTGAGGCTCAATGACAATGCGTTGATCCAAAGAGGGGATGTGTTGTGCTTACAGATGATGCATCATTTCCTGATTTGGCAATGTCATTTGTGCATCGAGGTCCGGAAGCAATGAGTGTGTCAGTACTGCATCGGCCAAGCCAAGATTGCATTTCAAGTCAAAGTCATTGTGTCATGCTGTCAGCGAGCAGTGTCTGTAGCTTCAGTGAAGACAGCATAAAAAAATGTGTCATTTCTGCAGCAGGATGCGTTGGTTCCAAGTGATGCATCAGTATCATTGCATCAGTTCTTTTGTTGCAGCACCACACTCACCTCCAAGGGCCCAGAACTGGGTTTGGCACCACTTGGAAGAGCAGGACTCACAGCAGAGAGGCCTAGGTGCTGGTAGCAAGATGCAGGTGAGGTCTTTAATATCCCCGAGACTTCATACCTTAACTACGTATGTTCTGAACAACGAACATGCATGGTTAAGGTACAAAGAAGGAAGTTGGCGAAGGAGGACGACGCAGGTGACAAGGGGTCGACTAAGGTAAGTGGGGGGTTTTAGGTTTTGGGGAGGGGGTAGGGGGGTCAGGGGTTTTTCGGTTTTGGGGTGGGGTGGGGTGGTTTTGGGGAGGGGGTGGGGGGTCAGGGGGTTTTACGTTTTGGGGTGGGGTTGGGCGTTTTTGGTTTTGGGGAGGGGTGGGGGGTTAGGGGGTTTTAGGTTTTGGGGCGGGGTTGGGGGGGTGGGGCATTTTTGGTTTTGGGGAGGGGATGGGGTCAGGGGGTTTTAGGTTTTGTGGTGGGGTTGGGGGGGTGGGGCGTTTTTGGTTTTGGGAAGGGGGTGGGGTGGGGTTGGGGGGTGTGGCGTTTTTGGTTTTTGGTTTTGGGGAGGGGGTGGGGGGTTAGGGAGTTTTAGGTTTTGGGGCGGGGTTGGGGGGTGGAGCGTTTTTGGTTTTGGGGAGGGGGTAGGGGGTTAGGGGATTTTATGTTTTGGGGTGGGGTTGGGGGGGTGGGGCTTTTTTGGTTTTGGGGAGGGGGTGGGGGGTTAGGGGGTTTTAGGTTTTGGGGCGGGGTTGGGGGGGTGGGGCGTTTTTGGGGAGGGGGTGGGGGGTCAGGGGGTTTTAGGTTTTGGGGTGGGGTTGGGGGGGTGGGGTGTTTTTGGTTTTGGGGAGGGGGTGGGGGGCCAGGGGGTTTTAGGTTTTGGGGTGGGGTTGGGGAGGTTGGGCGTTTTTGGTTTTGGGGAGGGGGGTCAGGAGGTTTTAGGTTTTGGGGTGGGGTTGGGGGGGTGGGGTGAGGGATGTAGGGTGAATGGTGCCTATTAGTAATGTTTTTATCAGGAATGCCTTTACAACGAAATATCGTTGTTAAGGCATTCGTGGTAAAATCATTAGTAGTAGGAACAAGGTCGGTGTTCCGACCTCGTTGTTAAGGCACTAGTTGTTTTGAAAGTCGGTGTTCCGTCGTACAACCCTCTCAGCCATCAACCCATCTTTTTTTACAATTCCAATGGTTAATTTTCAGATAGCAAAAAGTATCTCTAATGCAGGAAAGAAAACTTCCATTTTATAATACATCCAACGTGATTCTGGCATATCGAAAGGCCAAGAAAGGGATCTCGAATTAGGAACTAGTAGAACATA
Organism: Pleurodeles waltl; assembly: GCF_031143425.1. Classification (NCBI taxonomy): domain Eukaryota; kingdom Metazoa; phylum Chordata; class Amphibia; order Caudata; family Salamandridae; genus Pleurodeles; species Pleurodeles waltl. The sequence continues at coordinate 812,176,024 of NC_090437.1, read as the reverse complement.
TGTATGAGATACTAGTATAATCCGTAAAGTGTTCCCACATACCCACTCCAAATATTATTAGACAGGAAAAATAAGAATAAAAAGGTTGTGTCAGAAATGTCATCTTGTGAAAGAATAGAATGAAAAAAATTGTAGTGGCAGAAGAAACAACTATTGTGCCTCACAGGGCTAAGGTATGCATACTGGGAGCAGGAGTAAGAGGGCATAAAGTAGACAGTAGACTTAAAGTGAAGTGTGGGACTTGGCACATGACTAGGAAAGGGTTTGTGCATTCAGGAAAAGGTAGTGTTATGGGATAAAAAGGGGGGTTTGGAGTTCTGCGACTGGTAGCATCAATGTTAGTTGAGGCTCTTAGGGTCAGGAAAGGTTAGTCTTAAGAAGAGGTACTATACGGCTTTTAGGGTTCTGGAATGATAGCATTAAGGGGTAGCAAAGGGAAGATAGGGTTTAGGGATTGGCAGCATTGGTTAGGGTTCAGAAAGGATAGACTAGAGAGGTGGTAAGGGTTTTTAGGGTTCAGGGTACAAGAACAATAAGGGGTAGTTCAGGGTTTTAATAGTTCAAGCCCGGAAAGTGTTAAGACTAAAGGGTTATTGGGTTAGATAAAATAAAACAATGTAATATCTTTTGAAATTTAGCATTATTTAATGAAGTAAAAATGAAGGACATGAGTTATTACCTCAACAACTCCAACCCTATTTTAATGTAGTTGATGTTTTAGAAGCCAACAGACCTGTGCTGCAGGATTTTACCCTTAACTGATAAATCTACCCCCTCCTAACTAATGCAACAACATGTTATGGAGAGATTTTACAGCACTTTCTGCTGAAAATGACCCAGGACATTATACTGGGAAGTGGAGACAGAGGGCTAGATGTATCAATGCTTTTTGCATTTGCAAATGGTGCAAATCGCAAAACTCCACCGTTTGCGAACACAAAAATGCCTTTCAGGATGTATGAAAGGCATTTGCAGTGCAATTTCAAGTAATTGCTAAAATAGTGATTCCCTGAAATTGTGACTCCATTTAGGGAATCACAAATTGCGATTCCCTTAATAGGTAATCGCAAATAGGGAATACCTATTTGCGATTATCAATGCACACGTATCATGCATTTCCTAAATGCGAATTTGGCATTTAGGAAATGCAATTACCATGAATTGAAGTTTGGTGGTAAGCATGTGCAATTTTTAAAAAGGCATGCATTCAAAATGCATTTATAAAAATGACAAGTAGCGCACACATGCCACTAGGGCATGTGTGCGCTTTACATGTCCACAAATATTGCTTTGGGTTGCATCAAAGGGGGCCTTAGGCCCCAGGAGCAGGGGATTTGCATTACCTAATTTGCGAATTGCTAAGACTTGATATGAATCCTTCTAGGGTGTTTGGGAAGCATAGATCTTAATAAAAAGAACAAAGAATGTTTCTTAAAGATGAGGCTTTGTAAGATACAATTAAGTTTCTCTATAAGTTAGTTTGTGGTCATGAAAAAGTAATCATATTAAACTACCAAGTGAAAGATGTGTAAAATATGCATTACTAGCAATAACCAAAAACAAACAATCATCACTAATGATATACTCAATGAAGGTATGAAGACCTCGACTACCTCGATCGTGTACTACACAGTCAGGTTTACCCCCATTCCCTAAGGAGGAATTTTATACCATTCTTTTCCTGTGCTGAGGGGTAATAATGCTCAGCGTAGGCCTCTGACTGAGTCACCCTGAATTCAGAAATATATCCCTTAAAACATGAGCAGCCATAGAGTATATTCAAAAACAGTTGTAAAGCCCAGATGCAGGAAGACATTACTTTTGGGAATTTCTTTTTTTAACTGGTCCCCTGGAGGGGAATATCATTTTCAATACAATCACTTGACACTGATGCCCCCAACCACCGACTTCACCAACCCTCACATCTGGTTCCATGACAAGTTTTGTTGCGCCTCGATCTCTCCGATCTTCCCCCGTCCTCCCCACTTTTTATTTAACTGCCGTCCTCCTGGTAGTTCTGTCATGTGTCCCATAATGTATTCATTTTTTGGACACTCCCATGCTTTGTAATGGTGCTTGCAGGCATCAGTCCATATTTCTGCCCACTCAGTTATTTTAGGCACACTACTGGAGCCCCAAGAATGCATTATGTCTCTCTTGGCCACCACTAGAGTGATATTGCACCACAGCTGAGTGTATTTGGGAAGCATCTGCCCCCCGATGCCCAGCACCACCGAATATGGCGTTAAGTGTATGTCCTTCCCAGATGTCTCTTTCATTGCCCATCGTATTCCTGACCAGAAGGTTGTATATGTGGACAATCCCCCAGCTTGTGCAGCTGGGTTCCTTACATACCACATCCTCACAAATATGTGCATGTGGTGGGTTTACTAATTTGCCACAATCGAGTTCTGGTGTAGTATGCCCTGTGCAGAAGTCTTAGTTATAAGAATCTCAACCCCACCATTATTGCTACCCCTATGGATTATGCACATCTCTAACCAATCTGTGTTATTGGGGAATCACAGATCCTGCTCCCGCAAGTTCTTCTTTAGTAATTTTCCACTGTATTTCAGCATCCAAATTCATATTCACTATATCCCTCAACAGGCATTTGTTGCCTATTTTTGTTGTTCCTTAGTCCCTCCTTCATGATAATGATACTAGAGCAGGAGACATGAGTTCACACCACCCTGTGACTGCCTGTTTATGTTTCTAATTGTATGGTATTATGACTGGACTTAATCTTTGCTGTAAAATTCCATTACTCCAGTACTCAAAATAAAACCATAAGTCAACATCCTGAAGCCTCCGATGAGTTTCATGTTTTTATGGTTCAATAAACATTTACTTCTTTTCTGATGAACATTATAATAGTAACTTGAGACCAAATCGAGCCCTTCCCTTTCCACTGGACCTATGGCTAAATAATACTCTCATAATCATGCAGCCAGTGAAGTAGAAATATGGCCAGGTACCAGTCCTGCAGATTCAGAGTATGGTCAGTGATACATCATGACTATTCTGTAGTATCATTATGAGTGTTTCTCAGCACCCATGGAAAGGTGACAGACTTGACATCTTGCACAAGAAAACTTATCAGACTCTTCCATTGAGCTCTGAATTTTCCACAAGTCATGTGTGGTCTTTTCCATCCTCTGTGTTTCCCCTTGGTACCAATCAACGGCAAAGGGTGATTCAGCACATTCCAACTAACTCAGTATTGCTTGCTTCACTATAAGGAGTAGTAGTGAAATAAATTTCTTACTCCTCCTTATGGAACTCAATTTGATCTCTGTCATTCATTGCGAAAAGGTGGTGCGTGCCTGTTATCTGGGCTAAATCCTAAATAGTCTCTTCCCAGAATGTGTGACAAGATGCCCCAAGGTGGGCTCTTCACCACATGGCCTTCAGCATCTATATGCATTTTAGAGTCAAATCGGTGTAAAATGGTCAGTGTGCAATGCTATTGATAAAGGATTTAGTTGCATGTTTTTTTAATAAATTAAATTAGATGATTCCTTCTTATAACAGCCAGCAACTGCAAACCTGCAAAAGCTATTTGTTGCACTTGTATGTTGTTTAGAAGATATACATAATATACTGAATACAGTCATAAAACAATTAATGGAGGAACCAAAAAATACCCCCAGTACAGCAGTAACAGTGGGAAGCACTGTAGCTCGCCTCTCCTAAATATGGAATTATAAGAATGCAAAGAGTCAGTTGGACTGTAAAATAATAAAGGTTCTAAATAAAGAAGATTGAACATAGTGCTTAGTGCATCTAAAATGTACTATAACTACGTGTGGGTGTATTGTACTGGGAGAAAACTAGGCGCTCTGGGTAGCGAGGTGAATATCAACGAAGAATGTCGAATCTCAAAATGGTGCACTCTTGAAAGACCACACCCAAAAGGTCTTGATAGATGCTAAAAGCACTATTGCAAATATAAAGTACAAGAGGCACTCATTATAACATGAAAAATAATAGTACTCATAAGTCAGTATACATAGGTAATGTTTTGTCATATATTTCTGAAAATTAATAGGATTATTTCCAACATAATCCCCAATTACAGTATCACTGTCCAAATCCAAATAGTAGAATTAATTGATCTGTTGTTCCAAGATTGCTATGATCCAAAGTCCAAGTCCAGATTTCTCTAATCAAAGTTCAATCATATTCTTCAAAAGATTATATAGCTTATTATTTAAACTTTAGCAGCCGCATCCAAATTGATAGCCAGTCCAGATTTTCTCAAATCAAGGTTCAATCATATTCTTCAAAGGATGATATAGCTTATTATTGAAATTTTAGCAGCCGCATCCAAATTGATAGCCAACACGTGTTTCGTCCGGGAGTTTCCCAATGACTTCATCAGGGCTAAACAAATATGTAGATGCGTCCTATATCATAAGTATTCCTTGCAAGCGAATCCCAGAATAATTCCGTTAAGCAACTTATCTGCTGATATCAGTTATATCAATCCACCTTCCAATGAGTCAAAACGTGAAACGCGAGTACGCGTGTGTATCGATGAAGTATCAAAAAAAAAATGTACATCTAAAATGTAATTCACAACTCTACAAAAGTACCGGAACCACAACCAACCCTTGTTGACAATATTGTGCCATATTGAAATAGTTTTTTGTTTCACTCAAGTTCCAGGAAATTCTCACTCGCCATTTCACCAGGGAAATTATCAATGCTATATTTTTACTTTTTGCATAATATGATTTCGAAGCTGGCCAGTAGAAATAGCCCAGGATGTCATCAAGAGACAGGAATCCTTATTAAATTCAAAACTGCACAGAATAAGCCCATCCCACCCAGGCTTAAAACCGAGAATCATAGGTTTAAGTTTGCGACTTTGAGAAGCGTTTTTTCCTAAAAAAAAAAAAAAAAAAAAGAAAAGAAAAAACACAAAGCAAAACAAAAACTTTCCTTATTTCACAACTTCACCAAGTTTCTAAAGTTTTAAGAAATTAGCAAGTGAAAAGTAGCAGATGTAGCAGGTATTGTGGAAATAAAACTCTGCATAAAAAAGTTTTGCAAATATATCTCCCACAAAAAGCATTTTAAGGAAAGTTTACCCGTAAAGCAAATTTCGAGGTGACTAACTTCAGAATTTCTAAACGGTGGCAAGTATGTCAACTTCCAAAAGCTTTGAGGATGCGATTAGAATTTTGTACACACCTATGATGACGGTCTTTGACTAACACAGTTATTTGTTTCAATTTTCTAAGCAAGATCAGTGCATAAAATGAGTGGGGTTGTGCAAGATTTGGCAGCTGTTATTGACCCTGATCATCCCCATTCACACCTGGCAAATTTGTCCCTGTGTAATCGGGACACATTCAGCAACAAGTCCACCCCCTCTTTTCAGAACAGTAAACTGCAGGGAGTGATAGAGGTTTCTTATTTTCAGGCCACACAGTGACCAGTACAAGAACCTTACTTAAATGGCCATCTGGCCTCCTTTTGTTTGAGTCTCTTCCTTGCAGGGACCTGTTTGCAGCCTAACACCTAGATACCAATGCAATGGAGAGTAACAAAGGCACCCAGCTTGTTACCACGTCTCAACAGCTTCAGAAAAACTATGATTAGGAGGTAGATTTTTTATTTAATTCAACCTGTATATGTAATAATAGATATGCATGTACTTTAAGAATATCAAATGTCTATGTGTGATAAATTGTAATGATAACTTAAGAAAACACTAATGGTCCAATTTAGATATTAGCAGTATTGTGCCAATCCATTACAGTGACGACCCAAAAAACACAGTCAAGTTGATGGTGTTCCGCCTGCTGTATTTAGATGTATTGCAGCTGAGCTGCAGACTGCCATGACAGAGTACTCTTCCTAGCTGTCAGGCTGGCGGATTGCCGCCGACCATACTTGGATGTTACAGTCCTGCAGGTGGTGTACTGGTGGTGGATTGGCCAGACCCAGTGGACATCGACAATGGCCATGGCAATTGAAGAGAAGTAAGTTACACACACATACTGTACTTTAGTCATATGTGTCCTACAACACAACACACTACAGAACACATCACATATGCACTATAATGCTTTACCATTCCAACACCACACAACACATACATGCCGAAAACACACACTGCCATACATCCATGGCACAACACACACACATCATTGACACTGCACCCACACAGGATACAACCGACAGAACTGACACAACTACACACTCAGCAACACAAACACACTCACACCCAAGCATAACTATACACTTCACAAAAAATGTTGTGTCATGGACCAGTGTGTCCCCACCCCGTGTCACACAAATGTGCACCCCACATATGCATGGCACAGTAACTCAAAAAAATACTGTGACATGTATATGGCTACAGTGGTCCCGAGGTCATATGCGATGAACAAACAACATACACAGTCAATGCGGGTTCCCTATCTTTAAGTATGGCAACAGGCGAGGTAGGGGGTAAGTGTGTTTCTCCCTGGTCCAATGGCAGCAGTGATGGAAAGTAATGTCCAGTTGTGTCCAGTCAGAACCGGCAGTGGGATGGCCAAAAAAGGTAGGTATGTATCCCATTTTCCCTCTAATCTGCCAACTCAGGTGGGGAGGTCGGACTGCCACAGTTGGCTTGGCGCTAAGGCGAATCCAAACCTGCTCAGCGGTAAAGGTGGCTGAAGTCATGCCGTCAGCCCCTATTCTCAATGGCTCTATGGAGGCGGCTGGAGATTCTTGGTGGAGTCGGCAGGACTTGAGAGCTCTTTCGCCTATGGGACCACCAACATCTAAATCGACCAGGTGGACCTCCAAGACGGCAGACGGGTTTTCTGTTGAAAAGTCTATGGTGGGACTGTTACCACCAAGGTCTAAATCAGGCCCTAATTTACCTTTATTTGACTTCTTTTATAGTGTTATTTATCCCAATGCAGTGCTCTCTATCATACGAATAGTAAATAGTGATAATGAATCATGTAAGCATGTAAGTCTATTTACAGGAAATGTTATGTAAAACAATGATGATTACAAGGTGAAGGAGTCACATTTCATCCAACCTGGTAGGCACTGTATGGTAATAGTTTGTGGTGTAGAGAAACACATAACTGGGATTTAAAATGTAACCAAATGTCTAGGTTGCCTATACTATTAACACTTTACTACTACCGAAATTAACTCTTTTTAGCAGTCTCAGAATGATTGAAAGAATGAGAAAACAATAAGGCTGTAAATCTATTCTTTGCAGTTAACATAATGCAGTTAGCATACAACTTCTTGAAGCAGGTTCATAGTTAACTTTGTTCTAATTGAAGGTTTGTGTCTAATGTACTGCTGAGTACCAAAAGGATATTTACGATAAAAGAAGTAACCCATGGCACTATCAACACATAGTACAAATCTGAGATCTGCGTGTTAAATGTTGTACTTTGCAAAAAGCATCCTAACTCTCTATGCTGCTTTGTGATGAGTAACAATTGTGTCTAGATGGCTTACTTTAGGAGGTGCATTAATCACCACAGTTATTTTACACTTATTATACCCTGATGGGCATACAAATATCACTTCAGCAGATGCCTTAAACATGTAATATTCTTAAAAATGTAGCCTGTTTGTGACTAATGCAGTAGGCTAGAACAGGTGTTCTTCATTTGCTCATGTTGCCAAATTCTTTGTGGAAAACGTTTTAAAAATAAATGCAAAAGTTGACTTTTCAACTCTGCTCTTCACACCTTCTCTCCTTGTCATGTCATCCCCTTTCAACTGCCACACTTGACCCGCAATTTATGAGATCCTGGAGAAAATCTGTTCCATTTTCATCACTGTGCTAGATTGACAGTTTGTTTATGGTAAGTAACCCATATGACTACTTGCAAAGTATTCCAGCTTCATTACTTTCTCAAGCCTTATATGGAAACAAGTTTTCTGTGGTACTCCAACACCTTTGAGATATGAATGTTTTTGACTTCAAAACCGCACATAATGTATACTAATGTCTACTCATAATCAGAGAATCTTACAATTGAGCAGAAAAGAAACAGACTTAATGGCTCTCCTTAATGTAACAAGGCGATATTCTTTTTTAAGACTTAGACATTTGCTAAAAAATTGTGTTGTGATTTTTTAGTTGGGATTGCTAGTTGGGAAATCCTTCATATACTCACAGTTTGTTAAGATATAGTAGTTTTTGCATATATAGAGCCACCTGGTTATTCTCTTAATGTTTCAAGAATTAATTTGGAGGGTAATTGTTAGGAATGGGGTCTTTGGTTGGCAGTCAGATTACCCCCTGTCCAGGCAAGGACCCTCATTCTAGTCAGGGTAAAGGAGAATCAATCACTCTTGGTTAACCCGTGCTCAACCCCCTTGGTAGCGTGGCATGAGCAGGCAGGCTTAACTTCAGAGAACAGGTGTAAAGTATTTGTACCAACACACACAGTAATATAGAAAAAACAGCACAAAATGACTCGGCACAGGTTTAGAAAAATAGCCAATATTTATCTAAAAAAACAAGACAGAAACAACAAAAATCCAACATACACAGGTCAAGGTATGAATTTTTAAACATTAAACTAAAAAATAGCCCTTAGAAACAAAAAATGCTTTGATGAGGTGATAACACGGCATCATGACGGAGTCGTTCCCAACAATCTGACACCAATGGCACCTGGTACAGAGTCACGCAGACCCCCAGGTACAGTACATTAGTAAAGTGTGAAAACAAGCAGGTGCGCGAAGTCAGGGATCGCTGCGTCGCTGGATCCGAGGAGGCATCGGTTCCGGTGCTGCGGGGCGGACGAGCTGAGGCATCACAAAGAGGCATCAGGTACTTGCTGCGGAGTGGTGGAGGTGAGGTGGCATCGGTGCGAAGCGTTGAATCCGCGCACTTTGGGCAGAGTCGATATCCGGTGGTCACGACGTGGTGCTGCGACTTCTACGGAGTTGCGGACTTCGGTGGGGCTGCAGCGAGGTCAGGCCTGCGAGGGTCCCCCCATTCCAGTGATGACCTCGGATTCAGTTGCAGGTGGCGTCATGGTTTTCGGTAGTGTCCTCAGTCTGAAGTCGTCCGAAGTCGGTTTTCTTGGACTTTCACCAGCTTGTCCTTTCAAGGGCCCAGGGACTTGATAGGGTACCACTTGTCAGGGCAGAAGTCTCAGCAGAGAGTCCAGGTGCTGCTAGGGAATGTCTTTGATAGCCATGAGACTTCAGAACAGGGGGCAAGCTCAGTCCAAGCCCTTGGAGATTCTTCTCAAGCAGGAATGTACTACAATGTCCAGTCTTCATCCCCTTTCACAGGCAGAAGTAGCAACTGCAGTATAGCCCAACAAAGCACAGTCAAAGGCAGAGATAGTACTTCTCTTCAGCTCTTCTCTTTGACAGAGGTTCCTCTTGATTCCAGAAGTGAACTGATTTTCAGGGGATTTGGGAGCCCTTCTTGAAACCCTTTGAAGTAGGCCTACATCAAAGAAAAGTCTCTCTTGTTTCTCAGATCCTGCCTTGCCCGGGCCCCAGACACACACCAGGAGGTCGGAGACTGCATTGTGTAAGGGCAGGCACAGCTCTTTCAGGTGTAAGTGACCACTCCTCCCCTCCCTCCTCCCAATGATGGCTCATCAGGATATGCAAGCTACATCTCAGCTCCCTTTGTGTCACTGTCTAGAGAGAGGTGCAAACAGCCCAACTGTCAAACTGACACAGACAGGGAATCCACAAGAGGCAGAGAACGGTTTAAGCATGAAAAATGCCTACTTCCTAAAAGTGACATTTTCAAACACACAATCTTAAAACCAACATCACTAAAAGATGCATTTTTAAATTGTGAACTCAGAGACCCTAAACTCCTTATTTCTGCCTGCTCCCTAAGGGAATATGCACTTTAATAATATTTCAAGGCAGCCACCATGTTAACCTATGAGAGAGAGAGGCCTTGCAACAGTGAAAAACGAATTAGGCAGTATTTCACTGCTAGGACATGTAAAACACATAAGCACATGTCCCACCTTTAACATATATTGCACCCTGCCCATAGGGCTACCTAGGGCCTACCTTAGGGATGCCTTCATGTATAAAAAGGGAAGGTTTAGGCCTGGCAAGTGGGTACACTTGCCAAGTCGAATTGGCAGTTTAAGACTTCACTTGGAAACACTGCAGTGGCAGGTCTGAGCCATGTTTACACGGCTAATAATGTGGGTGAAACAACCAGTGCTGCAGGCCCACTAGTAGCATTTGATTTACAGGCCCTAGGCACCTCTAATGAACTATACTAGGTACTTACTAGTAAATCAAATATGCCAATCATGGAAAGTCAATTACACATACATTTTACATAGGAACATTATCACTTTAGCACTGGAAAGCAGTGGTAAAGTGCCCAGAGTAACAAAAAGCAGCAAAACAGAGTCCAGTATACATCAACAACCTGAGAAACAGCGGCAAAAGGTTAGGGAAGAACACGCCAAGGATGCCAAGTCTAACAGTAACTAAGCACTAAATGTAAGGAAGTAAATTATAAATTGGGATGGATGGCTGACCACCACCAGCAATAAATTGAGAAACGTCTTAGGTCCAGACTTACGGTTTAGTAATTTAAGCCTAAGCTCAAACCTTGATAGCTATGGCACAGATCAGACAGGCTTAACTTAGAGAAAAAGATTAACACATTTAGAAATAACAAAATAGTTATCATAGTTATAAAACACCATGTATAGCAATCCAAATTCTAATTGTGTAACCACTGGTAACCTCCAGGAAGTCTCATCCGGACATTTCAAGTGAGTGTCAGCAATCATTGTGTAATAATCATTTTACTTTGGCATGCATCCTTGTCATAACTGTGATAATGATGCATCAATAAAATCATGTGCTATCATCATTAAAACCAAAGCACAATAGTTAGAAAATTCACAAGAGAGCACTTTTCCATTATGCAAGAGCTCATAAAGGAGAGAGGAAGGTTCCAGAAGACAGGCACCCCTAACCAATCCAGGGTTCCACTTTATCTCTCCACTCTGTCCCAGTCCTCCTGCACAGCATGTTGACAATCCAAAATGGTGTCACCCAGGAGCCACTGGTCACATCAGCTCCTGGGACTTTGGCTTCACCCTTTGCTGACATCACTGCCAGGGACTTGCACACTAGAATTCCAAAGGTGGTTACCTTATGGGTTGGCTCTAGTTGTCATTGCACTCTCCTTTGCTCAGTTGGCTTGGGCAAGCCCATCCCTGGTGCAGTGTGTGTGATACAGATCATTCTGCCCCTTCCTTTCCCCCTCAGGAGCTACATGAAGTAGTGTTAATTGGTCCTTTTGTGTGTGGGTCAGCCTTTGTTTTTGCTGCTGGAGAAAAAGGAATTACTGGGCACAGTAGGGTGACAAAGGGCCTGCGCTCTGGTCCTCAGCTGAGCTGAGAAAATATGGAAACTCTGAATGATCCACAAGATGTACAGTTATCATTTTGGACATTACAAATTTGGTTTTCTCGCACTGGTTACACTCTAATTCAAGACATCAATGGTCTTTTCAGGACAAGGGGAAGAGACACTACCCTTATATGTGTATAATGGAGTGCCACTATAGTTAAGACAGTAAAGCACACTGACTTTCCCTAATAATTTAGACTAAACACATGAGGCCTATTCCAGGTGAATACTTATACCTGAAGAATCCCCATCCTGCTAGGGTATCTGTGCTGTTACCGGGCTGTGAACAGCAGTAGTCTCCCATGTGCACTCTGCACATGTGTTTCAGTGTAACCAGCCAAGTGCCCCTTATCCTTGATACATCACAGCAGCCTTATCTTAAAAGGCGGACACTGGTGGTAAACTCACACCTTCTGTTTACCATGTGATTACTGTGGGTGAGACACCAGTATTGAGTCTCACCCACAGTAAAAAGTCCAAAAATCAGATGATCAAAAAAGCAAAAAATCTAGGAATACTGCTGGGACAGAACCCATGATATTTGATAGTCTTTTTCTTCAAGTGCATTAATGAAATTATCAAAAGTCTCTATCCAGACAGTCCATCTATCACAAATATTTTGCTTTTTGGCAGTACTGAATGGAAGTGGTGCGTTTAAGAAAGAAACAACATTATAACCATGTGTGGAACTTACTGACATTGATAGTGCAGTACTCTCCACGACCACTAGTTGTCTGTTAGTACCTGTTTCATTCAAACCACCAGCAACCCCCTCCAGTGTGCCAGTATCAGGGTCGTCGTGGACAGCTTGAAATCTTGAGGGCTCTTTCTTCGTGGACATTGGCGATCTTTAAATTCTTCAAAACGTCTTGAGTTGTGCTGAGCGCTCACACAGCACCTTTCATGTTGTGTCTCTCAATGGATTGCTGCTTCTGTAAGGACAACCCCTGTGCTTCCACTTTGGTTCTGGAATCTGGTGCTGAGGGCAGATGATTCTTTTTTACCCAGGTTCTGGTAAGTGATACTGTGTTTTCTGTATATCTGGTTATCACCAAGTGTAAGGTTTCTGCACATTTACCTGCTTCCGCTCACAGTGTTCTCATGCACCTCTCCTTTAACACTTATTATGTTTTTCATATTTGTGTTTTTTAATGCCTTTATTGTTTCTTTGCATTCAGCTATTGCTACCTCTAGCAGTTCTCTGTACCTGGTGATCACTGCTTTAGCGTTGTAGTTCTGCACACCTTATTGCTCTGTGTTGCGTTGTGTGCAGTATCTCTTTTACTGTTTTAACAGCAGTTTCCTGGCCAAAATTACATAAATGTCTGACTCCATGTATGCCAAATGTCGATCTTCACTTCCACTGAGGCATGCATGGCACACACAAGCAGTTTGCTGGTGTATAGCAAACTCTCTGGAAGACCACTGTTGGTTCTGCGGATTGTGTACCCCGTATCTCGGCCTGGGTACTCTTAAATGAACATGCCACGCACAGAGCTTGGTCTTGCACGTCTTTATTCTTTGGAGTGCAGGTGCAAACTCAACATTCTAAAACTGAAAATAAGTCACCATACCCAAACACTCATGTCACAGTTCTACAGAGTCTTCCTGGAATCATAAGGGTCCTACTCAAATGACACTATACCCTCCAGGAGCTTAAGGCAGAGAAAAGGTATATTTCTAAATGTTACTCTTCATAAATGTGTATTAATAATCTAACTTAACCAATAGATTTTTTTTAGAAAATAATGAACAAATGGTTGAATCATTTCTCTAGCTTGTCCCAAACTAGAGGCAAAAGATTTAATATATGAAACTGCACTCTAGGTTTCCTCTTAGGACATCCATAGTCTTCTATAGTGAAAGCAGCTTTTGAGAGCTTCTCCCTATAGGGAGAAGGTAATATTTCAGTTCTATAGGTGCCATTTTTAAATGTCATGAACTCCATGTGAGCTTCAAGGCCTACAAAGGGGTGACAATATTTAAATGGAAGTTGTTTTCTTGTTTAAAGGGCTATTGTGACAGTTCTGGGTGCAGGTTTAAACTGCAGCAGTCAAGCTACAATGGTAGGCCTTAAGCCATAGTTTCCTTTTTCATAAGGCACAATAAGTCCTGTGGTCTACAGGTGCTATTTAGCTTTCAATTTAGTGTGTATATTTCTCCACCATATACTAGAGCCTTACATGGTGCAGGTAGTTAAGAGTTAGTCAACTTTATCAGGTTTTAATGGTCAGAGCTCATGCAATGAGTCTGATTAGCAGTGTTCCAGTGAAAATAGTCAGCACATCAGCAGCATCCGTCAAAAAGGGTCACTTTCTATTCTAAGTTATGACTTCAAAATCTGAAACTTGTAAATGTCATTAAATTGCAGGAAATGTACAATCAGCTCTGCATTCACCATAACTGGCTCTGAACTTACCTGGCTAAGTCAGTCAAATCAAGGATATGCCTGCAATCATACAAGTAGTTCACATGCATCCAAGAGTGTCCAAAACGTGTCCTAGGTATTGTGTTACACATTGTAAGAGCGAGTCAGTTGATATGAAGAGTATATGAACAGTATGTATGCCAATACTCTTAATTGTCTTTGAGTAAGCAAATGCTTTCAAGTGCATTGGTGAGGTTGCTCCCTTTTGGTCAAAACTTGCAAACACTTCTGTTTCACGTTTCTTCAGTGTAGCAGCTCTTTGTAGAAGTTGCCAGTGCACCTGCTCCCTACCAAGATTTTTCCTGCTTGTGAAAATTTCTAAAATGGGTTATCTGAAATATTTTGCTTTATTGACATATTAAACGCTGTTTGGATGGTAGAGGATTTGGTGGCTTCCTATATAATTCGGCAGATGATCATTTTAACCCAGTCACAGTGACTATAAAACAGCTATGTGTAACTTTCAGAAATCCCTGCCGGATTTTAAACTCCTTCAGCAGCTCCCTTCTGCAAATCTTTCTTGTGGGGATTTTGTTTTTTTGTCTTCACAATTTTGAATATTTTTATTAATGTGATCAGTTTATTGCCTCTTTCCATTGGTAACTTGGCTTGCTTAGTTTTACAGCTAGGGTCCAATATCTTAATCTTCTTGAGGGACTGCATGAAATCTAAATGAGTGAATCACTGAGTGAGTAAATACTGATTGTCAGACCTGTCAGCCTTAGGGTTATCTTCCCCCAAATTGTATGCCTTCCTCTCCCATTTCTGCTGTGGTGTTTGCAATGGTCTTAGGACTCTGTGAACTTTACCACTGCTGACCAGTGCTAAAGTGCATGTGGTCACTCCTTAAACCAAGGTAACATTGGACTATCCCCAAATGGCACTTATAAATTACTTAGAAGCTCAGAGTTTGTACTACATGTAAACATGGCCTACAAATTAAATGTTACTAGTGGGCCTGCAACACGTATTGTGCCACCCTCTTAAGTAGCCTTTTAAACATGTTGCAGGCCTGCTGTTGCAGTCTGTGTGTGCAGTTTTAAACTGCTATTTGACCAGGCAAAATAAACCTTTTACCAGGCTTAAACGTTCCTTTTTAATTTATATTTCACCTCTGCGGCAGGCCATTGACAGCCCAGAGGGCAGGGTGCAGTGAATTTAAAAAGTTGGAAATTAAATTTTAAGTTTTAAATGTTTTGGTACTGTAAAACTCTTAAATTATTTTCTTACTACTAAAAGACCTACCTCTTCCATATGATAACATTAGAGTTTCCGTATTACATATAATAAGCAGCAACTTCCAAATGGGAACAGGTACCCTGTTCATATTTGGTGTCTTTGAAATTGTGAAGAAAAATCCTCTCTAATCCTAAAATCAGATTTTAAATTACAATTTTGAAAATTACAATTTGATTCTAGCCTAGACTTGCTGATGACAATGGACATTGAAGCATTATGTACTTCAATACCACAAGAGCACACCCTTTGAGTTATTGCAGACATTCTTAAAGAATCAGACATCAATACCATCACGCTCACGGAATTCATACTAGATTGCATTAGAATGGCCTTAACAGAGAACTTTTTTGGTACAAAAATATGATATATCATCAGATTAAAGGCACTTCAATGGGAAGCATATTAGCACCAAGTCTGGCCTATCGTTTCCTTAAGTTCACCCATACTGTAGACAAAGGGACTATCACTTTCCTGGACATGGAAGTTAGGATTGTGGACAAGGGTACATAAGAAACCAACTGATAAGAACAGCTTATTGAGATTGATAGCCATCATCCCAAATCACTATGGGAAAATCTACCATTTGGCCAATTTTTACGTATCAGGCGCCATTGTTGTGATATGACCACATACAATGAACAGGCCAACAGATTGGTGGAGAAACCTAAGGCACTTAGATATTACCCTCCTAAATGTGGTTTCATAAGCAAAGAAGAGGACCCACAACAACAATACAGAGGCCCTTCTCTGAACACACCCAAAAGAACAGTCAGAGGTACTCACATATGTTAGGACATTTACGCCAATATCAAATAGGGTGATAAGAATAATTTCTAAACATTGGAGTATACTGACAAGAACAGGCATGGACTGGCCCCTCCCATTGTTTTCAGTTAAATGGAGTGTGAACCCTAGGGATAATTTGGTACATACCTGTCCCCATCACAATACCAATATTGCAAAATGGACAGGAGCCTACCACAAGTAGTAGGGCACTACCCTTGTGGTAATTTCTTGGCATGTCCATTCACTAAACATTGGAAGGAGGTAGATATTGGCATTAATTGTGCCTGGGTGCTTAAACAAACATACCAATTGCAACACATAGAATGTTGTGCGTATGATTACGTGACCCTGTAATAAAAGGTATTTGGGGATGACCACTCTGAAAATCCAATTAAGGGCCAGCAAACAACAGAGCACTATTCGGTGTAAAAAAATGACACTTGTATGACTAAACATTATTTGGAGATACAGCACTTAGATAAAGACCTCAAATGGGACATCCTGGAGACCATTGCACCACATGAGGGACCAATACAAGCCACTGATTACTGGAAAGAGAACAGAGTTGGGCTTATCATTTCAAAACCCACACATCTGACTGGAACTCTGGTTATAGATACAGCTGTAAATTGGTAACTAAATTGGGAAGCTTGGGTATTTCACATCATGGACTTTACGTTGTTAGGCCCCCTTGCCTGTTACAATACCATATCAGGACACGTACTAGTGATTCATACACTGGCGTTTTGTGTATCAATCACTAGTATGGAATTACCACTAAGATCACTTTCTGTCTGTGTAGATAACTACCTGGTTGGATTGATTATCAGGCCAGCAATTGCACAGAGCATATGGTAATTAGCTTTGTCAGTGAGGTAATGTACTATTTTATCCAAGAAGTAGATACTGTTAAAATGCTGTAATACTGTATTACTTTAAGATGTAAGGTGGACAAAGGGATGTTGTTCCCCCATATTGATATTCTTTTATTTTATACATCCTATAAGGCAGGGCGATACCCCTGCACCACCTTGTTCGTCACAATGAATACATGGAGCCGGTGAGCTCTCCCAGCCCCCTTTCCTGCTTTTGCATGCTGTCATTAGTGGGGGAGGGTGAACCTTATGGAACCTAAATAGACCTGTCCCCCCGGCTCTGCCATTATACACTTTTCAACTGACACAGCGTTAACAGCTTACATTTCCCAGTAGACACAGTGCAGTCACATTGCACCTGACGTCACACACCGGGCAGATGCTTACATTCATAATCCTGAGCTATTGCTTGTACGGGTAGTGTCAGGAGGAGTAATGAGAATGAGTATGTGATCTGGCTGGGGGATATCTTTGATGAAGTAAGTGGCAAATTAGTTTTCCCGCATAGGCACTACCTGGAGATTAGTACACATTTTTATGCAGCTCTAGAGTTTTCTCTCATTTTTGCAGTGTGTGACTGCAAATAAAGTTTGTCTGTCCCTGAGTTATGGTGAGATTTTATCATTTATGTCTTATGACTTGGTTTTGTGTTTTGTTTGATATGACACATTGACAATATAAATGTATATTTTTCTTCTTTCCATAGGATCATTTCCAAGAAGAAATATCCTCCCATAAGGACGGACCAGAGAGTAAAGAAATGGTATACAATGCATGAGCACAACCAATGTATGTGTGTGCATAGTGATAAGGGAAACAATACAGGGTCATTTAGGGTCTGTCTTGTCCTGATGAAAGCCCTGGGTCCTTGGATGACTGGTAAAGGACTGAAACATGTCGACCTCAATGGGGAAAAGATGCCATAATTGTATCTTATTTGCCCCAATATTGGTTTTAATCACCCCTCCTCCACTCCAGAATAAAATTCAGATTGCACTTTTGAGTAGGTGGTAGGAAATTTTAGTTGGACAGCCCCCTCTTTGCCCTTTCTTACTAACCTCAGTCAGGATGACGCAGGCCCGCCCGCCCACCATCAGAGGATGCTTTGGTGAGCAAGGGATGGCCAATGATAAAGCATGACACCAGGTGGTGTGTGAGGCCATCCCAAACGTTTTTGGCAAATGCCCCATACTCATTAATAGTTGTTGTCCAGGTATCTGATATCTGCCAGCAATAGATAAAAATTGCTCTATGCATAGGGTGGTGGGGCCTTAAATACTTTAGGGCCTAGTTACTGTAAGGGCATTTTTGTTTTTTGTGTGGCAATTATCCTTCTTTAGCCATTTTGTGCCTGCAGCCTGAACAACCTCCGAATTAAAACATGGTTTCTGGGGTGACAATCCAGTGACCCGACAAGCCCTGCCACTAGGTTTGGATTACTTTATGTTCTTCTTGAACCATTTCTAGCTGGCTTAGGTCCCATTGTCCCTATTAATTTGTGAGCAACTCATTTTGGGTAGCTTAAGTATAGATTTGATGTTAGATACATTAGAGGATAAAGTGTGTTGATCCAGGTTTACTAATCCAGCCCCAAGTGCTTCATCAACTAAATCAAGGGTTTTATAATCATATTTATGATTGAAATGCCATCCCCTTACAGATAGAATATCTGATGTGATAATCGATCGGTACTGTCTAACCTGCCTGATCCAGTGTGTGACTTTGTTGGTGAGAGCCCTGCTATTCTAACACTGCTTGGTATGTTAGCAATGTTTATTATAGACATTCCACTAACAGTGCCTCTTTGATATCTCTTAAATCCTATCTGGGTAACATCTATCATATTGTTAGTGTCCATCCCCGTGATCTGCTTTCCAACATGAAAATTCCTTTGTTCCCACTCTCCTTGTTTGTCAGTTGTGTGTGGTGTTGGCATTTTATTCCAACATATGGTCATTAAACCAGGAAACGTTGGTGAGTTAGCCCTTTGAAAAGCTTTATTGACCTGCTTAGGAACACCTTTATATGTTTCCCTATTTTTTGTAGATAGATAATCATTTTGTGTATATGAAGGAATCTTACCTTGGCAATTTCACATTGAGTGTCATTGATCACCATGTTGCTTATTGTTTATCCTATCTCTTTTTACATTAGCCCCTTCCAACTTATTAGTGACCAGCCTCCTCACCTGTGTTACCTAGCAACTGCAATTTATCAATAGGGGTGGTTGGTGATCTGCGCTCCGTTGGTGCAGTTAACAGTTTTTGGCACTCCACTTCAAGTGTGGAATTTGACCAAAAATTCCACTAGCCCGGCAGCGGAGCAGAGCTCTTCGGCGTGCGCACTGCAGCCCAGCTATGGGCCACACAGCGCAAGCACAGACAGTCTGCGCTTGTGCTGTGTGGCCCATAACTGGGCTGCACTTTACAAAACATTTGCACAACAACAGGCTTTGCTTTTTGCCAGTCAGCGTGGAGCTGCTGCTGAGGGGCTGCACTGGCGCCATCTCCCGATTCAGGTCTCCCTCCTTTTATTGTCCTCAGCAGCCCAGGAGCAGGGGGAAGGTGGAAGCAGAGCGCCAGACCGCTTGCAACGGGGACCCTCCTTGCCCAGGGTCAGACCCTTGTTTTGCTTCTCTTTCATGCGCACACAGGGGCCAGCACTGGACATGGACAGTATTTGCATATGAGGGGGGTCTGTGCTTAGAAAAAAAGAAATTTGCAGTCACAGCTCCACTTAAAAAGAACCTGTCTCCCCAGAATCTCTGGGAAAGGAAATGGTGTTATGGGGTGCAGTGCTGAAGTCAGCATAGAGAGCTGGAGACTGGGTGAGTATCAACTGCTGAGTGGTAGACTGGCAGCTCTCACCACATAGGGATGTGTGTGGCCTGAGAAAGTGCCTTAGAGCCCAGTGGCATGCCAGGCCAGCACTTTGTGAAAATACCAGGCTGCTGGTGGTGAACTGGTTTGCTGCTGCTAGTGCTGGGCCCTAAAGAAAGGGCAGTCTGAGGCTGTGTGCAAGTGCAGAGGAAGCGAGTGCAATGCTGTTGAAAGACAGGGGGTGTGCTTGGCCCTCCGTAGCAAGTTTGTGAAGGAGGCCAGTTGGTGAAGGGAAGTGTGCAGGTGGGGAGAGCAGCAAGCTCCAGGCTGCTGTGCTGTGTCAGCACAAGAGGCCTGAAATGGCAGATTTTGCTGCCTACAGCATACCCCCCTGGCCTGAAAGCACCTGATCTCGGAAGTGCTAAGCAGGGCCGGGCCCTGATTTCACTATAATGTTTCTTCTTTTATTAATAGTGCTATACTTTCCAGGCCTGCCTATCTCACCATCTCCCACTTCCATCAGGTAATAGTGGTTGCACCTGATGACTTTCAGTTCTTGACAATTCCCCTACTGGCCAACAGTAAAGGAAGATCTATGAATCAACATGCTGCCTTTTGCCTCTTAGATTTAACTTACAAAAGGTAATGCGAAAAATGATTGCAAATAGTTTAACCACTGGCAATATGATGATCAGCCTTGGTCCTTTCAAGAGGAACAGTTCAGCGTGAACTACCAAGCCAGGTCTTCCCTGCAACTGTCTTGGCACTTATGTTTGGACTCTATTAGAGTGCAACTTAGCCAAATTGGCATACGGCTAGGCCTACCCACGGGTGGCATGGTGGACAAAAAAAAGATGGGTCAGAATGCTACCCACAGTGAATGGCAGTGATTAGACTATTTGCAAGCATTCCTCCCATCACCTTTTGTGTGCTTGATGTAATGCCCTTTGCCTCTTAAGGAACAGCCAGCAAAAAGGAGAGAATGTTTGTTAATGCAATAATTAACTTCACTTTTTCATTCTCATCCATAGGTTTTTCTGCAATCACTACTATGCAATACTCAGCACTGTGTGGACAAGCCTATATCATAGATCAAACGTTGGTCTCAATTTGTCCACGTTTCAGAGAAATGACTATTGCCAAAGAATATATTTTGGCTACTCAGTTTGGGGCAAGGTATGTCCTGTGCAACAAGTTGAACTGGAGTAGCATGAATCTTGGTTTTTGAGACAGCTTTTGGCTAAGTGTTAATAACTCCCAGTCCATATGCTCAAGATCATGTCTGTGCCCCTAGACCATTTCTTCTTTAAATCAGTGAGCTCAGTATTTGGCTAGGGTAACTAGAGCTATATATAATTATAAATCCACTCTCTTCCCCACCCCTAGTATGAGTGTGAAAAGCAATGCACCATGTTTTGGGGGCCAAGTGCCCTCTGCACTCCACAGCTCATGCATTGCGCTGCTGATTGTGATGTATGTAAAGAACTGTCCTGCTGATCTAGGTTTCAGAGTTGTAGGCAAGTTATGTGGGCGACTCATAACCATCCCTATTAATCGTTCAGTGGCACGCCATGTCTTCTGTTGAGCTTTTTCACTGCCTTACATGCATTTCAGATGGAAAACCCAACCCTGAGAATAATATTGATGTAGCTTTACCCACACCTCAGTGGTGCTGCCCCAGTTAACCCTGCTGCACACCTCTGAGTCCTCCACACTTGACTGATAAAGAATAACAGAAAATAAGGAATATTGATGCTGAAGATGCAATGAGCTGACAGCAAAATGAACAGAACTACTGCTCAGACAATGAGTGTGGTGTAGTTGGTACAAGCACTGTATAGATGGAAGCATCATGCAAAGAGGTACTGCGGAAACTCACTGTACAAACATTGCATTGGGAATGTGCACTGAACAGACAGCAAATTGGAAAGAGGTCCTGTGCAGATGTTGAGTTAGAAAAAATCCTTGACCAGACACTTCTTAGGTGTACCCATTACAGAAGCCCAAGGTACTACAATTGCTATCAGTTCTCTTAATTTTAGCACCTCCTAAATTCACTGCATAATATTCCCAGTTGACCATGGTCTTTACTATTGCAAACATTGAGGGCACTTTTTTCGGACTGTGTGGTGAGTTCAGCACTCAAAGCCCTAATGAAACTAACAACTTCACATTGGGAACACATGATCATACCTCATAACTATTCTAAGAAAAGAAAGTGGGCTAACTATATTTCTAAAGTAGTGAACAAAAAGACCTCAGGAAAACTCGCTATGCCAGTGGGTCATGTTTATACCTGGACAGTATATAAATTACTCTCATGTACTTTACATAATTTTGCGAAATTTACATTAAGGGGGTCATTCCGACCCTGGCGGTCCATGACCGCCAGGGCGGAGGGCAGCGGAAGCACCGCCAACAGGCTGGCGGTGCTTCCTGGGCTATTCTGACCGCAGCAGTAAAGCCGCGGTCAGAAAAGGGGAACCAGCGGTTTCCCGCCGGTTTTCCCCTGGCCCAGGGAATCGCCACCACGGGGATTCCGACCCCCTTCCCGCCAGCCTGTTTCTGGCGGTCTTCACCGCCAGAACCAGGATGGCGGGAACGGGTGTCGTGGGGCCCCATCACAGGGCCCCATACAGATTTTCACTGTCTGCTTAGCAGACAGTGAAAATCGCGACGGGTGCCACTGCACCCGTCGCACCCCTGCAACTCCGCCGGCTCCATTCGGAGCCGGCTTCCTCGTTGCAGGGGCTTTCCCGCTGGGCCGGCGGGCGGCCTTTTGGTGGTCGCCCGCCGGCCCAGCGGGAAAGTTGGAATGGCCGCCGCGGTCTTTTGACCGCGGGGCGGTCATCCGGCAGTAACCGCATGGCGGGCGGCGACCGCCGCCCGCCGCGCTCAGAATGACCGCCTAAGTTTGTTATGTAGAAATCCCACAATGATGCTTCATTGTATAATTATGCACCATTCATGGTAAAGAAAATACTGCAAATGTGTTATTTGTAGTAACAATTTAGTGCAAATGCATGGGCACTAGAGAAAGTGAGTGGCTGATGTTCTCCATGCTTTTCTTTATTCACACTAGTTTTTAAATGCCCAATGCATCCTTGCATGAACAATTGACAGAAAGACCAATTTCAAACTAAAATATATCATGCATTGACAGATTTGCAATTTGTGTAAAGAATGCATAATTTTGCAGCATTTACTCAAAAGGAAATCACATGATCTTGACAGAGCCTTGGGCATGCTGAAAAAAATATATATGTTTCTTCAAAACAGTAGTTCTATCAGTTCTGAAGCAAGCAGGCATTTAGCTTACAGGTTTTTGATTGGCCCTCCTATGTGTCATTGAAAACCTAACCTAGAAAATAATTAATTGAAGAATGTAGCAGATAATGGGGGCCCATGATCAAGTTATATGCGCCGCCTGTGTTAATAAGTAGGCAGTGAAAGAACAATTGCAAATCAGCCAATAGTCTACATTGTAATAAACAAAATCATCTATGTATTGTGCAGTATAACTAATCCAAATGATAGCTACTATACCTTCCATATGTTATCTGTCCCTGAAGAGTCAATAAATGACAGACTGTACAATTCTCGGTTAATATGTGGGTCCTTTTCAGACACTATTTAATTCTGTACCTATCCGAAAAAGGTGGTTTCCAACTCGTTATTG
Organism: Pleurodeles waltl; assembly: GCF_031143425.1. NCBI lineage: Eukaryota > Metazoa > Chordata > Amphibia > Caudata > Salamandridae > Pleurodeles > Pleurodeles waltl. The sequence goes on along the minus strand of NC_090437.1, from coordinate 812,152,792 downwards.
TCAGGACGAGTGGTGGCTCATATACAAGGGTGTGTGAGGTGGAGCACCACTACTATTGGTAGGAGCGGTGGAAGAGAAAAGATATGAAGAGCTGAGATATGGAAAGAAGCTCAGCAAAGTGTTAGCTGCTCTGAATTAAAATAAGGCTTGACAATGTAGTGTGTTATTTGTGTAGGGTGCAACTAGGCATGTGCTGGGTGAGGTTTCCCTTCACTCTAGTGGAACAAGCCAAAGCAGTTTAGACAGGTGTGGGTATGACATTTATTCAGTGGAAATGTTATTGTTTGCCCACAGGTACTGACCGATGTGGGCATGGGTGGAGTCAGCAGATTCCACGTCTTGTAAATATGGATATGGGTGCTGGACTCCTCCCATCATTCACTGGTTGATGCTGCCTCAGGAGGACTCACTGCAGGTCTGTACTTCTGGGAATACTGAGGTGTGTGTGCATTTGTAGGCTTAGATCTTTCAATGACAGAAAGAGATACACAAATGTGGGTGATGCCTTTAACTGGATCCTACTGAAATGCCTTGATCCTCTTTGTGTTTGGCTCGGCTTCCACACGGAACACCTACGGCAAGGCTGCATAGCATCTGGAATGTTCATATGACATTAAGCAGAAGCTGTCAGCCCTCTAATGCCATTTTGCAGGTATATTTTCCCAAATGACTGCAGCACAGAGTACAATATCAAAGGTGAAACTGCTCTGACCTACAGGGGTTACAGAGCAGTAACTACTTAGTGGCTGCTACATGCGCAGTCATTTGGTGGAAGTGGAGCCTGACTCTAACAGAGTAAAAGAAGTCTAACATGCATTGCCATATGTTACTGTGTGAAAACATGTGTGAGTGAAAGTTTGTGTGTGGGGGGCTCTGTGTCTACGTGTGTGGTGGGGGGCAGCTGCTTGATGTAGGGAGAGTGCCACTATTGTAGCAGCCCCGAAAACACATTCCAAAACTACAGCAACAAAAGTACATGATGGGTGTGAAGAAAGAGGATACTTTGATGCAGTAGCATTAAAACCCCACCTCAATCTAAACGTTATTTCTTGTTGGGGAAAGTGACATTTAAGGTGAATTTGTCCAACCCCCATATCCTTCCATGTCACATGACAACAGGCTGCCACCCTTAGCCTCGCACACAGGGGCTGCATCAACCTTGTGCTAATGCTCACCAGGCTACCACCAGTGCACAACCAGACAACAAAAGACACCAAATAACGGGAGAGCAGTAGAGACCTGTGATGTGTTTTTAATTAAAGCTCACATCAATTGATGTGGTTATGATTTAGAACACCTTGTTTCTTTCTATAGTGACACCAGCTTGTTTCGTAAATCACAGCATGGACAAACTGTTCAAAAGCTGTGACCCAATTCCTCCCTAGTAGGAAATTCACAAACTTTGACAGTCCCTGGCTGCAGTGAATTTTCAAAACGAAATTCCAAGGCCAGCTACAAAAAAGGCCCTGTCCAGGGAAAATAAATAGCCATAAAATGATACAGCACATCTCCAATAATATTGATAGCAGCAGTGTAAAATGGTGAATTTAAAGATATAACACCCTTATCTATTAATATAGCAATACCTAATGCAAATGCACCATGGGGTGTAATGTAGGGCCCTGCAGTCCCATTATGGGGGCCCCCATGCTTCGTCCTCCAAGAGGGGCCCCCTCAGCACCAGCAATAGCTTGAAAAGCATCAGCTTGTGGAAGCCTTTTTTCCATCAAGCTGAAATAAAGAAAACTTGCATCATCATCAAATCAAATCAAATCATTAACATTTATAAAGCGCGCTACTCACCCGTGCGGGTCTCAAGGCGCTAGGGGGGAAAGGGGGGGTTATCGCTGCTCGAACAGCCAAGTCTTTAGGAGTCTCCGGAAAGCGGAGTGGTCCTGGGTGGTCCTGAGGCTGGTGGGGAGGGAGTTCCAGGTCTTGGCCGCCAGGAAGGAGAAAGATCTCCCACCCGCCGTGGAGCGGCGGGTGCGAGGGACGGCAGCAAGTGCGAGGCCAGCAGAGCGGAGGGGGCGGGTGGGGACGTAGAAGCTGAGGCGTCTGTTGAGGTATTCCGGTCCCTTGTTGTGGAGGGCTTTGTGTGCGTGGGTGAGAAGACGGAAGGTGATCCTTTTGCTGACTGGGAGCCAATGCAGGTGTCTCAGGTGTGCGGAGATGTGGCTGTTGCGGGGTACGTCGAGGATGAGGCGGGCCGAGGCGTTTTGGATGCGTTGCAGGCGGTTCTGGAGTTTGGCTGTGGTCCCGGCGTAGAGGGTGTTGCCGTAGTCCAGGCGGCTTGTGACGAGGGCGTGGGTCACGGTTTTTCTGGTGTCGGCGGGGATCCAGCGGAAGATCTTACGGAGCATGCGGAGAGTGAGGAAGCAGGCGGAGGACACGGCGTTGACTTGCTTGGTCATGGTGAGAAGAGGGTCCAAGATGAAGCCGAGGTTGCGGGCGTGGTCTGCGGGGGTCGGTGCGGTGCCGAGGGCCGTGGGCCACCAGGAGTCGTCCCAGGCGGACGGGGTGTTGCCGAGGATGAGGACTTCCGTTTTTTCAGAGTTCAGCTTTAGGCGGCTGAGCCTCATCCAATCTGCGACGTCCTTCATACCCTCTTGTAGGTTGGTCTTGGCGCTGGTGGGGTCCTTGGTGAGGGAGAGTACAAGTTGGGTGTCGTCGGCGTAGGAGGTGATGATGATGTCGTGCTTGCGTACGATGTCGGCGAGGGGGCTCATGTAGACATTGAAGAGTGTCGGGCTGAGCGATGAGCCTTGAGGTACGCCGCAGATGATCTTGGTGGGTTCTGAGCGAAACGGAGGGAGGTAAACTCTTTGGGAGCAGTACATTGCTTTAATGTTGCTGATCGTGCAACCTCCCATGAACATAACAAAACCTCAGCAAATGGGTTGAAATGGGTCACTGCTCTCTTTGCTCTGTATTGGAGGCATAACACATACACTTACAGCGCTTGTGACATGGGGGGACAATCCCTTCTTGAGGGCTCCCGTTCACCATAAGGCCAATGAATATCCATGAGATATTGGATACTAATGGGCCCTTCGTCATATACTGCAGGGAAGCCACACCAGTTTGCGTTATGCCAATGGTGCACCACGTTCCCTAAAAGCATTTAGCTACAATTTTCAGTTGATACAAAAAATGCCTTTTTATGTACAATAGCTTGTTAATCACACACAAATTTCCATAACGTACACCTGAATCAGTCTTGTAATATATGTATACCAGTGTATAACATGATTTCATTGACCAATCAGTTTTTCAGTGGATGTGCAAGTTAACAGACAGAGAGTAACAGGGGGGGAATTATTTCATAAGGCTAAATGTATTCTATTATTTAATTAATTTTGGTATGGTATATTGCCCTGACAATTTGCCTTTCAGCCACATCAACCCACAGAACTACAGGTAGACTTGTGTTTAAGTTATTGTAAAGCCCATCTGAGTACGGTTTCACAATGAATTTGGCGACAATATATTTTAGCATCATTCTATTTGCCCGGTTATATTCTATTACAAAGTGAATAGTGGCCCATGCTAAAAGCACGTTTTAAGACCCGACTAAAATGTATCTGCTATTCCTTTGTACTATCACCTCCACAACGCCACAGGCGTTGTCTTCCCCTACTTATCTTGTAAGTGTGCATGATTTCATTTTCGCATTTTAAGAACAGCATTTTTAACATTTAGCTTTTTTATGCAAATTCCTTATCAAAAGGTGCTGCACCATGCACAATTCTACCTCTATTTTTCAAATTATTATTGAGCCATACATGTCAACAGACCTGATTCAGTTGGGAGATTCCCAATTTTAAGACAAACGATTTTGTTTTAGCAGTCTCCTGCCTAGAATTGTCTCTGCTTCCATTTTGTCAATGAAGAAAATAAACTGCCCTGATTTATTTTTCTAAAATTCTCCCTATTTGAAGCTTGAAAATGTTGGCATGAGTGTTGGGGGCAGAACCCCTCTGAATCTCTAGCTGGATCTGAAGGGCTCGTTCAGTTCTCTAACTATGACTGTTAAATGACTTAATACTTCCTACCTCCCAACTGCCCTTTGCCAAGTAGTCATAAAGGACCAAAGAGGATGAGCTTACATTCTCGCGAGTGTCGCATGTATTCTAGAGGTAAGGAGTTTTGTAGATCCACATGTCTGAAAAAGGCTTTCGAACACCATTGGTCCCTCACGGCTGCTTTCCCGTTCGAACCGGACATACCTCAACCTCTCAACCTTATCAACAGTAAAAACGTCGAATGACTGTTGCACACTAATTCATTCTGTAGTGTAAAAAGTATTTTTGATAAATGGGTAAATTATAAAAAATCACGTTCAAAGTCAGTTCAAAGTCACAAACTCCAGCGGTATACACATAACCTAAAATTTATATGAATGGAAATAAAGCTTTGGGCAACTAACGTAGCAATTTGACAGCCAGAATCCTTATTCAAAATTGCTATTGTATTCATCAAAGGTGTGCTAGAATAGGTGTGGCAACAACTTTGAGCAGTCCTTGTGATGGTGGCTATCAATTGTGAAAAGGACAGGGCCGTGGACCCCGAATATCTTAAACTGCTTCAAATTCCATCTTCTACTGTGAGGTTGTTTAATAAGCCTTTGATTATTTTTATTCTACAACTAGATATTTTCACTTGCGTGCACTTAGCGCTTAAATCTGTCTCACTGGGTTTATCACGTTTTCTGTGTTTCACCGCCCATACAAAAGTAATTTAAAAATATCTGTTTTAAATGTTGTTATAACACAGAGAAATATTTATAATAATCACAGATCTTTTTCGTCACATACATGGAATAATTAATCATTTCAAGAAGTGTTTACCTTCCCTTATAGAGGAAAGTGAGTTAACGTGTGCCCTAAATCATTTCCTCTGGGACTCACTTTTGTGTGTCTAAGTACATAAACCCAGATTTCCCAAGCGACATCAGGTGGCCCATTAATTTAATATGCTTTATTATTTCATTTTGCCGCATTTGTATTTTTCTTAGTTGTGTAATATATGCACATTATTAACAGACTTAAGTTACATTTATTTGGAGTGTCTTCCTTAAAAGACTGAAATATGGACGTCAGGTTTAAACCTGCTCAGTACCTGAACGAAACGCGTCTTTCTGAATGGTTTCATAGTCATGCCAGTCTTTGCGCCTCAGGCCATCTGTCCATGTGTATTCTTGTCCATCAATGAGGCCCACTGGAAAATTCTGTTTGAAAAGAAAAGATTAATGTAAAGACTGACATGTCCATCCTTTTTCATGTCTGGATATATTCTATATTCAAATAATTTGCATATATTTCTGTGTCTGGCACAATCTTATCACTAAAGTTGTATTAAGTGGTAATTTACCCGAGCACTCACAGTTTAAACCAAACAAATCTATTACACAGAGAAAGGAGAAAACCATCTTGTGCCCTGGGAAGGAATGTGGATTGCAACATGTGATATCCAAATTGTTAAACTATTGGAGTCACACGGAAAGCAGAGATGACTTCACAGAAAACCTGGGAATATATGTGTATGTTGCAAATTCGACTTCTGCTTCAATTTTCATTGGACAGTGCCCCTTTTGTGTAATGTGGACTTATTGAATGGATCAATCAAACCGATTTGAGCAATTCCACGTAAGGGAAGGACTTATACGTTTCAGTGTCAGTCCCTTCTCGAATCTTGTTCTGTTAGCTTTTCCCCTTGAACGTTTCTTGATTTCCATGTGTAGTCTTTGTTCTGCACTTTTCCCCTGATAGTGCTTCTGATTGACTTTGCTGATGGTCTACATATTTTGCTGACAAAACTGAATTGAATGCTGAACCTAGGAGAGGTATAGTCTAATGCAAATGTTATTTTCCCTTAACCTACTTTCCTGAGTAGAATTAGATTGCTTACAGCTGTCTTTTATTTTTTCTAGTTAGTTTAACTTAATTATGTTGTCTTTTCTTTTTAACATTTGCCTGCATGTGTAGCCCCTTCCCACACATGCATGACTTAATTTGGTTAGTAGTAGGGAGAACCTATGTCCCAGTCCCTGAATTCTGAATATGTGCAATTGATTTGACTAATGTATACAATGTCTGTGAAATGTATCTCTGTTTTACAAGCAATAGCTTTATTAATATGCATTATTCTTCTTAAATGTTTAATGGTATTAATGGTGAGGAGATTAAGCTTGTTTTGTAGATTTGGTCACCCAATGGTTGTCATTTATCCTTACAATTTGATTCTGTGCACTATTTATGTGACTTTGGCTTTGTGGTCATTGACTGGAGTTTTCTTCCATGGCCACATAGGTCATAATGTTTAAATTTGTTGATTGGGTTTGAGTTATTTGTAAATGGTTACCACACTCTTCACTGAGTGAAAATATCCATTGACCTGAGGGGGGTGGAAAAGAAGGATTTTTTGAGCCCTGTTAAGGGTGAGGAAAACACGTTAGCAATAGAGGGAAGAAAAATGGAGAGGTGACACACAGATTTATTTAAAGGATATTTTTCAATGCCAGGTTTAAGGAATGTAGAGAATATTTTTGGGGTAGCATGAGGTTTGACGATGCAAGGATGTAGAAAAAAAACATTACTTACTTGGCATGGAAACAATTGTGTATGCCTGTTTCACTGCCCCATTTGGCTTTGTCAATGCTTACTTTGTCTTAAGCAGCCTACCTGTGCTTGTGTATATGTGTGTGTGTGTTTCTGTGTGCATGCACTTGTATGTGACTTACATACAATTCCTGACTACAATTACTAAAAAGAACTGCTGCAGTAAAAAAGGTTGGTTTTTCCACAATATCCACATATTAGTTGAAGAAAGTAATGTGTGATGATTCAACGTACTTTTGAGCTGTAAATTACACCCTCATGCATAAGAAAGCAAAAATCCATAGAAGGTACTATGGTATGGCCAACAGCCCACAGTATAAGTCAATAAAGAATTAATCCTCTTGCTGGATCCAAAGTCCATTAAGATATTTTAAAATAATTGGTATTAATAGGTCTTGCAGACATCTGCACTATCGAGGCAGATTTAAAAAGGCTGAATTTGTTTAAGGCAAATTGAAACACATTTTCGTAACTCTGCATTTGCCAAACTTTGTTTTCTTGTTCATGGGATATCTCTTCAAATAAAAGTAATGTATTTATATATACACTGAGGAAGGACAATATAAATAATGTCTTACAAAATAAATGCAAGATCTGATTGATGCATCTGTCAATAATGCTCAACAATGCTCAATACAAGTAAACTCGATTCTATTTTCAAAATATAAAAAACGAATGTGCAAGTTACTTTAAAGCAACAGCTATACTTTATAAATCATTTACACTGTGCTTATTTGATATTAAACTCCAGACAGCACATAGAACAGTATTGACACTCTACTATGTAAGCACCACAAAACAGAACATAGCATAACTGTGAGAAAGTGCCACTTTTTTCTTTGTCATCCCTATTTGTTGTGGTTGTTTGCTGCTGGCTTTTTGACTCTGTGCAATGGGACACTGCTAACCAGGACCAGTTCATGCGCTTTGACCCCCCAAAACATGTTGTAATTGGCTTAATCCTAATTGGCAAATTATTCTTTCCTACAGTGCCATAGTATATGATTTCCCAAAGAAAACCCATGGCATGACAAGTTAAATGTCACCCATTGGACAAAATCACTCCTGTGCTATCCACTAATATGATAAGAAACCACTGTAGCCTTGCTGATGCAATTTTGAAACTGCAAACACGTTTGACAGGACAAAACCTCCCTTCTAAATGTTATTAGTCACCCTATGTAGGCCTTATAGCCCACAAAGGAGAGTGCATGGTATTTAACACTTTGGCATGTAGAAATGTATGGTTAACATCTCCTTGTTTAGACAGTCATCCAAAATCACCTTTCACTATAGAAAGGCAGGCAGGACCTTAGAGAAATACTGGGATGCAATAATAAATATTTATTCTGATATTACAGTTTAGGGACCGGCAAATAAAATAATTCAAGGACTGTTTTTTAATAAATATCAAACGTCTCAGTCAATACTGAAGTTCTATTTTGAATAAATACTAAAGAAAAGGGGCTTTTAGTTGTCAATTCCCTGCCTCAAGCTCTTGAATGCTAATTCTCATTAGCCTTCAATTGTCATCCTGCTGTTAAATGACCCTGATGAGATATGAAAAGTGATCCTGCAGCAGATACAATGGCAAATGGCCTTGATAAGGTGTGAAAGGTTCTCCCAGAGCAGATACAGTAGCTGTGCATGGGAAAGTATCTTGTTCCTCTGGCAAGAAGGCCCGTTGGACATTACCTAGGAACTTAATTTACCTCAATGGACCTTCTTTGTCCCAAACAGATGTCAATTGGCACCTGCACAGACTCTTCTATTTTCTTAATTTTCTTACTCAGGCACATACCAAACCCACAAAGAAAGCTGCCCCAGAACTGGTATAGAATGACCAGGGAGGAGGAAACTGCTCATTAACTCGGCCACAACTCTGGGTGTGCACACAGGCCCTGCACAGAGGAGAAGGGTTTCTCACTGGATTTAGTGAGCGAGGAGCACAGTGGGATTGTTTGAAGTATGTCAGAGAAGAATCATCAGTCGTGGCTGGGCAACGTGTTGGGTTGAGAGGGCGGACAAAAAAAAACAAAAAAATAAGCTCACCTCGATCCCTGCTGTATCACCGCACCACTGCTCCTCAGGTCTCTACTGCAGGCAGGCTCCCAGCCTGCCCTGCAGCAAATCCTAACACTGCTCTCCTGCTGCTTGTAGCATGAAAGCAGCATCAGGAATGACCTGAGCACTCTGCCTTTGCACTCCCATGCTGACTGGGAGCCTGTGCCTTCTATCTCCAACCTGGCAACACAGCTCGGGTTGGAGACAGCTCAGTGCACATATGTGTTTGGCCATCCTGAGACTGCCAGCCAAACACACATGATCACTAAGGGGAGTGCCTGGCATCCCCCATGGCCCACTTCAATAAAAATAAAACAGTAATAAACATAGTTTATTACTGTTTTATTTTTAAAGTTTTGCCGCTGCTGCCGCTGGCAGGGAGGCAATGCTCCTCTGCCATATCGAAGGAGCCGCCCCTGGAAATCATTGCACAAGAGTATTGGGTTACTCCTGAGAACTAAATCCCGACTGGATGGGATGGGGCCAGGAGTCACCCACCCACACAGGCTAATACTAGGCATAATTGTGGCACCCTCCTGAGAAAGAATAGAAGGGGATGGGACTGCTGTCTTTGACCTGGGAGGATAGGACCTGCTCCTTTTTGTACCAAGGATGAAGAAGTAGACTCCAAGGGTCAGTTGACTGGCCTTCTGTTTGCCTACAGGGATGCAAGAAGCTAAAGAAGCTAGAAGAGGCCTTTTCTAGCAACCCCCTGCTGACAAGTACAAAATGGCCCTGACCTGGACCAGGCTGGTGGCCTCTGCTGGATTGAGTCTTGACACAAAGTGCTGTTTCTGAGGTTCTGGGACCCTTGGCTATCTTTAACTGGCCTTTCCCTAACATCTCTAAAAATATAGGACTTAGGAAATTGCTATACTTCAAGACCTCCTGAGAGCGGGGTCAAATCTGCTAAGCCAACCCAACAAAGGAGTGAAGAAACAGGTTTCCCCTGGTCAGAACTTCTTCGAGCAGCAAAAAAAAAATTGTGGGACTTTATAAAGAAGGTATGGGAGTGTTGTGGAGCCTCTGTCTGATACAGGCCACAGCCTTGCCATGCTGGAGGATTCCGAGCTCCAAAAAAGAGACTAATTCTGAAGGTAGAAATCTTAACCAGCTAAAGACACCAAAATATGCAGCAGGCAAGAAGACATCCCTGAGTGAAAAATTTGAATTCCTCCTAATCAGAGATTTCCCTGCCTCAACCAACAGTTCAGTGGTTCCTCACCCAACACCTTTCCAACTTTGTGAGGACTTTCTTAGAAATAGCTTGCTAACTTGCACTGGAGTATTCAAATTCCAGTAAAAAAGTCCTAATGTTTGTTGGTGTATCTGACCCAGGCTCCACTGCCATTTATCCCTTTTGGATTTCTGTAATTTTGTGCATTTAATTTTTACTCTTTTTTAGAATTTTGAGTTAGAATTGTATTTTTTTTACCTTTTATCTGTTTTGGTACTTCTGAATGTTGTAAACATTTTCTCTGAGTTAAATTTATCTAATCTCTGCCAGAGCTACCTGAGATTGAGTTTGTGTTTAAATTACTGAAAGCTTTGAATGGACCTAACTAGTTAGTGACTTTATTACTTGTTGTGAACTACCACCTACCCCCAACTAATAAGCCACTTTCTTATACTAACCTGTACCTATTGTGTGGTTTCCAAACATAATACAGGTCTGAAACAAACAGGGAATACATGTTATCATTGTGAAAGTGTTGTTAATATGACGGTAGGTAACAATGTTACAGAAGGTTCTTGGACATGTAGGTGAAGACCGTTGTACAGTAAGCATTTAGAGCGATAGTGAACAGTGTAGGGCAGTGGTTCCCAACCTGTGGTCCGGGGACCCCTGGGGGTCCACGAAGCCTCCACAGGGGGTCCGCGACTGCTTGTAAAATTAAATAATATTAACAGATTAGGTTACAGGAGTCAGTGGGAGGGGGTCCTTGGATTCTAATAATGATTCAATGGGGGTCCCCAGGTTCCAGTAATGATAAAGTGGGGGTCCACAGAAGTCAAAATGTTGGGAACCACTGGTGTAGGGCATGAACTCATCAGACAGGGGATACATGAATGTTAGTTGTTGAGTCCTACTGTGGAACAATGCAATGGGGGAAAAAGTAAGTGCATTTGAGAACGTTGGCTAGTAGTAGGGGTTGGTGCTAATTTACAAGGCTCATTCTAAGCATTTCTAGAATGGCAATAGAATTGAGCAAGCAAGGGAAACCAGGTGTTTCTTAGTGTGGACCAGTTACATCCTACTTGTCAGAAATCTGCTATTCTTGTTGTGAAATGTTCTAGATGGCAATAACATTAAGTAAGTACTGTAGTCGTGTAAACTCTGTGAAGTTATGACATTGTGTTAGTGTTCCTATTCTGGGGGATGGTGAGGTAACTATTCATAAAACAATGACTTCATATAACAGAAAAAGTTGAACAGTTGTTTACTGTTATTCAGCATGGTTCAGAAAGTCATAATGGTATTGACTGCAGAGATTACCAGAGTTTGGACAGCAGAGGTAAACCTTATGTCTTAATAAGTGGATTGGCCAGTTTTCAACTGGATTATTATGTACTTTATTTGGTAGTGTCTAGTTGAGAATGTAAGAAAATAACAAATAAAATACTCACTAATCATTACATACATTTCAGAATTTAAATTTGTTCAAATTTCAAGGATTAGCTGAACCACAGAAGCGCGCTTATGGAATGTACAGAAAGGCTTCTTGCGCAAATGTTCTTGTTGGGTGTAATGATTCTTTTCTGAGCTGTTTGCATTTATCCGGTAAATCCCACCCCAAGTTTGCTTGTGGAGAACACACATCACAGAATTCACCCAGATGATTTGGGTATTTTTTTTGAAAATGTTTGAATCATTGATTATAAGATGAATTCTACTTTGTCCACTGCAAGATTTGGCATAGGTAGCATTCTGCTAAAATTGAGGTTTGCAGGATATTGATGTGTATAATTTGAATCAGCTAGTCAGCTTGTAAAATGTAAATGTGCAGCTTTAATAGACAAATAAAGACTCTGATGCATTGATTGGTAATCGTAGTTAAAAACTGGGAAATATGAAAAAACCTAAATTTCAAAAACAGAACTAGTTTCCCGTTGTAATAAAGTCAATGAAACTTGTTTATTTTTTAATTCAGTATGAAAGGAGAGCAATTTTCCATTGCATTCCCTTCCTTAATGAAAGCCTTTAAAAACAGAAAAACAGCATTGCTGTTTGACAGTCATTGAAACATACGTCTCTACATTTAATGTACTGATGGCTGACTGCCTTGGTCACATTCAAAGCACTATTACTAAACAGTAATACTTGATTCATGTATGTATTGACAAAATGTTGTAAATCACACATCGCATGTCACAATCAATTCAGATGACACGCAGACTATGAATGTGTAAATTCAACATTACATAAACATCAATGGAAATGTTTGGTCATCACAAGGATAGCTAATTGATGCCTATTTCTCTAAGCTTACTACTGTGCAAGGAATGTTTAAATATTTACCTTTATTTTAATTTCATCACTCCATATTTGGCAATACAAATTGTTTTAAATGTGACTTCCCTTCCTACATGTAGCTCATGGATTCCAAAATTATTGGCATATGACATCGCACTTGATCCATTGAGGTAGAAGTTAGGTGGTTCAGAAAGTCTAGGGTGTGCATTTCAAACACTTTATGAAAGCCCAGAAACCTTACTATTTTGTGATCATTCACTGTAGGCCTGATTAAAAAAGGCAACAATCCTATCATTTTAAGTGAAGAGACTCCTCAATCATAAAGATACTACTTGTAAATAGCAAACAAATCGAAACTTACACAAAAGTGTAAGTTCACCTTTGTGAATCAAGCCCAATATGCACATTTCACATCTTTGAGTTTTTACCCTATCATCCCACATTTATCAAGATTAAGCCACTTCCAACTTCCACAGACTCGTAAGCAACTTACAAATGAGCAAATTAACCTATATGTAACTTATTTGTTTCTGGCTTTGTGAATCGCAGCTACGCAAGTTAAAACTTAATTTAGGTAATAAATCTGCCTGAGATTAATCAAACTCACAGTGAAGACTGGTGAATGCTTTGTAGATTATATCCATAGCTGCTTTAATTAGGCCACAGCAAAGCAATATTATTTAACAAAGCACAGACAAGTGACCTCTTTCTGAGTTTCCACTTGAGAAGTCCATTACAGAAAGCAGTAGCTTAGATTGTCCTACTGTGAATGAAATGACTGAATTTTTTAGTAGCACTTTAAGCCATATTCTGGTGAAAATTTAAACAGGCATCAAAGTGCATCCCAGCCTTAGAATACGTTTGCCCTGCATAATATCCATGACCACTATTTACATGTGGTAAATTATGTTTCCAAGAAGCACATTTGAAATCAGAATTACTTGTAATAGGATGGCCAAAGCATTGGACTAGACTGTGTAAAGGAAAGTGAAATGAGGATGCAAGACAGTGTAAAGTGGAAATTGAGAGGGTTATTTGGTATTGATTCGAAATGCTAGGGCACCCTTGCTGTAATATGCATTTAAAATCATGTCACTGCAGAATAATAATGTTCCTAATTTCCTGGAAATAAACCGTGTGTTTTTACATCTTAAATTATTGATTTTATTTACATTATTTCTTGGCTGATAAGTCATCCACACTGTATTCTGCCTAGTAAAGAACCGAGGTAAAGAGAGAACTTAACATAGAGGGTGATTGGGAGAGAGTGAGAAAGAATACAAATAGAGAGGAAAACAAGAATGAGTGTTGAGATAAAAAAGGGAAGAGAGAAAGATAAAGGTGGCCTAGGAAAAACAGATATTCAAAACAATATGGCAATTTTTATAGGGCTAAAAAGGGACACGAAGGAAGGGTAACCTAGAAGAAATTGAGCGAGAAAGACAAAAAGAGAGTGAATAGAACAGATACACCCCAATACATACAGCAACAGCAGATGTAGACCATGAAAGTGTAAAATTAACATTTACATAAACATCAATGGAAATGTTTGGACATTGCACAGATAGCTGTTTGATGCCTGTTTTTCTAAGCTAACTACTGTACACGGAATTTTTAAATATTTACTTTTATTTTTATTTCATCACTTCTTATTTTGCAATAAAAAACATTTTTTCAAATGTGATTTCTCTCCCTACATCCAGCTCATGGATTCTGAACTTATTGGTTTGTTACATCACACTTCGTCCATTGAGGTACAAGTTAGTCGGTTCAGCAAGTCTAGGGTGTGCATTTCAAACACTTTGTGAAAGCCCAGAAACCTTACTAGTTTGTGGTTATTCACTATGGGCCTGATTTACAAAGGCAACAATCCTATCATTTTCATGTGAAGAGACTTCTCAGTCATAAAGATACTACTAGTAAGATTACCTTTGTGGACAGCAAACAAATGTAAACTTACACATAAGTGTAAATTTACCTTTGTGAATCAAGCTCAATATGTGCACTTCAGATCCTTGAGTTTTTCACTGACATGTCACATTTACCAAGTTTAAACCATTTCAAAGCTCCCACAGACTCATAAGCAACTTACAAATGAGTAAACTAACCGATGTGCAAATTGTTTGTTTCTGGCTTTGTTAATCACGGATATGCAGGTTAAAACTTAATTTAAGTTATAACTTTGTCTGAGATAAATCAAACTTGTGGTGAACGCTGGTGAAGCTTTGTAGATCAGATCCATGGGTACTTTAATGAGGCCTCAGGAAAGCAATATTACTTCACAAAGCGCCTTCACTGAGTTTCCACTTGAGAAGTCCATCACAGAATCCAGTAGCTTAGATTGTCCTACTGTGAACAAAATGACTGAATTTTTCAGTAGCACTTTGAAGCATATGCTGGTGAAAAATTAAAGAGGTATCAAAGTGCATCTTAGCTTTTGAATAAGTTTGCCCAGCGTGATAGCTATGAACATTTTTACATGTGGAAAATTATGTTTTCAGTAAGCACATTTGAAATCATTATTACTTGGAATATGATGGTCAAAGCATTGGGCTGGACTGTGCATAGGGAAGTGAAAAGAGGATGCAAAACAGTGTAAACTGGAAATGGAGCGGACTATTTGGAACTGATTCGAAATGCCGGGGTGCCCTTGCTGTAACAGCACACACTTTTAAAATTATGTCACAGCAGAATAATGTTGTTTGTTATTTCCTGGAAATAAACCATGTTTCTTTCTCCTTAGTTTATTTATTTCAATTTTATTTTTTTTATTTTTTTACTGAATAGCCATCTACACTGTATTCTGCCTATTGAAGAAACGCGGGAAAGAGAGGACGAAATAGAGAGTATGATTAGAAGAAAGGAGAGAGTGAGAAAGAATACAAAGAAATAGAGAAGAAAACGAGAATGAGTGTTGAGATAAAAGAAGAGAGAAAGAAAAAGGTGGCCTAGGAAAAAGAGATATTCAAATAAATCTAGCAATTTTATAGAGCTAAAAAGTGACACGTAAGAAAGATAACCCAGGAGAATTTGAGAGAGAAAGGCAGAAAGATAGAGAATATGACAGAAAAACCCTACTATAAAGAGCAACAACAGATCTTTCATGATGTTATAATAACTTGTTCACTTTCAGCTGCCAACAGTCTTCTTTTGTAACTGTTCCAAGTTCCCTACTATCTCAAGTAAGTACGGGTGATTGGTGAAATTAACATTCTCTTTCTCCTGGATGGGGTTTGACTGTGACGTTAAGGCTTTTTGCAAATAAGAGTGACCTCATGCGGGGAAAATGCCAGTTATTCTGATTTCTGAAATACAGACAACCAAAGCCAGTATATTCACAGTGTTAGCCACTAAGTGGCAATGATCTTCCTTGTGGGCTAAATGTTGTTAGAACCTTCCTTATTGGACACAAGTTTGATACTCCTTTGATGGTGTCACTAATTCAAGGCTGCAAAGAGCAAAGAAACACTGTATGTCCTACTCACATTGGAAAATGTGATCTTCTTCTTAAGTTTATGATCCGATGCAGGTCGTTTATGATTCTAGGAAATTATAAAGGGATTCCTGTTAGGGGTGCAGACATCTCAATCTTATCTGTGTAAATCTTTGCAGCCAAAAACCCAATTCAAGGGGTGGAAAATGGGCCTTTCAAGGAGTAGCTTGCCTTGAAAGTTTGGGAGCACCCACAAACATGGAACTTAGCTGGTATTTTGTGAAATGGGAGAAACATCTGGAGGATTCCCTCTGAAGTGCACAGGTTTCCTGCTTCCCCTGCCTTGGTTCCAGACTAACAACAGAGGGTATGCAATGCTTTGTCTGGAGGCAGGACACAGCCTATCCAGGTGTAAGTGAAACTGTGCCTAACTCTGCCCCCTCTCCTGCCAATGATGGCCCATCCACGCACAGCTAAGCTCTTTTGTGTGTAGTTGTCAGGGAGCAATACACAAATACCAACTGCCAAATACACACAGTCATGTGACCCAGATACAGACTGTAAGCTCTAAATGAATGAGGCAGGAAAATGGCAACTTTCTAAAAGTGGCATTTTCAAAATTATAATTGAAATCCGACTTAACAATAAAACAGGATTTTTTCATTACAATTCCAAAGACACCAAACTTGAATTGTTTATCTGCTCCCATTTTGAAGATATCCTTATCAAGTGTAATAATGTTATGGCAAATGTTATCCTGTGGGAGAGGTAGGCTTTGCAATAGCGAAAAATGGATTTAAGAGTTTTTCACTATCAGGACATGTAAAACTTAAAAGTTCATGTCCAACTTTTCAAATACATTGCACCCTGCCCCGTGGGATATTTATGGGCTGGCCTAGGGGTGACTTAGATAAATAAAAAAAGAAGATTTGGGTATGGCAAAAAGTTTATTTTGCCAAGTTGAAATGGCAGTTTAAAACATAGCTGTAATGGCAGGCCAGAGATATGTTTCAAGAGCTAATTATGTGGGTGGCACACTAAGTGCTGCAGGCCCACTAGTTGCATTTAATTTTCAGGCACTGAGTACATGTTGTACTGCTTTACTAGGGACTTGTAAGTAAATTAAATATACCAATTGGGAACAAACCACTGTTGATCATGTTTTAGGTGTGAGCACACACACTTTAGCACTGGTTAGAAGTAGTAAAGTACACATAGTCCTATGGCCAACAAAAACAAGATCAGACAAATATAGAGGAATAATGCAAAAACCTAAGGCTGACAGATCTATAAGTGTTATATAAATCTGTTGTCATGGATCCTTCACATGGTTGTCTACTGTAATTTCATTTCTATATTATGTCCCATAAATTAAGGGTTTTGTAGTAATTGAATTTGGTATGAAGTTCACAGCTGCTGGTAAAAGGAAACAGTCTACTTTAAAAAAAGATCTAAACATGTCACAAATAAATAGGTGTTGAATGTTCTTTGTGAGAAACATAAGCCAAACTATGGTTGTCAAGGGTTTCTTTTTATAATCTTTTGATGTTTTGAAGCTCTACTCTCAGAGACCTCATTAGGGCTACTCCCATTTTTATTTTTGAGTTAAGAAAATTATGTTGCCAGACGATTACGTTTTAGCATTACAGCCTTCCAGATTATAGACTAGGAAAGACCATACAATAAAATAGCAATGATTAGTATGATTTAAAGGAATATACACCACATAGTTACGTATTAATGTGAAATTTAATTTCTAAGGCAGAATGCTTAGATTCCAAAGTAACACATAAAGTCACGTTAACTTCAGCACAAGAATAATATAATTGGCACTTAACACAAGAGAAACGGGAATGCATCCAAATTCAAAGAAGAATACAAGTCCCCTTACATTAAAGGTTATTAAAAGTGTCCCATCACATTCACAGTATAAGTGATCCTCTGGTGCAGGATTTCCCTTGCTAAATATCAAACCATAAAATGTCATGGGTTGACAAGCACTGGACATGAAATCTAACTGGTTGACAATGGCAGTTAATTATTTCAAATGCCAAAGGAGATAGGTGTCTTCTTTTCCAATTTAGTGACTCTTGTCAGACATTAGAGTGGCCTAATACTAAACATCTAAAAGACAGCAGAGCATTTAACTTTTTAGTTTCCTATCGCGCAAATGTCAAATGGTGCCTTTGAGAAAGGATTGACAGGCCTGTTTTTAGAAACAAACGGGGATGTACCAACACGTTCATCGGAATGCATGTTGATATCTGTTCTAGAGATCTAAATCCACCTGACCTGACGAAATACCATGTCAACATTTCAGCAATATAGGGTGCTGAAGAGGAATTTCTTGATTCTTTACTGTGCAGCCAGTGTCTAATCTTCCAATTCAATACAACTATTACATTGTGCCTCAATTTCAAAGAAATACATTTCCCTAATCATGGATTGGGGGATTAAAAACAATCACTTGGTATTATTAGGTTGGAATATTAATATTGCACAGATTAACTCAGTCAAACAATGAAGCACTTTAAATAGAAGAATACTTCAGTAACAATATCTCAAAATTGAGGTAGTGCACACAGAATATTGTTAAGATGGTCGGGGACATAGTGTGTACTCTAGAAACCAGGGACAAATGTATTCAAGGGGTGTGTCACTTTTGCACCACGCAATGGAGTGCAAAAGTGACGCATCCCTTAAAATAAGATTTATCAATCCACGCAAGTCCCTGAGTAGCTTGATAAATCCAGAGTAATGCAACTCAGCACAAATCACCCCAGGTAGGCGTTCCATGGGTGGATCTTAGTTGTTCCCACGCAACACCTATCGATTTTGAAGCATTCCCAGGTTTACCATGGGTGGCAGACCAGAGAATGTGCCAAAACTGCTTCACTCCCCAGGTAAGGCAAAACAATGAAAAATATGTTTAAGCCTCAGGGGATTGTTTTTGTGCAGGGAGGTGGGTCAGAAACGATCCTGCTTACAATGCAGGCACCCTTGCTCCATGGTGCAAGAGGGCCTGTGTTGACTTTAGGTAGCACATTTTGGGCCGGTGCTGGGAAAATGCAGGAATGTGTCATTATAATGTTAGTTCCGGCACATTCCAGACCTTTCCCTGTCACACAATGTAACATAGCAAGGTAACTTGCTTTGCAACACTGCATGATTTCTTAATACAATGTGCCCCCAGGTTGTTACAAGCCAAAATGTATATTACATACATTTCCACACTCACAACTTGGGATAACGAACAAGCAAAGCTGTGTCTTGTGGAAAAGACGCTGACACACAGATTAGACCATGTAACTACTAGTTACAAATCAGGATTTCTAGCCCATGTACGTGATTAGAGTTCACTATCATCCATCAGACAAAAGCTCTTTGATCAAGACCATCAGTGTTGATGTCCTAGAAATAGGATCATTCCGGGTCACAGTAGACCTCAGAATGTCACTTACATAGCTGCATATGTAGCTTTACAAAGCAGACTCAAACTCACAAAGAGATGGATTTTTTTTTTTCCTTGTTCCGAGGCAAGTTAGGTTGCATTAGCCTATATTCTTAAAATGGAATATACACTTGGATGCTTCAGAAATCCTCAGGACATTGTACAGCATGCTTGTTTCTGGTCCAGGGAGGAACTCGCTTGGCAGTTCAGGCTGGACTGTTCCCATGAGGAACAGGGTCAAGACTGATTTGCATATGGCTGGGTCCAAAATGGGGTGGCATGGTGAGCAAAAGAACGATGGATTAAACCCAGATTTGTGACTGGGGGTGAATGTTTGCATTGTTCAGCACTCCGTCCATCATCCTTTTGTTTCCCTAAAGTTGCCCTAAATGGGAAGGGTATGCCCAGATGTGGGTCCCTTGCTCACTGTGCCACTGGATTCAAGCTAGCCTGGCTGATGAAGGGTGAAACCCTGAAACCGGTCCCAGAATGCTTGTTTCCCGTCCAGTGAGGACCTGGCTTGGCAGTTCGGGCTGGACTGTTCCCATGAGGAACAGGATCAAGACTGATTTGCACATGGCTGGGTCCAAACTGGGGTGGCATGGTGAGCAAAAGAACGATGGATTAAACCCAGATCTGTGACTGGAGGTGAGTGTTTGCATTGTTCAGCACTCCGTCCATTATCCTTTTGTGTTGCTGAAGTTGCCCTGAGAGGGAAGGGTATGCCCAGACGTGGGTTCCGTGCTCACTGTGCCACTGGATTCAAGCTACCCTAGCTGATGAAGGGTGAAACCCTGAAACCGGTCCCAGGATGCTTGTTTCTGGGCCAGGGAAACCTGGCTTGGCAGTTCGGGCTGGACTGTTCCCATGAGGAACAGGGTCAAGACTGATTTGCATATGGCTGGGTCCAACCTGGGGTGGCATGGTGAGCAAAAGAACAATGGATTAAACCCAGATCTGTAACTGGTGTGAGTGTTTGCACTGTTCAGCACTACGTCCATCATCCTTTTGTTTTCCTAAAGTTGCCCTAAATGGGGAGAGTATGCCTAGACGTGGGTCCCTTGCTCACTGTGCCACTGGATTCAAGCTAGCCTGGCTGATGAAGGGTGAAACCCTTAAACCGGTCCCAGGATGCTTGTTTCTGGTCCAGGGAGGACCTGGCTTGGCAGTTCGGGCTGAACTGTTCCCATGAGGAACAGGGTCAAGACTGATTTGCATATGGCTGGGTCCAAACTGGGGTGGCATGGTGAGCAAAAGAACAATGGATTAAACCCCGATCTGTGACTGGGGGTGAGTGTTTGCATTGTTCAGCACTCCGTCCATCATCCTTTCGTTTTCCTAAAGTTGCCCTAAATGGGAAGGGTATGCCCAGACGTGGGTCCCTTGCTCACTGTGCCACTGGATTCAAGCTAGCATGGCTGATGAAGGGTGAAACCGGTCCCAGGATGGTTGTTTCTGGTCCAGGGAGGACCTGGCCTTTCAGTTCGGGCTGGACTGTTCCCATGGGGAACAGGGTCAAGACTGATTTGCATATGGCTGGGTCCAAACTGGGGTGGCATGGTGAGCAAAAGAACGATGGATTAAACCCAGATCTGTGACTGGGGGTGAGTGTTTGCATTGTTCAGCAAACAAATCCCAAATTAACCCGTGCTCAACTCCCTGACAGCTTGGCACAGAGCAGTCAGGCTTGACTTCGAGGCAATCTGTAAGGTATTTGTAAAACACTTCAAACAGTAAAACTGTGAAACCATTGGGTGGATCCTCATCAAGGATGCGTTGTGCAGCTGAGGCGATGAGTCTGTTACGAGATGCGACCAGGCGGCAGTGTGAGGTCCTGCTGCGTTAACTTCAGAGATCCTGTTAAACGGGCTTGCAATGTGAAATCTGGCATAGGAGATGTGGTGTGCTGTCAGGGCAATCTGAGGAGCTGCGAGGCTCTGATGCCTCATCTGGTGTTGTTGTCGAGGCTTCTGTTAATGAGAGATGCGAGGGCCTGCACTAAGGATGAATCGAGCATTATCGATTCTGAAGACAATGCGGCTGTGGTAGTGATGTGAGTCTTATTGACAGGTCCAATCCACGCAGCAGCAGACATGCATCAGTTCTGCTTGGAGATGTGGTGCACAGTTGGAACAATGTACGACTGTCTGTGAGTGCTTTAAAGTTTACATCTGAGGGGTCACAATTTCCAAGCAATGTGGGGGTGCTAAGATTGCTTAGAGGCAGGCTGGCGAGGCTGGAGTCTGAAAAAGTGACTCAGGTGAGTATGTACAGTGAGACAGCAGAGCATACTATCCTGTGTGAAATCAAGGTGAAGTTAGAGGAATATTAAGAGGTGGCCCATAGCGAAGTCACACCACTGGGTGAGTATGCATCTACGAGGGTATATGGGGAAGATGAAAGGCCCAGCGCAACACTTGCAGACCTCATAAAGCTGTGTAGGGAAGTTCTGTCAAGGATGAGACTGGGGGCTTTTTGCATACTCCGCAGCAGATGGAGGAACTCTTCTGCCATTACTATGAAGAACTATACAATTTTTGCCTTCCACATAACAAGAAGGCCACAGAGGATTACCTGGTGCATATCACAATGAAATGGCTGACTGCGGAACCTAGAGAACACCTTATGGCCCCGCTATCCTCCTTTGAGAAAGCAAAAGCGTTGCATGCCGGGTGGGAAGGCACCTGGCACGGACAGCCGGGTGTTAGCCTTTTACAAAGAATATAAAGCCCTGTTAGTGTCCTACCTTATTACCCTCTTCGAAGAAATGGTCAAAGGAGGCTGCATGCTCCCCACAATGTGGGAAGCTCTTATAGTTACCCTTCTGAAACCAGGCAAGCCAGCGGTGCATTCTACAGGGCTTTGTCCCTACTGAATATTGTTACTAGAATCTTTGCAAAGGTACTTGCCAACAGAGTGGTGGCCCTGCTCCCAGGAATAGAACGGCCACAGCAAGCTGGGTTCTTACCCAGCAGGTTGCATAAATAATCTTAAAACTCTCTTCGGAGCCATCTTCAGAATCGGCTCAAAGGTCTGTACTACCACGGTAATCTTGGCCAATAAAAAGTATTTGATTCAGTGGTGAGGGGATTCCTAAAGCAGTGCTGAGACGGATAGGGTTGGCGGGTGCCTTTCTGCAGCTAGTACATGTGCTGTACACGAAGCCAACGGCACGGATGAGAGATTATGTCACAGTTACAGACCTTGTGGCCATCACCAGGGGCACCAGGCAAGATTGCCCATTGTCCCCGCTGTTGTACGCTGTTGTGGCTGAGCCACTGGTGCGTGCATTATGCGGATACATTGCTCATTAAAGGCTCTGTTTTCTTCACTAAAAGCTCTTAATATCAGCCTATGAGGATGACCCTGTAATAATTGCGTGGTCTGGAGCACAACCTGGCTCCGGTTGTACGAGAGAAGGTATTATTTGGGGACATTCTGGGTTGCATATTAATTGGGACACGTACCTAATATTTCCCCTCACTTCATCCATGTCGCCAGTGCAGTTGGGGTACACCTTACAATTGACCACGGACTCAGGGCGCTATCTTGGTTTGCAGTTACACGCTGATCCGCCGGTGGTGATGTCAGATAATTGTGCAAAGCTATCAACTGTGTTGTGGACACTACAGATAGATGGATTAAGCTGCCACTATCACTTAGTAGATGCATAACCATCATGAAGGTAGTTGTGTTGCCTCGGTTTATATTTTTCTTTATCAATACTCCAATGCTGCTGCCGAGAACCTTTTTCGCACCATGCAGATGTTCTTGGTGCGATTGGCCTGGGCTGGTAAACAACCTCACGTTAGCTGATATATGTTAACTGTACCCTATAGCAAAGGAGGCATACATGCCCCTGATTTAGAGGCGTATTATAGGGCGGTGCAATGTATTTTCACTCACTACTCAATCCATTGCTCAGGTGACCTCCCACATGTGTAGCTAGAAAAGATTGCCGCCTTCCCACTTCGGCTCACTATGAAGCTACTCCAATTACAACATTGTCGACCTGATGAAAACAATGGCATGTTCATGGAAGAGGCAGGCTGAACTTCAAGCAGGACCACTGCTGTATTCGCCACTCCTGCTTCTGGGCTGGTGGATGTGATTTCTTCCAGGGCAAGAGAAAGGGGCCGGATGTGCTGCGTGGTTTGAACCTACAGCATATGGCGATCTCTTCCAGAATGGGGCATTGCATAGCTGAGAACAGGTGTGCCAGCCTGTGCGATGCCCCCACATCATTGGCTGTCTTTCAATAATACAGGGTACGATATGTCATGCGTGATTTGTTGCCGGCAGAAATGAAAGAACCTGACACATCTATTACAGAATGAGGCATCTCAACTTCTTATTACGAAGCTCTACACTTACTCGTAGGCTGCCCGTCATCAGGGAACTGATAAAAAGTGAGGGGGGCGTGGGGTAGGTATAAGTAATCAGCAGTGGACATATTGCTTTTCGATCACTAAGATGTTATCCTTAAATAGCCGGTAGCGAGAGATACATTTCAAGTACTCGAATAGATTCTACTACACCCCGACACACACAATGCTATGGTTTATGTGAAAAAGCTGGTTGCAATAAATGCCGAGCGGAAGGAGCAGGGTTTGCCCACATGGCGTGCTCTTGCCCAGGCATACAGTGCTACGGGTTGCATTCCTGGAAGTGTAAAGTAGGAGAACGAGGGAGTGCATTACTCTGTCTCCTCTGTTGGCACACGTGGGCTATGATAAGGAACTCCTGACGACCATCAGTGATTAGTGGCTCTGGGTCTTCTGCTCTTGAAGTGCAGAATGGCAAAAGGATGGGTGAAAGGGCCACTTCCCACGATCAGACTTACCTAAACATTCAGTCAGATGCATAACACAAACTAACGCTGATTTGCAGCAGGTCACATGATATTTGGGGGCCACACTGGACATACCTGGCTCAGTCTGCATGTGTTGCAAATGGAAACCCTGTGAGGAATGAAGCGGAGGTGTGTGATACAGTCGAGGAGAAAGTGTGCTAGATGGTGGTGCGGACCCTGGGGGTGAGTAGTGCTTTTCACAAATGGTCGTCGGTAGCTGAAGAGCGTCAGGTAGTGGATGTGGTTGGACTGTTGAGTGGGCCTTTCTGGCAGAGTGCATCAGCCCTCTTCCCTTCCTGTGTGATATGCAGTTGATGGGACTAGAGGGAAATTAAGCAAACCCCTACGGAATTTGCCAATGATTTATTGTGATGTAATCACGATTGTGCAGTTGAAGTCATGTATCCGAGAACTAATGTTACACCGCTCTTACGTGAAAAGTTCTTACAACTGCAGTTGCATATTGTATGGATATCTGAAATTAAAATAAAATAATAATAAAAAATATTAAAATGTTTAGATATTCGTCTCGTGTATGTATAAACTGCTTAAACTTTTGCATATGCAGTTCTTTACATAAGGCATTATGAAAGCCCAACAAATAAATGTTTGCAATTGATAAGCGGATGCACCTCATTCCATGCATGGAATTAAGAATACAGCATGTGCACCATAAATATATCAACCATTTACGGTACATTTGCGGCTTGATGGTTAGCAAAACTTCTTCGTGGTCTGCAATATCAGTTGTACTCATCCCACAGTGAATTGTCAACTTATTGCACATGAGCTACACGTAGTTATACTTGTGACAGACGTCCTTTCTTTCTGGACTTTATCAATTTTTCGTAAGCTTTCAACATCCTGGACAGAAATCTCTAATGGTAAGAGTCGACAGACCTGAAAATTAATGAGAAATCTACGGGTTAGTTGGCGTGGGCTGGCACTTTGCTCCTCTCTCGGTATAGATCGCATAAGCTGTTACAAGACTGTTAAAACTGGCTCTATAGAGACCTGTGAAAGAAAGTTTTTACATGAAGGGTACTAAACGCATCAAACAGCCTCCTGGACAAATGGTGTCAGTGGGGTCTCTTAACAGAAAAAGAAAATGACCAGAGAAGGTCATTGAGTAAAATCAGTGCGGCAGGGAAGAATGTGACAATCATTTCGTCTGATAAAATCCAGCAGACAGGTGTTCAGAATTTATTGGTGCAATAATTATCGCCTATTCTGAATTTTGCTCTGAGAAGAGGGTATAACATACATCTTGTGTGCCTAGTACACTAAAATCCGCATGTGTTGGTGTTTTCTAAGCATTCTTCATGCTTTAAACCCCGGCATTACCGACCTGGTAAAATGTACTGGATGGTAGGGTAGCCCTTTTGGGGCCAGATGTATCAAAGGTTTTTACCCATTCTGTGTCTATGGGAAAATGTGTTCGTACATATGGCCCTTGGTGATTTTAACTGCAACAGTGTTTTGCACCTAAATGATATCAATAAGGTGCAATAATTGTATGGATTGCTTTTAATTATAGGTTAATTAATTGCATGATTTATCTAATTTTAGGACTGCATTTAGATAGAGTAATAGTTTTGTATTAATATTATATGCTTGATCCTTGAGAGAGAAAAATATATACCTTTATTGAATAATTAATAAAAATCATTACAGTCAGCACTGTACATAAAAACGTTATCAACTAAAATAGAAAACCAAAAACGACCTCCTTAGATTTCTAATTCTCATAGATTTGAAGCACTGATACCAAGATGAGTTATTGGAACCCCACTTGAATAGGGTTGTGTGTTTTCTCACTGAGGCAATAGCATGAACTGTCCCCTCCAACTCCATGCTGTTCTTAAAGTTCTGCATCTAGGCTGTGCATGTAAATAGCACTTACAATGTTGGGTAGTCATAAAATGAATAGCTCCATCAGCTTTCATAGTTATGTGGAGCATGCTTTAAAAGGTGTTCCGCTTTTCATATGAATTTTTTCATGCATGCCATATGTTGTGGTGTCAGTCCTTTGAGACAAAATGGGATAGCTTGTCAGTGCGATCTAACACCGTTTTGAGGTACAGTTTCGGCCAGGGTAGCAGTGCAGGTCATATGCATAAAAGGTGTAAGACGTCTTCCTGATGGCAAGCACATAGCCTGTATTTCCTGTTGTTTGAGGGTGTGAGCCATTTTGGAACTGCATCCAATGCGGGGAGTAGACACAACCTGGCATGCAGCACCTATATTTTTTAGAGATTTGTTTAGTATTTCTGCCAGGTATGGTATATGGTTGCACTTTATAAAGTAAAACATTTAAAGATGTGAAAAATGGTTATATTGTAATGGTTTTTATTAACCAAACAATAAAAATTGATTGACTCTGACTCCAATAGCTTGCACAACAATAACGTTTTATAAAAAACATTGCAGAACAAGAATTGACAGCTCCCAAATTCTAGCAGTCAAAGCCACACCTATGTGCGTTGACAATAGTTGTTTTATACTGTTGCTAATATCAAGGGACAAGATCATTAACTAAGTAGCATTTGGCAGCTTAATAAAGTGTGCAACTTTATTTCATGAAAAGCAGCTGGTAAAAATAAATAATATTTGAATGTGTGAAAAGATCAAGTGCGGAGGAATGTACTGCTGAAAAATTGAAATAGCTCCGAAAAAAAACATTTTGGGTGGATTAAGAAGCATTTTGATATGGGTGAGAAAATCATTCTTAGAAAATAACAACGGTTAGAAGAAATAATACTATTCGATGATTTCAAGATTAATTTTACAAATTTGAGAAGCCGTTTAAGACAAATCATGTCAATAATAGTCGAGATTGGTTTGTCACTTGTAAATCCTGATAATTGCATGAATAAAAAAAGAAAATACACTAACCAGAGTCAAAACAAAAGTCAAAAAGGGAACACCAGTGATTGCTACAAACTACCCACTCCAAAAGAGCGATTAAGCAGTGCGTGGTGGTGTTTAAGAAATAACCATTGAAATGAGTAGTTCAATATATAAATGTGTTTACAAAGCTACTATTTTAAGCATTATCCTATGACATACAATTTCATTTGGGATCATGTGGACATATTGAGAATTTAGAGCAAGAATTTAAATGATTTTTGCAGCGACACACTGCCTAGGTACACTTTTGGAACAAATTAAACAACCACTGTGTTTTGCTTCATAATTACAGATAACACAAGCACATAAAGACTAGTAGAATATTTGTGCATTTCAAAACTCGTGACATTTGCGCTAG
The DNA here is from genome assembly GCF_031143425.1 of Pleurodeles waltl. Classification (NCBI taxonomy): domain Eukaryota; kingdom Metazoa; phylum Chordata; class Amphibia; order Caudata; family Salamandridae; genus Pleurodeles; species Pleurodeles waltl. Next base: position 812,125,632 of record NC_090437.1, on the reverse strand, counting down.
TGAGTAATACGGAAAGCAGGTACACTTTTTGCTATATCTTTAGGGTGAAGAAGTCAATGTTGAGAGATACTGCATAGGAGTAACAACACTTTTTACTGCACCTGTGTTTTAAATCTAAAATGTTTCTGTGTGAGGATTGTCCGCATTTGCTATATTCATTTGTAGACACCATCATTTAAAGATTTATTTTCTAAGGAAACAGACTACTAGAAACATCTAAACCCCCTTTTCATTCTAACATATAAACTTAAGGAGTAAATAATAGAACCTTGACAATTGCTGTCAGGAAATGCACAATGCAGGGACATAAACATGAAGGGCATCAGTCATATATACAAATATGAATCCAGAGGTCAAAGGAAATGAAATGTTCAGTTAGTTCTAAAATGGCAATAAAATATTATGCAATGCAGGTGCAATATTACATCATGTGGGACATTTATACTATATTCCTTATCATGGTTGGGGTTAACATTGGATACTGGGATACAGTTTAGGGAAGCAGTTATGGTGTTAACACTTGTTATTTATTCCCAGAATCAGAGTCAAATGAACTATCAAAAATTATACATACCCTATTATTCAACCTCCGACACTGGGGTGTCCAAGGTCATAACTGTGAGAAAGTGGTTTATTAATTTATGATTGGGGGTGGTCCACCATAAGAATTAAGGCACTGGGGCATGGGTGGTGGGGAGGTTCTGCAGCTTTGCTGAAGCACTGAATGGCCAATTCAGTCGAAGAGCCAGCTTTTGTGGTCCTTCCTGAATTGAGGCAGAGGGGGAGATTGCCTGAGATGAAGAGGAAGAGAGTTCAAGGTTTTAGCAGCAAGATAGGAGAATAATCTTCATCCAGCTGTGGTCTTGCGGATCCGTGGGACGGTGGCCAAGGGCAGGTGGGCAGATCGGAGTTGTTTGGTGGTCTGTGGAAGGCGAGGTGGTAGTTGAGGTATGCAGGTCCCATGTTGTGGAGGGCCATGTAGGCATGCGTGAGGAGCTTGAAGGTGATTCTTTTGTTGATCGCGAGCCAGTGTAGGTCTCGGAGGTGCTCGGAGAGGTGGCTGCAGTGAGGGGTGTCTAGGATAAGTCTAGCAGTGGTGTTCTGGATTCTTTGCATCTTCTTTTGGAGGGTCTATGTGGTGCCTGTGTAGTGTGCAGGTTTCAGTTGACTGTAAAGGTTTCAGTAATTTATACCTGAGCTCCACATATGGTAGCCATGGCACAGAGCATATGGGCTTACCTTAAGAAAATGTGTAAACCATTTAGATATACTAAAACAGTTAATAAGTTGAAAACACACACCAATAAAATCACAATGGTAAGGTCTGAAGCTGACCATGATGGATTGCGAGTTGGATACACAGAACTGGTTTCTCTGGGTAAAATGTTACCTTTAGACTTAGAATTGTTTCTAGAAGATAGACGCTTCAGAAGGGGCAAGGCAGCAGGCTGGATCTGAAGACAGGTCATCAATGAAGGGTTGTCAAAGAACGACGTCTTATGAAGCCCTTGGCTAATGCAGTGGAAGCACTGAGTTTGAAAAGTCAAAAATTTGCTCCCAAGAAGCAGTCAACATCTTTCTGATGCTGCTCGGCATCATGTTCAGCGAAGATTTTACCTTTTGGACTTTGACTTTTTGTAGAAGCTGGATTCCTTCAGTGGGGAAATGCTGTAGCTGGAGGGACTTTGACATCAACGGATTCTGGTCGGTGTCTGGTGTGCTGAATCTGATTTGTTGCTGTGGAAAGAACATAGCTGCAATTAAGTCAGGCCCACCGGAAATGTGCCTGTGAAGGGGACTAATTTGACAGACTGGTCATGGTCTTCTGTCTTTTCTCCAGACAAAACTCTTTGATAAATTGTCTATATCCCACCTTTTAGGGTTAGGCTGGAGAAGTACTCTTTGACACCAGCCAAGGGTTCCAGAACCTCTTGAACAGCACTTTCGGGTTCACACTCACTCTAACAAGGTCCAGGACAGATCTCAGCTGAGCTGTTATGGGAAGGTGGGGGTCTTACAACTTTTGTGTCCCAATAGCTTAATAGGAGGTCAGCCAACTGAGTCTTGGAGTCCTCTTCATCTTTCTGTGTACATTTGGGAGCAAGACCAGCCCTCAAAGTTTTCCTCACAGGTCACAACAACAAGTAAGTCCTTCTTCTGTCATTCACATGTCCAGTAGTGTTCTGAAGCGGGTTCCCAGGAATAATATATTTATGCCTTGCACTAGCCTGTGAGTGGGGGTGACTCCTGTCACCTCCCTAACCCATAAGGAAAAGGTTCCCAGGGATAACCCTACCCACTTCTGCAGCAGTTACTGCGTGCCCTTCTGCAAATAATCCCACATGCTCTTCTCTACCTAAATCCAACATGGCCAAACTTTTCCTCTCTAATGCACAGCTTCTGTGCCCACCTAAATTGTGTGGCCAGGAAACTGAGTAAACCCTCCCCTGTGGCCACTCAAAACCTGTTGTGGCAGCAATTCCTCTCCCACTAGTATAGGTGCTTGGGTTGCTATTAGGGGAACAGAGGAGGGCAGGCCCAGGCGTTAGCTACATCTGCCTGTGACAGGGCAGGCTCTTTTGAAGATAATTCATTTCTTGGGCACTGCTCAGATTGTCACCCTGTCAGAGGACCAGAACACCCCCTCAACCCAAACCGTTTGTCTCAGCTCTAGGAGCCAATTCACACCTAATCTAGGAGTTACTCAGCTCCTGGGTGACAGGTGTAAGCTCTGGCAAATGGGCTTCTAGAGGCTGTGGGCAGGCTAAAGTAAAAGTGTTAAAAGTACCTTTTGTAAAATGTTTGTTACAAATCCGGCTTTACTTATGAATTGGATTTGTAATAAACATTTTAAAAATGTAAAGTATTATCTTTATATATGGTTTCTAGCTGGAGAAAACATTATTAGCTTTGATAAAGTATCCCAATGCTTTCCTATAGAATAGCCAACCCTGCTACAGTGAAAGTAGATGGGTATGCTTTTGCATTGTATGGATGTGTTCACATGTCTTCCTTTAAAATACTATGCACCCTGCCTTATGGGCATTTAAGACCTACTTAGGGGTGACCTAATACCATTTAAAAAGAGGGTTGGGCATACCCAACAACATTTTAGAAGAGCAAAGTGGGAGATTGAAAAATTAATCAGGAGAATGTATTTCCCCCATTGAATTCTATTGAAGCAGATGCAATTTCAGACAGGAGACAGCAAAACAAGGCCATTTTTGGCTTCAGAAATCAAGAGTCTTCTGCTGAATTGGGTCTATTGGAATGTATAGTTTAGGCCTGTCAAAACAGATTAGTTTGAAATGTAGAATTTGCAGTTCAAACCTGCACAGCCAAGTTACTGGTGGAAGGCTTGCAGTCATATTTTGCATTGTCACTTTAATTGAGGCAAAACATGTGCCACAGTTCACTGGTAACACTGAAATTTGCAGGCCCATTGTTCATTTTGTACAATATGCTGCAGACATATAGGCAAGTTAAATGTGTCACTCTGGAGCATAAACATGCACTGGGGTCTGGCTACTGGGTCCAGTGCACCGTGTGAAAAAACAGCAGATCAGAACAGTAAAATGGGTGTGAGTATGTCAAAAAGAGGCATTTATCGCAAATACTAGAGCATACTTTTTAAGTTTTGGCATTATAATTAACCCCTGGACCTTGAGTAACCATGCTCCTGCAAGTCACACAATCTGGTGAACAATATTGTTTTCTCAGATAAGTACTACCTTAATGTTAAATTAGTAATATGTACATGCATGAGATGTATCTTTTATGAGGATGTCTAGTCTATGTGGACCACAATCATTTCTGAAATGCTGAGTACACCACCTGTCATTTTTTAAAATTGTATTTTTTCAATTTTATATAGTGTGGACTTGTCCTATGATTAGAGTGCTTCACAATAGGACCGTGACAAAATAATCACAACATGAATACCAGTTATAATAGGACCAGGAACATAACAGTCACAATGTGGGCAACAATTACATAAGGGCAGGAACAAAGATACATCAAGGTTAACGCAAACAATCTCAGATAGGTTCGCACTTAAGTGGAGGAGCATGTGAGGACTGGAGGAAATAGCCAGTGTCCATCAGAAAGAAGATCATTGAGATCTTTTTTGAAGGTGGCATATGGACAGGGAAAGGAAGTTCCAACATATATTTTGGAGCACTTCCAGAAAGTGATTGGCTCATGAATCATTCCCAGTTAAAGGTGGGAGGCTCAAGGAAAAGGAATTGAGCATTTCTCAACTTCTGATTAGTGCCAAAAATGTTCAGGTGCTCTGATAGCTAAGCTGGAGAAGATGAATGCACCTCTTTGTGTGTGATGCATGCAGTTTTGAATTGGGCTCTTGTCTCTATAGGAAACCACTTGCAGGTTAACAGGATAGGGGTTATGTGGTTACATTTTCTATGACCAATCACAAAGTGTGCTGCCAGAAGTAGGACTGCTCCGAGCTGGCTTAGATGAGCTTTGGGGATGCCTGAAAGGAGTGTGATCCTAGTCCATTCTTGAGAGAACCAGGGCTTGAACAAATTATTGTAAGTCAAGTTCTGGAATCATTTGCCTGATTCGCCAAAGCAGTCTAAAATGGAATTGGGCACTCATGGCCATGGCTGCAATGTGGCTCTAAAGGTTGAGATGGCTAATGAGAGTGAAACCAAATGACTTGCCAGTCTGAAAAATGGAGGGACAGCCATCCAGGGCTGGCAAGATAGCAAGCCATTCCTGAACGGAAGGATTGGCTTTCTTCAGAGATATCAGAAGAAATTCTCTTTTCACTAGGTTTAGTTTGAGGTGGTGATTTGTCATCCAGGATTGAGTTATTGTCAGTGTGCTGGATAAGAGGGTGATGTAATTTGGGGACATTAGTTTCAGGTAGATTTGAGTGCCTTGAGCATGCAGGAGAAGAGGATTGCAGAATTCCTAAGGATCACACGGAGTGGTTCAAGGTAGAGGTTGAAAAGGAGAGAGGATGGACAGCAAAAGAGGGCAGCGGTACTGATGTCACCATTGGTAATAACAAAGGTCCATTCTTTACTCTAGTGCTGCTCAACATACCAACAACATAAAGCTGCCAATATAACTCCAGTCGCATGCAGGAGTTATCCCATTTCAGCAGTTTAGTCACCATTTCAGCATGAGACCCCTGGCATTGCTCTTGTGACTCCCTGATAGAGGGATTGTCAACAGTCTCAGACTGAAAATAATTCTTCTAAAAGTCACGTGCAACCAACCTTCAAACCCCGGGCAGCTTCCCCTTGGGCTACAACATTGATTATCCAAGTTTATTGAAATACATCTGAAAATATGTATTACAATAACATGGCAATGTGTCGAGATGTTCTTTTCCTTCTTTTTTTAAAGAGGTAGTACTAAGGGAAACCATTGTCTTTGAAATATGTGTATTTTTTGCCTGGTCTTTAGTTTTATAATTAAGTGTTTGAATCGTAATAATTAATTATAGTAATTCACTTTCATAGGTCTGGCCTGTGAACTGAAACTAACTTTAGGGCTATTGGAGCTAAATTTCATTTCACAAGCTGGAGCTATGAAAAAGCCCTTGCCATAGCCTCACAACAATGATTAGTTTGAGCCCATGGTGATTGCCAGTACCACTAGCACTTGTTTTTGGGTACTGGGGCTCTCTTTTGTTTCCTCCTCCACCCATAGGCAAGTTTCAACATAACCGGCGTGCTGGTAGCTACCTCTATGAGTCCTTCCCCAGACCTATCAACTCACACGATGCCACCATTTGACAATATTGACTCCCTTCACACTGTCACCCGTGAGGAGCCAATATCACACAGTGTCAGTAATAATGAGGCAATCTTTAAACTGTTGGTGTCCATTAATGGGTGTGAAAACACCCCAGGACACTGGCACCATTCTCAGCAAGCATATGCTTTTTTCTAAGAAATGTTTTGGGGTGGGGTGGGGACACAATCACCTCTTGATGTGTTTCTCAGCATAAAGCAGCCCCCTCCACGTCCCCATCCCTTTCCCATACTGTGTCATTTCATGTTTAGTTGGCAGGTTTGCTTCCCCTACCTATGGCATGGCATCTGTAGTATTCCTAGTTGCCTTCAGCAACTGGGCTCTCTTTGAACAGCAACCTGCAACTGACAATCATTGATGACATCACATCATCTTGGAGTGAAAGAGTTGATGCCTTCTTACTTGATCACCTTCATTCTATCACTGCTTATTTGCAGGAACATTTTGCTCCACTCATAAAGGCCTTTCAACCCTATATTTGGTGTCTCCTGGCACCTCCTCCTCATTGCTGCCTGATCTGTTATTTTCTATGTACTGCTTTTCTCCCTGGATGCTCATCAGAAGTTGATGATAAAGATGAGGGATGCAGAATGAGTATCAGTGCTGAAGATTTGCGGGTGAATCCCTGCTCTTTGTACTCCCCCACAGTGGTTAAATAGGTGATTAGTCATGATTTGCACACACCCTTATTGGAGATCTGCTGGAGCTCATTAACATCAGTGCAAGGGGGCGGAATACACCTGTCTGTACTCTCTTCAGAGGGCTTGCTAAAGTGTTGCCTTAAGGTGAGTTCAGCCCTCTCATCCGCTACGACATGATTATTCATGGTCAGGATTTGTTTGACATTTTAGAACGTCTGTTCATAATGAGGTTGTACTGTGCTTACGTGGTGGCACTGGTGCATATAACGCTGTACCAACAATTGTGAGGCAAAACAAGGAATGCACATCAGTAATTAAATATTTTGGGTGGTTGTGTGCAGCCATCTGATGTTTAGTCACGTTTACATAAGGTTGACAGGGCATTTGGTACTGACAGGGCATTTTAGACTATGATTTGATAGGACTGTGTTTCACAGACTCCCACCACGTAAATAGGCTGTACCTGAGTACATGATGAATCTGCCCTGGCATATCTGTACTCTTGGTATATCATGGAAATACAAAAGTTATTATGTAGATAGTAACACAACTAATCTCTAATCTGGTCCAGTATTTATTAATCTTTCACTCGTTTTAATTTACTTTTTTGATGTCATCATGGTAAAAGGTTGCCAGAGGCCAAGTGTACTATTTACTGCTCACAAAATAATGATTGCAAATCATGACCAGTAAGTACTTTGAAGAACATTCTTGTGTACTAATAGGTTGATTTTTAAAGTTCTGAATCAAAGTGGATCAGAATACAACCTACCTTATGAATATTGATGAGGCAAGTCACAAACTGCAACTCACTAGGAATGAAGGTCATCAAAAGGAATGGTGGTCTGTTGGGATCGCCATATCTGTGATTGCTCTTTATTAAAACTAACGGAAATTTTCTTATATGCAATACATTTTCCTTAAATATAACAAGACTGCGTTTTACATTCACAAAAAAGGCCCTGTCTCTTTTGCAAATTCATCACTACCTCCTTTGAGGTGTCATTAAAATATCAATATTTTGCTACCATATTTTGACTCCTAAACTGGAATTAGTAAATAGGGAAAATAATTTTATCAATCAAACTCACCAAATTGGATCATTTGTGACTGTGTCAAAATCCTTAGTACTTCTGGCCCCAGGTTTCCTATGATGTCACCAGGATCAAACATCACATGATGTCTCCTTTTTGTCATGTTATGACATGGCACTTTGGTGAATCAACATCCATGCACTTTAGACAGAGGATTACTTCAGCAGACTGTGGTGACTGAAGTTACCTCAGCTAAATAAAATATAAATGGGCATGGGAGAACCTTGATGGAAACAGCAAAGGCAAGGGTGTGTTACATGGGATAGCCATGGAAGAGTTATAGATGGCGTGGCTGAGTGGGGTTTGTCAGGAAGGTGTGACTGAGGTTAGGGATTTTGATAGTGTGGGTGTTGGTGGTGGTTTTTGTGCACGAGAATTAGTAAAAGTAGTTATGAAAGGGGACCTGTTTTGTGAACGATAATGTGTTAGAGTTAGGGAAGATTTTGTTGACCTCAAAGAAACCATGACTTTTTTAGTAAAGAAATCTCAAAAACATTCAGTGGTACTCAAAAGAAAAGATGTGCTCTGGCTTGCCCATATGAACAAGAGGACCAAGTGCTTATGGAATTCTGAGCTTCAGTGTAATTCAAATAATATTAACATCTCTGTCAGCGTTATTATAGTCGCTCCTGAATATGAAAGACTGTAAATACATGTATGGATAAAAATGATTTTAGGATGACTTGAAATGTTTCTTTTATGAAAAACACCTCATAGGCCAAATGGCTTAACCGAAAGTTTGTGTTGATCACACACTCTTATAATATACTTACAGAAAAATAGGTTCTAGCTAAAGGACAGATGTCTTTGATATATAGTTCACTTTCTAAAAATACTTTTTCACCTCACCTTGATTTAAAATATTTATTTTATCTAATTTCATAACAATTGCAAAATTGTGTATTCTGCTAGTGAGCGTATCCATACTGTATTATCATTTACAATTCTTCATCAACTTGCAAGGATATTGCAAGCATGGTAGACAATCTTTATAATTATTACAGTATTGTTTCTAGTATAAAAACTGCAGTTGAAACTTTTGAAAGGAGGTTTATCATCTTGATACTTGATCAAAGTTCAAGCTGTTTTTGTCCCAATGAGAAAAACGTGCTTAACCGTGACTGACATAATTAAAATCGAAAACAACACATGCCCTCAAACCTTGTAAAGTATGAAGAGAAAAGCTAAAGTCCCAACCTACAATAAACTATGTTTACAAGTTTGGGATGGAAAAGGGTTAAATTACGTCACAGATAGTTTGATGTGCAGCTGTTTGGAAAGCTGGGTGATTCTTCGACAGACATGCACAGATCATTGAGTATGGATATTGGAAGGCACATCAGTCTTACTGGAAGGGTATGAAAAGCCATGTGCCAAATGCCATTCTGAGACTGGCAAGTCCCTTTGTATGTGTCATGCAAAAGTGCTGCAAGCGCATGAGAGAAAGCTAGGATTTTACAGAGAAGCCACAACAGCAGATTTCATACCTCTGACGATCCTCTTAGAAAATCCTCAGACTCCCTACTTATTTTACCTTTTTCCACCACTCTGCTAAGGATACATTTTAATAACTATGTCATGCTTTGAGGGGTTAAAGTGAGTATGTGTTTGGAAAATGCACAGCTCAGCCATGATCCATCACTGTAATGGCACTCACATCATCTAACCTAAGGTATAAAAGGCAGCTCTACACCTTTGTTGTCCTTTCCACAGGATTATCTCAAACATTTTGTCCCCCCTACATTTCTGACCTTATTTTTGTTGACTTTAGGATTTAGGGCACTGTCAATCAGTGATAAAGTGCATGAGCTCTCTCCTCTAAAACATGGTATGATTGGCTTACACCTGTTTGGCATATTTGATTTACTTGCCAGTACCTTGTAAAGTGGTATACCATATAGCCAGGCCCTGTAAATTAAATGTTATTAGTGGGCGTGCAGCACTGATTGTACCACCCACAGAATTAGCCTTTCAGACCTGTCCCAGGCCTGCCATTGCAGTTACTGCCACCTTGACTTGGCATTAAAAAACTACTTGTCAAGCCCTAAAGTCCCCTTTTATTGCACAAAGTCATCCTTGGGGTAGACCCTATGGGAGGGTGCTGCGTAATAAAAGGTAGGATGTGTACTCTTATGTTTTGTATGCCCTGGTAGTGACAGCCTATTTGGTTTTTCACTACTGTCAGGGCTGCTCCTCTCAAAGGTTTGAGTTGAGACTTCCCTTAAATGCTATTAAGTGGTAATGCCTGATCAGAAAGTAGTAGCGTTGCCATGTTTGCTGTGTTTGAAATGGTAGTGAGAAATCCTGCTTACTGGTGTAGTTGAATTTTACATTACTATTTTAGAAATGCCGCTTTTAGAAAATGGCCATTTCTCCATGGTAATAACAGTCTGTGTTTTGCAGACTGACTCTGATTTACATCCAGGGCTGTGTGACAGCTACATTTGGTGCATACATTCCAGACAGCCACAACACAGGAAGGGATGGGTGTGACATTTATCTGCATACTGATAGTCTTCCTGGGCTGGGAGAGGTCATTCACACTCTACATCTGCACAGGTTTTGTCCTGCATTCACACAAAAGGCTGATTTACCCCCTACTGATGTCCATAGCCAGGGCTGGGTTGAAAGGGGTGTGCTGTACACTTAAAAAGGTTGCTAGAAAGTCACCCCTAAATCAAAGACATTTTGAGTAAAATATGTAAAATACAGGGGCTTTGAACCCATGATTTAATTAAGACACTATGTGGGACTTGTAACCAGCCGCAGCTGACTGTGCAGATTGCCAGAGGACTGCTGTACTGCCAGAAGGAACCACCATTTGGACTTTTTGCTTGTTGTGCTGGCCTGCAGCCTGTTGGGCTGCTGGAGAGACTGTCATCCCTGTTTTGGGTCCCATTGGTCTCCAGGGACTGGTGGCTGTCTACCTCCCTAATATTGTGGGATCTGGAAGGATCCCAGTGGGCAGCCCAGAACTGGCCATGAGACTCTGAGTCTGGCCATCCAAATCTAGTGGCAGTACGAGTTGATCACTGTTTGCTCTTTAGGACCTGGAGAATGTGTGAAGCATCCGCTCTGCCCCAAACCTGAAAGAGGGGCACTGCTGCATGTGCTCTGTAATTCATGATACTGCATTTAAAGGCCTCAGATCCCTGCAGGCGTCCCTAGCAAGAGGTCGCTAATGATCTGAGGAGCCCTGATCACCCTGCTTCCGAGGCCCGCCCGACACTGAGCTAGCCTGCAGAATGCACACATGAAGTTCCTCCCATGCCCCTGCTGAATACAAATGTGTTTGAGGCCGGGGGCCAGTGCAGCTGAACCACACCCCCTACAGGTGACTTACTGTAACCTAAGTAGACAGGAGGGACTGAGGAAGGTCTCTTTCACTCCTACATTGGCCCATTGCTATTAGAACCGACAAAACAGATCTCACCAGTACTTTCTGGCGCACTGCTTTTCTCACTCTTGCGCCCAGACCGGCCGGTGTCTTATCCCCAGCAGGGACCGTTACCCAGTTACAGTATAGTGTCCTGTGCCCAATGGCCACATATGATAACCCTTATGATATTTTCTCCAGTTCTGGATTACCATAAAGTGGCTACTAGAGGGAACATTTATTTTCTTGTATGTAGCATTGTGGGGAACAACAGCATCTTACAGGATAACTGAAATATCAATTTGGGTCCATGTGCCTGTGGCGAAACGTTGGGATTTATGTGTTGCGAACTGTGATCATTCATATGCTTTTCTATTCCATTTTACGCCTTGAATATTGGTAATGTATGTCATTTTGATTCTCCAAAGTCGAGGATAACAAGTACTATTTCAGTATTTACATAATATTTACAGTATTTCTAATCCATGTTGTTTTAGTCTTGTGATATATTTATAATAATGAAAGAACCATATCTTTATATAATCCGGTGTGGAGTCTCTTTTGTGGTGTATTCATTGTGTTACTGCTGTGAGTGCGCTCCAAAAATGCTTTACACATTTTCTCTGATGATAAGCCTGCCTGGTACTGGTCAAGATACCAGAGGGTGAGCACAGGTTATCTTTGGTGTGTAATTTACTCTCCCTGACTAGAGTGGCATGTTCTGCCTGGCTTAGGTGCATACCCTAGCCAAGAAGAAACCCCTTTTCTAACACCCTTGATTTATTTTTTTCCCTTTTTGTGGATGCCTATGGACACAATTATTACTGGAATTAGAACTCTGTGCACTGTGACACTGCTTTCCAATGACACATGCATGTGCTCTGAGCCTAAAACGGAATAGTAAATTTGGTATCTCTAAGCTGGTATGTTTAACTCTCGATAAAGGCATTGTAAGATGGAGAAGAAATTGAATTAGTGACATGTAGGATAAATGTCACATGTGAGATGCTTTCTATATTTACATCAATCAAATATTTCACAAAATTATATTACTGCTAGGAGTACCCCTGTGGTATGGCTGAGCTGCAGTTTATGAAAAGTACCTTTGCCATGTAAAAAAGCGTGATTCTATGTATGAATGAGTCACCTCTAAAGTGTGCCTTATAAACCCACATGACAGAGTGCTTAATATATAAAAACATTTTCACACTACATGAGATATAATGTACCCTCACAATGATGTAGGACCTTGGCGGATGGGGTTACTCCTTCACAAATGTGACGAATATCCCATCTGCCATGTTCCGATTCCATTATATCATATGGAAATCATAATACGATGGATGGGATAGCCGTCACATTTGTGGCAGAGTAACCCATCCTCAAAACCCTTCATCAGGCCCTTAGTATCCAAAAGCAGTTTCACTATGTAGCTTAAGCTATATTCTCAATTAAATGGCATAGGTATATTTAAAATTGTTATTAGCATCATTGCTTGAGAAATGCTATCAAAATAATTCCACATTATTTTCCTCATAGTTTCAAAAGTCTAACTTTATTTCGAAAGTGCTTTTATAAAATATAAACTTTGAATCTCCTTTACAAAAACTGATGAAGAACCAGGTTTGCAACTGAACTCTTACTCAGATGTTCAATAGGCATTCTTGGCTGATTTAATAACACGGACATGGGCCCAGGAAGACAAGGGCATTGTTAATAATAGACCATTTAATAGGAATTAGTGATCTAGGAAGGAAAATGAACAGTTGGGAGAAAATGGGATAGTATTCATCCTCCCTTTTTTGACTTGTAGATGACAAATGGGACCTGTTTGAATCTCTGGCTTCAGCTGCAGGAGAGGAAAAAACTGTTCTTTGCACTAAAGTGGGAAAAATCTTTTCTCTAGGATGGAGAGGTATAAGTAGAGCCAACACCCCTTCTGATGGAAGATGGGAATGTAATTTTAGATTTTGGCTTTTGGGAAAGCTTTCGTTAAAGTGCAGATGGAGTGCTGCAAAAAGGAGTGAACATATGGCATGAATTAACCTGGATTGGTTAGCAAAAAGTCTCCAATCCCTAGATAAGACATGGTCTCAGAACATGCCTGGATCTGGGATGACAACAACTGAAGAAAGGAGACCATACTGTAGGAAAATGACTGAAGGAGTCCTGACAGAATTTGGGACTTAAACTGCTGTCCAAGATTCATGACACCATGTTTGTCTCATCCAGAGTCAGAAAAAATGTAAGGGCTTCTGCAAGGACTCCTGACTCCAAAAGAGTGCTGCAGACCTGAAGGACTAAACTCTGCAAGAGTCTTGAGTAAAGAGAGATCTGATGCTTAATGCTTGCCACATTGACATGATAGCTGCAGGAGTGACCAGAGAGGCATTTTCCAGCAGCTGGAGAAAAATGTTTTACAGATTTTTCCTACCCTCAGAGGATAAAGTATAAGGTCTTGTGGCTTGCCAAGGAGAAAGCACCACATGTGGTATGAAAACAGGTTTTCTCACTCAGAGCTTTTGCCCTGCTAAACATAGTTTCTGCCAAACCTCATTTTAAAGGTTTCAAACCATGTGAGGTTCTGCCTTGGCCCCCTGCTGGAATTTGAATAATATAAAATGTGAATAAAGGTCTTATATAAAGAACTGCAAATCCTCCAGTTCCTGGAGGAAACACTAAATATGGGTTAAAATTCAACAGCTGAAGTTCCTCCACAATAATATCCTTGTGGTGGATGAAACTCAGCAAGTGGATTGTATTCTGTATTTAAAGTTGGAGAACTCTCAGATTCCTCCAAACTCTAAGTAAGGCCTTAAGTTAGAGTATAAAACCTTGGATTGGGGTGAGGTGGCAAATCGATTCCATCAGTGAAGCAAACTCAGTGGCTACAAAATCTAGCTTTGACCCATTTGGAGACTTTGGTACCAACCCCAGTAGTTTCACATAGAGCTCTACAATGATGTAAGTGACTTTGAGGAACCATCTTCAGCTTCAGCCTTGACCATTACCCAGCAGAAAGGCTTGACCTTTCAATACTAATTCTGCAGGTAAACATTGTGAATGGGGCAAAACACTTAGGCCCATATTTATACTTTTTTAGCGCAACATTTGTGCCGCTTTCTGACGCAAAAATGGCACTAACAAAATACAATTTTATTTTGCAAGTATGCGCCGCTTTTGTGTAAAGAATTACGCAAATACAGTGCTAAAAAAGTATAAATATGGGCCTTAGTGTAACCAACCTCCTCTCCATCAAGCTGGCCTGAAATCATTTAGATGTCCTGGTCCACCATAAACTGATATTTTTCGAATGTGTACTTTTTCTACGTGCATATTGCCTTAAACATCATAACACTGGCTCCTCTTATCCAATTTTAATTATTTTGGTGGCTTTTTGCTTTATAAATTGAATTGTTCAGAACTTTGTTTTGCTGTTTTCTTGACCTAAAAATCTTTAGTACGCTCAAACTTAACATGCATGTGTCATAGCTACCACAGGTTCAACAGAGTTTCCCTGAGTCTTCTGTTGAGAACTAAGCAGGGTGTGTTTACTAAGCTAGTAGGCATTTCCCCTTCCTTAAATAATGACCCACTTTCTGACAATATATTATTGAGGGCTTCTTAGGCTTGAGGGAGCTGTAGGCATGCAGAATATGTTGGATTGAACATGGTAGACTACATTCACACTTGTTGACTAGGGCTCCATGAGTTTTGTTATGCTTCTAGTATGTACTGAGGCTATGAGACTTTGTCACGGCATGATGGTGCACTATAGACTCTTATGTTTGGTTGTGCTGTTTTCTGTAAAAAGAACAACACTGCTTACAATAAATGTACTTGTTTTACATTATCATTGTTCTCACATCTCAAGCATTGTAAATTGCCTTCTCCTAAACACAAGCGAGTACATTCAGTGTCATACACATAATTAGTAAGTACACATAAGATTATTATAAGGTCTGGGAAGCTGCAATCCCTTTATAAAAGCCTGCCTCTCATATCCTTAATGCTGGTGAATTGTGACATCTCTAGCCACCTGTAATAAGGAAATGGCATACATGCTTAACTGTAATAACTTATCACAGTAGAGTTCTGAGGTCACACCGCTTGCTGCCAAAGCTAGCCGCCAGATTTAAAGGCAGGTCACAGAGCATAAATATTGCAACAATTAAATAGCAGCAGCCTTTTCCTCCTATTATCCTTTTCTAAAAATGAAAACATGATCAGCAGATATGAGATATTTATGGCAAATGTTTTCTGCAACACTGTAGGTAAGTGCAGTAAATATGGAATTTCTTCATGTTTCTACTTAAGCAGAGTCACAGCACTTTTAACCTGATTTACAATAAACTGATTCTTCTATATTTTTGCTTTTTTATATGAGCATGTATTTTAAGGCCTAACGTAGCCCTCCGGTACATAATAAGGATATTGCAAGTCACCTTGGAGTTCTCTGACCTTTATAAATTAAATTGGCCTTAAAGCTCCTAAGTGCCTCTGCTCCACAAACCTTGCTGCAGCGAAAGAAACCATCACAATACAATACTAGGAAGGGATAAATGAAATGTGAAGCTACCAGCATCTCAAGAAGAGTGAGCAGTACAAAATAACACTGCAGTGGGAAAACTGATGTACACTCAATGTCTTTTTGGTCTCTTTTCCATAACAATTTAAAAATAAATAAAGCTCAGAAAATCAATGCTTTCAGACTGCAGCCTAAGAAGCCCCATTTGTGGGTAAATTTAAGTATAGCGGCCTTGAGAGCTATTTAATAAAAGCAGCATTTATGTAACATGATTCACCTAATAAGACCTCTCAGAGAGTTGAGCAGCAGTGCTCCTATGGCGGATTAGATCCACTAAAATCTAACATGTACACACAACATCACTCATTGCTCAGGCTTTTAAACCTAAATATAATCATAAACGTAGGGGTGTTACATTTGTAAGATGCTGCTCTAAATGAATGCACACAATGATTATAACACAGCAAGGAGGAGATACAATCTGCACCATTTTTTTAGAATTTTAGTCTGCTACAAATAGATATTTAGGGGGTCATTATGACCCCGGTGGTAGGTGATAATGTGGCGGTAGTACAGCTAACAGGCTGGTGGTACATACCGCGACATTATAACATTGGCGGGTTGGCTGCAGCCAATCTGCCAATTTACAGTTCCTACTTCCATGGCGGTACAAGTCTCCAGGCCGGAGATAACAATCTCCAGCCTGGCAGCCGCTATTGTACCACTGGTGGCATTTTGAGCCTGCCTACTGCCATGGTTTTCGAGGCGTTTGCAATGCCACAAAAACTATGGTGGTAGGCCCTACCGGTGACAGGGAATTCCTTCCCTATCACTGGTAGGAGGCTCACCCAACCCCCTAAACACTCCCCAGACACCCCCACCCCCCTCCATCCACGCTCCCCCCTTCCAATCCCCTATCCCCCATACACGCACACTCGCAGACACGCACAACGCATACACACACTCACTCACACTGGCATACATGCAGTCATTCATGCATGCATCCATTCATTCTTGCACACATCAGTCACACATTCACACTGACATGCAGACATGCAATCACATTTCCATTTTTACACGCATTCTCACACATTCATAGACCCACGCAAACAACACTACACACAGTCGCATTCATGCACACACACACACATACATGCACACAACTCACCCTCACAAACACAACACGCCCCACTCCCCTCCCCTGTCGGAAGCCCAACTTACCTGCATCCAGTCATAGAAACTTTGTTAACATTGAGTCACAAATTAGATATACTGAACCGTTCAGCACCGTCAAGCACAACCAGGCAGAGAAAAAAATTCTGTGCTGGCTTTTCTGTCTGAAATCTTGTCCTTCAGCTGAGGTATTTTGTCTTCAAGATATTGAACCAAGACATGCTATGTATGAATGAATCAACCATTCTCGCTAATAGAAAAATATTTCAGTTTACAGCTGACGATACGAGACCCAAATAGATAAAAGGTTTACCTCAAGGTCACAAAAGGAATTAAATAGCAGCACTGAAATTATAATAACTTACCTTAAATCTAGATTCTTGTGTGGTAGATTATCAACAATTGTTTAAAGGGTGAGTATCACTGCCCAATATCGACATCAAGATGACTCATAATTATAAAATAAAGGTGTACTTCAAATAACTGAAAGGCTAACTTCTTCCAGCAAAGTGCAGTAGGAAGTGTATGAAGAGGCAGTTCATCCATTCTTTCTATTATACCGTGTACTTTGTCTCACAGTGCACGGGCATTACAAACAGTGTCCTGAGGATGTGAAAGGCACCTGTGCACTTTTCTGTGCTGTAGTATTACAGAAGGAGTCTCATATTCTTGTATAATCCGTTTTGTAATCTATAAAGTGTTGACACACATATGGCGCTGGCATCATTTTAAGGGGGTGGTGCATACTAGTGAGGGAAGCTGTGTCTCTTGCCATGCTCTAATATGGATGCAAGGAAAAGAGACTAGTAGGAGGCACACTAACTGTGCACCACAGAGAGGTGGCATATGATCAGTATGCACCTGAACGTGCCCTCTGAAAGGAAGTTAGACCTGGCATCCTAGATGTGGTTTAACCTAACAATTTTCCTTCTGACGTCCTGTTTTTGCTGACTTCGTTTTTGCTGGCCTTAGGACTCTGGGCACTTTATCACTGATAGCCAGCGCTAAAGTGCATGTGCTCCCTCCTTAAAACATTTTAGATTGGCTTATACCCAACTGGCATATTTCATTTACTTGTCAGTCTCTAGTAAGATGGCACTACCTCTGCTCAGGACCTTCAAATTCAATGCTACTAGTGCGCCTGCAGCACTGATTGTGCCAACCACTTAAGTAGCCCTTTAAACATGTCTCAGGCCTCCCATTGCGGCCCGAGTGTGGCATTGTATTTCTTTAGTCACTTGGTGCCTGTAGCCAGTCTTTGAGTCACATGAATGGGTGTAGTTGACAGTTGGGCTTTGTGTATTCCTCCTAGAGGGCCACACACGGTGAGGATTTTAGGTGTGACTGAATGGTCCATCACTGCAGGATGAGAAGAAGGGGCTGAATAGGCTGTGTCCTCCACACAATGGGTTGTATACCCCCTGTAGTGGCCAGGAAGGTAGGGCACCATTGCACTTCAAATTAATACCTCTAGAAGATTTGCCCCACTTCAAAGACACAACTGGGTATAAATACTGGACCTTAGACAGCACCTCTTCGCTATACTTCTGGACCTGTGGATACTCTGCTGGCAAGGAGGACTGCTGTGCTGCTGAAAGGACTGCCACTATGCTGAACTGCTGCAGTGAAGGCCTGTTGCTCTGCTGTGCTGACCCTCTGCCTACTTCCCTCTTGCCTGGGTTAGAAAGACTGCACTAGCATCCCTTGAATCCAGAACCCAGAGTGCCTCCAAGGACTAGCTGGCTGGCCTCTCAGTCTGAAGCATCAGGGACACGACAGACTTCCAACAACCTTGCACCTGTACCTTGACTCTGCCATCTGTGAGTCTTCCCTGCCAAATCATGCCACCCCAGCCCTGGACTGCTGGAAGTGGGTTTAAGGTGCTCTGCCATCCTCTGAGGATCTAGTGGAACTGATGCATCCCTGTTGCTGTGTGGCACAAACCAGAGCAGAACCGATGCATCGCTACTGCGGTGAAGATTGGACTCATCGAAAAGTCCCACATTGCATCATAGCCCATATGAACCTTCATTGCACATCGCATTCTTGGTGCAGGCCCTCGCATCCCTTGTCAACGAAAGCCTCAACAATGATGCCAGACTTTTCATCGCAGCCTCGCAGCTCTATGGGACTGTTTTATCACCCCAACTGCATCCAGAATCCCCAACACCGGAGTTTGCATCGCAAGCCCTGTCAATGGGCTAATCGATGAGAATTCAAGCCCTCACATCGCAGCCTCGTTGCATCTCAGAATCAATGCAAGGCTTTGACTGAGTGATGCATCTTTGACATGGATCCTCACAACACTCCGCAAACCAGGATTTAAGTTACTCGGTTCAGTGGGCCTAACTGTGTTCTTGTAGCAATCCCACACTCTATTGTTGTCGGCCTGAAGTTGTGACTTTGTCCCGGTCTGCAGTGACCAGATATCCACAGTTGCCACTTTGTGCTTTTTGTCAGTGTTTTCACTAAAACTTTTAATATTACAGCTCTACTGATTGTATTTTTGCTATTCTGGTCTTACGTATTTATAAAAGAAGCTCTATTTTTCTAACTTAGTGTGGGACCCTTTTTGTGTGATATTATTCACTTTATTATCTTTTGAAGTGTGGCACAAATACTTTACACATTGCCTCTAAATTAAACCTGACTGCTCTGCGCCAAGCTACCAGAGGGTTGAGCGCAGGTTTATTTAGGGTTGATATGTGCCTCACCGTGACAAGGATTCTGGTTGCTGTTTAACCAGACTTCACACCCCAATCAGTCAACAACTCAGTTTCTTATAAAGGAGGACTCTTTATTCATCCCTCTGCAGGCAGGTGCATTCATTTACCACTCCTGCCTACAGGGAGATCTCGGGTCTGCACTGCAGCTCTGCATTTTACTAATGCTGTGTTCACTAATGAGCTACCTCCAGGGCAGCCACACATCTGTGTTACATGTGATAGGGCACACAGTCATTTTGCCCCCTATCTATAATACTATCCCAGATCTTTGTTCTGCCATTTGTGATAATGGTGTCATTCTAAGGGCCACACCTAGAGATCATGAAGCATAGCACAACATAGAGTCCATATGTCTCACCATCTCCTGGCTATTTTTCTCTTTCTCTATTTTTTGGCTATGTCTATATTTCTCTTTCTTCCCTCTAGTGTTCTTCTGTTTCACCTCCCATTTCCTTTGTTCGTGGTCTGTTCTCCAGAGTTTTATGCCTGTGTTATTTACAATAATAAGGCTGTGCTATGCTGTTTTGGTTTCTCATAATCTACTATGGAGATCCTGGAAGAAGAAGTTGAACATGTACGAGGCCAGTAATTACAGAGAAAAATACATTTAGTTTCACAGTTGGCTCAGCTGTTCTTGTTTTACTACAATACCTATGCCTCCTGATGTTTGAGTGTTTTGAACATTGTGAGAAAGAGACCATGAGATTTTACTAGTCACTTCCTTTGCAGGTTTTTACTAAAAATAGGGTCACTTTCAATTGGCCAGAGATAAGGTAGTTGCAACATTTTGGACTATTTGGTATTTCAAATTGTTTTTTGGGAAGATGAGTGTTGGAAATGGCCCTTTTTGCATGGTTACCCCAAACGTTTTTGCCTTCCTCCTCCCCTTCTTGCTGAATTTGTTTTTGTTAGCTTTAGGACTCTGATCACTTTGCCACTGCTAACCACTGCTAAAGTGCATGTGTTCTCTTCTCTAAACAAGGTAACATTGTTTTACACCTGTTTTCCACATTTAATTTACTTGTAGGTCTCTTGTAAAGTGGTATAGGGCCTGTAAATTAAATGCTACAAGTGGGCCTGCAGCACTAATTGTGCCTCCCACACAAGCAGACTTTCAAACCTGTCTCAGGCTTGCCATTGCAGAGCTTGCGTGTGCAGTTTCACTGCCACTTCAACTTGGCATTTAAAACCTCTTGTGAAGCCTTAAAATCCCCTTTTATTACATATAAGTCACATTTGAGGTAGGCCACCCTAGGTAGCCCAGAGGGCAAGGTGCTATGTAAGTAAAAGGCAAGAAATATACTTTTAAGTTTTACATGTACTGGTAATGAAAAACTCCTAAAGTTGTTTTTTATTACTGCGAGGCCTACTTCTCTCACAGGCCAGCATTGGGAATTCCTTAACATACTTCTAAGTTGTAATTCATGACATCATTCATATCATTTGAAAGGTGATAATAAAGCATCTTTACTGGTGAAGTTGGAATTATTATTATTATTTTAGACCTGCCACTTTTAGAAAGTGGGCATTTCTGTGCTCTCACTGCTCTGTGTGCCTAACAGCCTGACTCCAATACACGTCTGGACTGGGTTGGGTGGCAGCTACATTTGTGCATTCCCTACATACAGCTACAACACAGGACACTCAACTGCATCTGCATACTGATGGCTCTTCCTGGGCAGGGAGGATGGGGAGGGCTAATACTGCACTTCAAAGGGTAGTAGCCTGAGTCCCACACAAAGGGCTCTTTACCCTCAACTGATAGTATGGAACCAGGGCTGGGAAGAAAGGGGAACCTGTGCATTTCAAGGAGCTGCTTTGAAGTCACCCCCTATTCAAAGGCACTTTTGGGTATAAGTACTGGGTCTATGATCCCCTGAAATCAAATTACTATTAGACCTGGGAAGAACTCTACTGGAGAAAAAGACTGCTGTGCTGTAAGGATTGCCACTCTGCCTGGACTGATTGTTCCAAGTAACTGCTTCCCTGCTTTGTTGAGTTGCCCTGCTGAACTCTGCCCTGCTGAGGGCAAGGACTGCACCCATCCTGTGGAACCAGAGTGACTTCATGGGCTTGCCCCCTGTTCTCCTGCAGTCTCAGGGACATCAAAGACTGCATGCAAATTCCTGGTGCTGCTGAACTCTGCTATCTGTGAGTCCTACTCTTGCCTGAGGTGCTCCTCTCCAGTCATGGACCTCAGAAGTGGGTTCTGAAGCTGATTCCTTCAAAAACTGAACATTGCCTCTTTTTACGCAGACGCAGAGACTGCTCGAGGACATTGGATCCAAAGCTTGCTCAGCTCTATGACGACACTTGGTGCGGCTTGACAGCGATGCATTACATTGATTTCAATGGGTCTCGACGACACGGGACCCCCTTTGAGCACTCGATGGTGACGCAATGGATTCTCGACATCAGCCAAATCTCCATCCAAGGTACTTTGTTACCGGGAACTGTTTGGGTCCTGTAGCCGGCCTACCTTCCTCTCGATCAGCCTGAACAATGGATTTGCACCGGTCCCTCTCACACTCAAGTAACCATTTGACCTCTAGTGACTTCTAAGCACTATTTCGCATTTAATCTGTAAAAATTAATATCACTCGGATAAATATTTGATATTTTTCTAAACATGTGCAGAGTGTGTAGCTCACAAATACCTTACACATTGCCTCTCAGGCTAAACCTGTCTGCTCTATTCCAAGCTACCAGAGAGTGAGCACAGGTTAATTTAGGGAGTGTATCTGACTTACCCTGCCTAGAATTGTGGTCCATACTTGGACGGGGTGCATACCTCTGTCACCTACAGATCCAATTTCTAACAATGACCATACTTCATGTCAGACTTGTCATAATATGTCCTTTATGGTAGCAGAACATTTTCCAAAATGCACTGATGATTGGAAGGAAGCTTTGCTCCGAAATTAAGTTCCAATCCTACTGTCTGAAATAAAAAAAAGAATAAGCACAGCGAACACGTGTTATTGCAAGTACAGAGTGAGAATGATTTGATTTTGTGAATGATTTATTAACAACAAACTAGAAGACACTGAAAAATCTAATGTCTATTCTTTGTAAAAAATTGACATTATAAAAGAGGTACCATGAGGCATATTTTGAACGATTTAGTTTTAGAATGGCCTTTAACCTCCATAGAATCGTCAATCATAACTTGGCAGGAGTAAACTTTTCTCTCCGTGGAACAGTTTTCTACATATTCTGTTTAGAAGTATTTTTAGGCCATGGTCCACAAATGGCGAGTCTACTTCTAGGCTTTATTTGTGTGCTGTTATATACATCTCGAGTAGTTGAATATTATTATGGAATTCTCTGTTCGGCTCTACTCCTGGCATGTTTTATACCAGAATTCGTTATTTGAAGCTCTTGTAACGTCATTTGTAACATCATCTGCTAGTAGAATATTTTTCTGTCAGGATCCGTTAGTGGAAGGATCGTAATAGACTCTATTAGTGAGGTATTCTTCTGAAGGACATTGCAAGAGGAAAGTTTTGCTAACCTGTTTTGTAAGCAGGGTGGTATTGAGGAAGTCGGTGTTAGTAGTTGGTGCTAGTGACAAGCTCAATCAACAAAATGTAAATTTTGTGAGACTTCAGTCACATACTGGTCACATAACAAGTAGGTTTGAGTGTGGAATTTGCTTTCAAGTAATTATGCAACATTGCAGGAAAATTATGCATGATTAAATAAAATGTAAACCTAGAATCTAGTACTATATTTCAGGCAAAATGCATCTTCAAGTCCATTATTGATTCAGGAATGTATTGTGTGCTAAATAAAAAATAAAAGCAATCAAATATAAAAAATAAAAAAAAACACAAAATAGCTCCCTGCATTCTGGTTGTTAGCCTTATTCATGTGCTATAGTTTTGTCATGAACAGTGGCATAATTACGGAAAGTGGCATAATTTTGGGAATTTCAAATAACAAAAAATACCTGATGTTACACTGGCATAATTCAAATTTCACCAGAACCTTACAGCAAGGCATGTTAGTGATATTTTGTTGCATCATAATTGGGGAGTGGACTGTCCCTATAAAAACCCAGGGCCTCATTTACAACTTTTAGGCGAAAGGCACCACTGCAAGGCTTTCTTGCTGCGCTGCCCTTTATCAAAAGAAAAGGGCAGAAATGTGTTGTACTGATGACATACGGTGCATTCCTGTCTTTTCTGCCTGCGCCGGCCCACAAGTTGGTGCCTAGTGCCAACACAGGCACCTTTGCACCATGGTGCAAAGGTGTTAGGGTTGTTGGCACAATTGTTTTGTGCTGGAAGGGACTCCTTCCTGCACAAAAACAATCAAAGGAGGGGTTTCCAGAATGCAGCACACATAGAAAGAAGAAACAAACTGAAGAGAAATAAAGTTATTTCTCCTCATTACTCCTCCCCTGGGGAGGCACACAGTTTTGATGCATTCCCAGGTTTACAGATTCTTGTAAATCTGGGAACGTCTCAAAACCCATGGGTGTTGCGTGGGGAAACCCACTGCAATGCCCATGGGACACCTCCTTGACGTAGAGTAAGGCAACCATGCCTTGCTTCATATCTATGAGGCCATACAAAGCCAATTAGGGTGTCTTCGCGTCACCTCATAGATATGACTCAGAGGCCTGACCCACAGGAACGTCATAAAAAGTGACTCTTTAGCAGCGTAGGCCTCTTGTAAATGAGGCCCCCAGTTTGTAGAAGGTTCAATATGATATAATAGAAATTTATTAACTCTTTTAATGAAAGTTATCATATCTAGGTCTATTACTGGAACAATTAAAGCCAGGCTCTTTTAGAGAATAACAGTTAATAAAGACAAGGCAGGGAGAGGAATTTAACAGTTCTTCACTCATCCTTCCAGATCACAGGGTTTCAGCGGCACACATATGTACAGGTGTTGGTCATGAACCTGGCATTATTCAGAGACAGGAGCCTAAAAGCTATAGGCCCCTTGCTGGTGTATACTTTTGATGAAGTAAGTGTCAGACTAACGTGTTGGCTGCTTGAGCCTTTATCCTAGTTGTGACTACACTTTGTTTTACTTATGATTTTCCACTGCAGATTTTGACAATCAGGACACTAATGCCTTACTGCTTAAGGACCTATCTATGGCTTCTCAGGGTTAGGGCAAGCCATCCCTCCAAGCCCATGTGTGTATGCATCCCTTTTTACCACACAAGTGTTCTGTGCTGAATGGTTTGCGGTGTTCATGAATGGTGGTTAATAGTTTTTTTAATCTGTGTATAAGTGATGGTCTTTGTCTATAGCACTATGAGGTGTGTGAAAAGATGTTATGTTCCTTTACCCAGTTTAAACAGGTTTGAAGAGCTTCCAGCAAAGCCATTTAATACAACTGTACCTGCCTATGTAGTACAATTGCTATATATGCATGTGCATGTGTTTTGCCTTACTGTTCCAGGCTGTCTTTAGATTGGGGCTTCATCTGTCTTGTCCTGACGAATGTCTATGATTCAGATGGACAATATGGCAGAATCATGTTGATTACTTTATAAATCAGGACTTCAGCAATTACTAATTCTCATACATCTTGTGTCATTTTTTATCTTTAAACCTTAAATTTGCTTCCATACTATGCCCAGGTAATTTTAAACAATCCCTTCTGCCCCTTCCAAAAATATCTTCTAGCATCATATTCCCAGGAGTCTTTTTAATCACTCAAAAACTTCCAAAAACTGCTACCCCACTGTGTATTGCACATCCCACCCATCGTAGAGAACGACCAGATAATGAAGCATGATACACCTGTGAGTGAGGGTTCATGTATTCTAATAAGAAGACTCTCAGGGTTTGTAATGAAATATTATTTTCTCTCACCAGAAAGTACAGATCATCACACCTTTTGTTTAGGTCTGTCACTGAGCTATTATTTTCTTTTAGTGGATTGCTCCAAAGATAGACTTTGTTATGTGACTGTCCTAATGACAGGATATTAAGTAGAATGTTTGAGAAAAAGGTCCAGTAAGTGGAATATTCTTAGTACAGTCTCTGAGAATGGAATGTTAACACATTCTGTTTTTGGAGTGTTCTTAAAACAGCTCTGCTTGTGTAGTGTTCTTAAGGCTATCACAGTAGTAAAAAATGTCTAATAGTAGTTTTTAATAGTGAAAACATCTTTTGACATGCATTACCAGTGGATTGCTATACATTTTTCTTTTAGTGCGATGTTCAGAATTAGATCTACTAGCATAACTGTACTACAGAACTTTTTCTGAAATGCTTTTCATTTTAAAAGCTTCAAAGGCAAGTTCACTGACACGTTTTTTAGTGCAATGTGCTCGTGTTCTTCTGTCTGGCTCTGGGAATGGAATATTTTTTAGACATTTTGTGCTGCTTCAATGTTCTTCTACCAGCTCCTGCAAATGAAACGTTTCTATGGGTTTGAGGGTACAAATATGGGCACTGGATTTAGGGGTCCGGGCAGTGCTGCAGCACCCTGCGACCCCCAAAATAACCATGCCGGAGCTCAAAAGGATAATATGCCATAAAGATGTCTTTGCATTATGTTTCAATCTGGTAACATGGGCTGTCAGGCAATATCTCTCAGCAGATGGTTGTTTATTCTTATAACATGAAGGTTGGTGTTTACTTTCTCTGACTGCAAAGAGAGTTGATTTTGTAAAGTGAAATATGTAACAATCTTGCAGGGGTACAGGGAGTGTGAGAGGATTTTGTTTTGCAATACACAATATATATGTAAATGAACTGTACAAATGTTTCAGGATATATCAGCAGTTTGTAAAACACAAATGTAGCACATTATTTGTAATTCTGAAGTGTGATAGACACAAAGATTTTAATAGGATCCAAACAAGTCAAGCCATACTTATTTGCTGAAACCAAATTTCCACATATTAATGTTTGTGTGATTTTCATTAGTGAAACTATATGTCGCAGTAAATTTCTGATTATTTCTATGGACCATGTGCTGTCTGTAAATGATACTGCGCTACCATCCCATGCTTTAGGAATACATTTAAAATAGTGTTCTCCAAAAAGCACCACAGCTGAATACTATATCCTTACCACTCTCTTGCTGTACTTGTTCTTTCTGTGATGCTTCGATTTGTCAGTATCCCCATGACAGGGCTGGCTTTTTCGCTGCTGGTGCCCTGTGCGACAGTCTTTCTTGGTGCCCCTCCACCCCATGACCACTGCCTCGGATTCCCTCACTACCACAAAACAAATGTGCCCCTCATTTCTCCATAGCCCACCTTTCACATGCTTTCATTTTTTTTAAAGCGCTTGTAAAGGCTGGCTTTACCAATCCACTCAGCCATCCACATAAAATAGAGTTCTGTTCTTTGCAGCAGGCATATTACCCCTTTACACTGCTTTATGGCAAGTCAAAGCTGCTGCAAGACGAAACTCCCATCTCTCTCCCTAGCAGGAACATTAATCACACGAGGTATCTTGACATTGTAATTGCTTCCAGGAGGCTGGACGCACAATGAACTTTTTAGGAGGTGCTTTTAAATCACAAGTTTCTAAGTTATTGCTAAACACAGCACACGCCCGAAGGTCAGCGCTCCCCAATCCAGGTCAGCACCCAGTGCAGCCGCACCGCCCTAAAGCCGGCCCTGCCCCGTTACTTCAGTGATGTAACATTGGTGGCAGGATCCCCACTCTGAAAATCGTTCCAGCACCACTGGGTGTAATGCTCTTGTATTGTGTTTGTTAGGAGATATTGCACTCATTCTGTTAGTATAATGTTCTTATATCATGCTATGCAACTGAAATATATTTTTAACTAATTGTTCTAACGCAGCCATCATTACCATAAAATGGGTTCTGTTAGTGGACTTTTCTTAGGACATGCTACGTAGTTCTAATGTTGGAATGACAGATCAGTTTAGAGTAATATTTTCACTACTGATTCCTTTACTGGGTAATCTTATGATAGGCTCCATTGTAAACCCTGTAACTGGAGCAGTCTGACATGTTACATCAGAAAAACGTCCTAAAACTCTTATTTCAATCTTCCAGTGTCAGCTCTAATAAAAGGACTGGTACTGAAATACTATAAGGCAGGCTAAAAGTGAAACATTATTATCAGGGGATCAGTAGCGATCAAATGTCAGACTCTTAAAGAAATTGTATTATGGTGAAACCTGTTATTTAAAGGTTTTTAAAACATGCGGGTAGTAGAATTAGTAGGATCTATTATCGGAGCTGTCACATTGGTTTCATATTATCTGTGTTTTATGACATGTGTAGGAATATTCTTTCTTGAGAATAACCAATGATGTCTGACATGCTTTTTCTGTTTATTATGTTGTCTCCTCTCCAGTGCAATGTGTTGCCCCATCACATTACATTTTGAGTGGTTGAGCATGTCTGTGTCTTGCAAGCTTCACATAGTGATCTAAATTACCGTTCACTTGCAAACAAAATTAATTCAGATGTCTTGACAGGAAAACAAATGAAATAAAACGATAAACTATATGCAAAGAAGCAGTGTTGTGGATTTTTGCCTCTAGGAAAAACACATTTCGGTGCTGTGCAGTTTGATGTCTTACTGTCCTGGGAGGCAGTGCACTGTAGTGAGCTAGTTTTCTTAATCAACAGTGAAATGTGGGATGGGGCAAGTGTCTACCATGGATACAGTGCAGTGTGGTGGGTTAGTATCCTCCTGATTCAGGGAGATGTAGTGAGTTTGTGTACTTAAAATGATGTTCAGTGTGGTGTGGTAAAGTCTGTAAGATGTATTACTGTATGGTGATTACTGAACGCAACATAGTTATGTTATTCCCATAGCTTGCAGCTAAGAGGGGTTTAATAGTGCCCTTGGGGTGCAATGTGGAGTGGTGAGCTACCATCCCTAAGATGTGGTAATGGGTGATTATCTGTGCTTTTAGGGTGCAATGCTGTGAGATGATGTCCTTATGTGGTGAGCGGTTGTCTGCTAGTGACCTCTAGCTGCAGTGCATTACTGTGAATTGTTGTCCATACAATGAGTTACCATATGCAGTGTGGTGCACTATTGTCCCTATAATGCAGGCTATGGTGGTGAATCAGTGACTGTAGGATGCAGTGTACTGTGGTGGTTTAGTGTCATGCGATGTATACATGTGTGGTGGATTAGTAGCCTTTCAAAGCAGTACGATTGTCTGAGGTTTAGCTAGGATACTGTGAGTAGGCTAGGTTAGGGGTCCTAGGAGAAGGTGTGCATTGTTGAGTTGGGTGTCCTAACATTCTGAGCAATGTAATATGTGTCCTATGATGTAGTGCTGCACGGTGATTTAGAGTCCCCATGACAACATGTGGTGTGTTTGGTTAATGCCTCTGGCAGAGGAGGCAGTAATATCTAGTTGCATAGTGTTCCCAACGTGTACTCACAAATGGTAAGAAAATTGTATTTAGGGATAAAGTGAAGGGGCATGGGAGATTATTACTCTGAGAATACAGTGATGAGAATTAATATTTATAGATTTCAGTGTAGTGAGGTTTGGTAGTATCTCTACGATGCAGTCCAGTGTGGATGGTAATGTTCCTGTGATGCAATCCATTTTGGTGGCTTGGTTTCTGCAATGCAGGGTGTGTTCATGACACTAGAATGCAGTGTAGGGCGCTGATTCTATGATACTGAGCACTCTGTTGAACTTGTTTAAAATGTAGTGTTTTTGGTTACTGATCCTAGGCTATAACACTTTACAGTAAGTTAGTATCTCCAGTATATCCTGTTGGGTAGTATAGCTACAATCTACTTTATTGAGCTGCACTAATGCCAACGATATGCAGTGGGAAAGTGTAATCTAAATAAGCCCTATAGTATGCAATGCTGTGGGATTTGTTCATAGAATATAGTGCGATGTGGATATTAGTGATCTTTTTTTTTTTTATTGTAATGTATTGTTTTACTCTTCTTTGGATACTTCACAGTGTAGTCGGCTAGTCCTTCCTTGATGGAGTGCAGTGTGGTGTGTTTCACCTTTATTATCTTTTTACTGTCATTATGGTCTTTTTACATCCTTTGGGATCGTGTAATTGGTCATTGGCCATAAAAAGTGGAGCCTTTTGATGTGATACTATCTCTGTGTAGTGGTGGTTGATCTCTAGGATGCAGTTTAGACTCCTGTCCCTAAAATGCAATGCAAGTAGGTAAGTTAATATCTCTAGAAAGTAGTGCAATATTGTGGGCACACTGTAGTGGGTTAATGTCCTTAAGTGTCATTAAGCGGGTTAGTGTTCTTAAGTTTTAGTGCAGTAAGTTATTGTCACTGTCTCTAGGATGCAGTGTGGTGGTGTAGTAACAATGAAGTATAGTTGTGTGATTAAAAATTCCTTGGTATCAGTGTTGTCTGGCAATTTAGCGGACTCATGTAAGACTGACAGGCAAAGCTCCTTGGGATTAACTGCATTGTCGTGTTTTAGTTCACTTTAATTTTGATGCAGTGTGATGAGTTCAAGTTCTTGGGATGGATTGTATCGTGACCTGTTAACATCCCTAGGGACCAATTTGCCAGTTGGCTTTACTGTGATACAGTGTACAATGTAGCATAGTGTGGAAATATCCTTACAGAGCATGGGGGGGTTACTGTCCTATGATGCTTACAGTGTGGTGTGGATAAAATTCAGTATGATGTGCTAGCATCCACAGGGTGTACTGTGGTGAGTTAGTACCAGTGGAAGGCAGAAATGTGTAGTGAATGAGTGCATCACAGATGAAGTGAAGTATGTTGGGGTCGTGGTCCTAGACTACAGTATAATATGTTGGTTTACAATATCTAAGGTATTTCGCTCTGTGCTGTGAGAGTGCCCGTAGCATTACATTTTCAGTGCATGTTAGAGGGCCACTACTATGTTTTGCATTGTGATTATGTAGTGTCCCTAGAAAGCAGTGTCATGGTGTTCCTAGGATACAGTGGTGTATGGTTGGTCAGTTTCCCTAGAATACAGACCGCTGGATTTCTGTTATTTTTAGACATCACAACGGCAGCAAGCTAAAGGGTTATTTTAGTTAGACCCAATAACTATGTAAGCAATGTTTACCAATTGCGACTGAACACCAATTAGAACGTTAAGATTTGCAGTCACTTGAGTACAGGTTTATTAAGACTTCCTACTAGTCAAGATGCATCGAGCTGGCAGTGAGAGCTAAAGCTGTACTAAGCAAAACCTAAACAATACCTATTTTCTCAGTAGATCAATACATTAAAACCCATGAAATCATAGTGGCCGAGAAAGGGTTAAGGTATCTACTTTTGGAAGTGGCTCCACATTATTAGTAATTTGTTTTTCAAGCTCACTTTCTTCCACTCAGCTTTAAACAAGCACTGGCAAAGCCTATAGGTCTCGCCTGGCTGTGCAGAATGGCTAAAAATTAAGGGCTAGATGTAGGAATAAAGCAAATTGCGACTTGCAATTTGCGAGTCCGTGGGACTCGCAAATTGCAAGTCGCAATTTGCTATGCAGAAAGGTGTCTCAGACACCTTCTGCAACTCGCAATGGGGTCGCAAAGACCCACCTCATAAATATTTATGAGGTGGGTCGCAGTTTGCGACCCCATTGCGAGTATGGGCACTCACGGGGATGGTGGCCTGCTGGAGACAGCAGACCACCATGTCCGTGACTGCTTTTTAATAAAGCATTTTTTTTTTTTTTCTATCTGCAGCCCGTTTTCCTTAAAGGAAAACGAGCTGCACTTAGAAGAAAAACCGAAACCTTTTGTTTCGGTATTTTTCAGAGCAGGCAGTGGTCCATAGGACCACTACCTGCTCTGAAAAATAGTTTTTTTGATCATTCACAAAGGGGAAGGGGTCCCATAGGGACCCCTTCCCGTTTGCGAATGGGTTACCATCCACTTCAAGTGGATGGTAACAGCGATTTCATTTGCGACCGCTTTCGCGGGCGCAAATGAAATTGCATAGCATTGCGAGTCGCAAATAGGAAGGGAACACCCCTTCCTATTTGCGAGTCGGAAATGCATTTTGCGAGTCGGATCCGACTCGCAAAATGCATTTCTGCATAGCAGAGAGGCTTTTGCGCCTCGCAAACGGCGTTTTTCGCCGTTTGCGAGGCGCAAACCCTTTGCTACATCTGGCCCCAGGTTAGGTAAAAAAGCACTATTGCGCGGCCAGCGCTTTTATTTCTAACTTTACTTTTAGCTATGTTGCACATCAATGCTCCTGTGCACAATGGTAAAAAAGGTATTGGCAAAGCCAATAGCTTCCACATAAGCGAAACCTAGTTGCTGTGCAAATGCTTGTTTCACCTGTAAAGTGAAATTTGAGCTAGGACTTTGGCTGCTTTCAGCAGTGAAAGCCCTCCAGCTGTCACTGGCACAGAGGACAGGCAGTGAGCAGCCTAACAAAGCCACCTACTTAGTTAGATACGTGTGCGTTTTAGCCCAGAAAACCTTTTAGTCCGTGTGACTCGGTAAAAGGCCGTCTCTTTAATGGAGTGCTTCCGTGATCTTTGTTATTCTGAGTGGTTAAATGCCATCCTTCAAAAACGGTGCCTAACGCGCAGCTCACTAACTTCGTCCGAGGTCCAAGGTAATGGTGACTCTAATTATATGGTATACCAACCACGCCCCTTCCTAGAATCCAGGCACATTACTTGTGCTCCCAGCCAACGAGAAACTCACCTTACCATCCTTTAAAAGAGCACAACCCAGCTGGCTCTGTCGAGTTGACCGTGCGGCCTGCAGGCTGCACATGATTTCTTCAGCAGGCGTATTAGCCGACCGAGTTATCTATGTTTTTGAAAAGCACTTTGCCCAACCTTGTTTTTACACCTGCTGCCTTCCCTTTTGTTTCATTCCGCATTCGCTCTGCACATCCTGGTACGTGTGCCAGGTTCCCTGGGCATAGGCGGCTGCCAGAGGCTCTGGTGGCAGCTCCTCGTCGGAGGTGCCTTCTTCAACTCCTCAGTGAAGCTCAGCGAAAGGAAACACAAGGGGGCATATTTATACTCTGTTTGCACCGAATTAGTGTCATTTTTTTTTACTCTAATTTGGTGCAAAACTAACTCCCTATTTATACTTTGGTGCTAGACCCCTCTAGCACCAAATTTATGGAGTTAAAGTCATTTTTTGAAAGTGGAGACCTACTTTGCCTTAATGAGATGCAAGGTAGGCGTTCCCGTGCAAACAATCACTCTATGGCCTTAACGCCATATTTAGGGGCATATTTATACTCTGCGGCATATTTATACTCTGTTTGCACCGAATTAGTGTCATTTTTTTTTACTCTAATTCGGTGCAAAACTAACTCCATATTTATACTTTGGTGCTAGACCCATCTAGCACCAAGGCCCTGATTTAAACTTTTTTAGCACCGCATTAACGTCATTTTATGACGCAAAAGTGGCACAAACTTACAAAATATTGGCCCTTATTTATACTTTTTGCTGCAAAACTGCACTAACTCAGTTTTGCACCAAAAAGTTTAGCACCGGCTTGCACCATTTCTGTGCACCAGCCGGGCACCATATTTATGGAATGGTGCAAGCCGGTGCAAAGGGTAGGTTAGAGTTTTAAAAAATTACTTTAATCGGGTGGGGCTGGCAGTATAGAAGAAGAGGGTTTAGCACCAAAAAATGGCTTTAGGCAGGTTAGAGTAAAAAAAAATTACTCTAACCAGATTAGCGTCATTTTATGGTGCTAAACCTACCATGCCACATGACTCCTGCCTTAGAAAAGGCAGGAGTCATGCCCACCACCCCAGTGGCCAACACAGAGGACAGGGGTCCCCTGGGCATGGCCATTGCACCCTGTGCCATGTATGGGGGCCCATTTCAGGGCCCCCTATGGCACTTTCAAAAATAAAATGCACTTACCTGTACTTACCTGGGATGGGGTCCCCCATCCTCGCAGTCCCTCTAGTGAGGGTGGGGGTGCCCCTAGGGCCTAGGGAGGGCACCTCTGGGCTTATTCCATGGTGTTCCACTATAGAAATAGGGCCACAGGTCCCCTAACGCCTGCCCTGACCCAGGTCTTAAAAAATGGGGCAAAGCAAGCTTTGCCCAATTTTTTGACCCCTCCTCCCTCCCTTGCACCATTTTTACATGGGAGTATAAATATGGTGTTAAGGCCATAGAGTCATTTTTTTGCACGGGAACGCCTACCTTGCATCTCATTAAGGCAAGGTAGGTTTCCACTTCCAAAAAATGACTTTAACTCCATAAATTTGGTGCTAGACGGGTCTAGCACCAAAGTATAAATATGGAGTTAGTTTTGCACTGAATTAGAGTAAAAAAAAAATGACGCTAATTCAGTGCAAACAGAGTATAAATATGCCCCTTAGCGTCAAAAAATGATGCTAATCTGGTCAGAATCATTTATTTTGACTCAAAACTGCCTAACGTCATTGTTTTTTAAGCTAGCCTACCCTTTGCACCGGCTTGCACCATTCCATAAATATGGTGCCCAGCTGGTGCTAAAAAATGGTGCAAGCCGGTGCAAAACGTTTTGGGGCAAAACTGCCTTAGTGCAGTTTTGCACCAAAAAGTATAAATAAGGCCCAAGGAACCTTTAATCAACAACAATATGGAGTATGTTAGCATCGCCACTGATCTCCTCTTCTGACTGATTGTTTTGAAGTGACGTTCAGTGTTGGCTGGTGAAGTTAGAGAGTGGTTGGGCTGGGTTTAAGGAGGTGGGGGCTAGGAAGCAGGCTGTTTGGGTTTACGTTAAGGAGCCCAGCATTTTTGGGAGCTCTCACTTTACTCAACAGAACAAGGTTATTGAACAAGGAACGATGGATGATTTGGTTCTCTTGTCATTTAAATCGATGACGTGCTTTTTGCACATATGCTTCACCAACGTCCTCATAAATGTCTTCCCCTAACATTGCTGCACCAGGCTGCCACACCCTTTGGGTGACCCAGCACTTGTATCTGTCTTGACCATGCAACAATCTGCCCACCAGCCCCTCGCTCTATCCCTCACCTGCACGCGCATACTTGGCACTGAAAGTTTGGGATGGGCCATGAGAGTTTGGGTGTTATCATTTCGAAGTGCTTTTCAGCTCCCTCTTTCTGATTTGCACGCACTTTGTACTACATAAAAAATACACAAAAATGTGAAATCAAAGCCTTAACACAAAGAAAGATAGATAGATACCTGGTT
This sequence comes from Pleurodeles waltl, assembly GCF_031143425.1. NCBI lineage: Eukaryota > Metazoa > Chordata > Amphibia > Caudata > Salamandridae > Pleurodeles > Pleurodeles waltl. The sequence continues at coordinate 812,091,211 of NC_090437.1, read as the reverse complement.
ACTGGCTGAGTTGTTCAATGAGAAATCAGAAAACCAGGGTGAATTGCGGCTTCCCCGTTTCAACTGCATGATCTTAGGCAAATATTTTATTTCACCAAAACTCCTTTTCCCTCGTTATTGCATATAAAAGAACTTTCAATTATGACTTCCACATACAACCTGCAGACAAAGCTATTGGGATGGATTTAAGAGACTAATGTTGCTGTATAATGATCTGAGGCAAGTAAAGAGTTTGCACTACAACTGTCTTGCCTCGTAGTTCACTCATGGTTTATTTTAAAAACTATCACTTTCCATAAAGATTTCTCAGTGCAGCTGTCGCGGACGCCAAGATCCTGGAGGGTGGGCGCACTATTAGTCTTGTGGAAGGCTGACTGCCAATGAAGCAGCTCTCAAACTGACCAGAAGTATGCGGTGTCTGGCACACTGCATACTTTCTCCTCTTACTTACCCATAGGAGCGCTCACTGGGTTAAGGACCATGCCCTTCGTCATAGCACCCACAGTTGTCATGTTTGAAATATGGTACTCTAGTTCACGCATTATCACTGACCTTTTTGAAGAGGAAAAACACGTGATATTATTTAAGGCCTTGTCCCTTTGATTGAACAAAGGAGCATGTAATCTCTTTTGCTGCAATGACGATTTAGGCTCCAGACTCGACCAGGTCATTTTCTTTTTTTTTTAAGAGAAATTGAGTGTTTTCTAAACAGTAATATAGCAATGATGTGGAACACATATGTGGTACAATAAAAATAACACAAGATTAGCTTTATAACACTTACCGTTACCGAAGACAAGGCACTAAATCACAGGTGCTTGCATCCACTCCTACTGCATGACAAATGGGGAAAGGATGGAATCTATGCCTGTGAATGGAAGATGGCTGCACTCACACAGGGACGAAGACTCAGATGCCCAAAATCATGACGCTAGAAGTGTTGCTTGCTGTTGGACTTTTGCTTATGCTGGGTCATCCTGAATCTTTTTGCCTCCTGCCTCCTATTTTTTTCTGACCTGTCGCTGTTGGCTTTTGAACTCTGAGCACTTTCCCACTGCTAACCAGTGCTAAAGTGCATATGCTCTCCGTGTAAATTGTATGTAATTGGTTTATCCATGATTGGCCTATTTGATTTACTAGTAAGTCCCTAGTAAGGTGCACTAGAGGTGCCAGGGCCTGTAAATCAAATGCTACTAGTGGGCCTGTAGCACTGGCTGTGCCACCCACATAAGTAGCTCTGTAATCATGTCTCAGACCTGCCACTGCAGTGTCTGTGTGTGTATTTTTACACTGTAACTTCGACTTGGCAAGTGTACCCACTTGCCAGGCCTACACCTTCCCTTTTCTTACATGTAAGGCACCCCTAAGGTAGGCCCTAAGTAGCCCCAAGGGCAGGGTGCAGTGTATGGATAAGGTAGGACATATAGTAATGTGATTTATATGTCCTGACAGTGAAATACTGCCAACTTCGTTTGTCACTGTTGCAAGGCCTGTCTCTCTCATAGGATAACATGGGGGCTACCTTTAAATATGATTAAAGTGTAGATTCCCATAGAGAGTAGATGGACATGTGGAGTTTGGGGTCCCTGAACTCACAATTTAAAAATACATATTTTCGTAAAGTTGATTTTAAGATTGTGCGTTTGAAAATGCCACTTTTAGAAAGTGAGCATTTTCTTGCATAAACCATTCTGTGACTCTGCCGTGTTTGTGGATTCCCTGTCTGGGTCAGTTTGACAGTTGGGTTGTTTTTCACCTCACACTAGACAGTGACACAAAGGGAGCTGGGGTGTAACCTGCATTTCCTGATTAGCCATCTCTGCTAGGAGGGAGGGGTGGAGTGGTCACTCTCATCTGAAAGGACTGAGCCTGCCTCTGACAATGCCGGCTCCAACCCCCTGCTGTGTGTCTGAGGCCTTGCCTGGGCAAGGCAGGATTTCACAAGTAGGTGTGAGTCCCCTTTGAAGAAAGGTGACTTCAAAGACTAAAATGGGTATAAGAAGGGCACCCAAATCTACAGACTTTAGAAACACTTCTGGAACCAAGAGGAACCTCTGCCTGGAGAAGAGCTGATAGCTGAGGAAGAAGTGCTGCCCTGCCTGTGACTGTGCTTTGTGGAGCTTTCCTGCAGTGCTGCTTCTGCCAGAGTAAGAGGGCAAAGACTTGACTTTGTGTGCCTTCCATCTTGTGAAGAAATCTCCAAGGGCTTGATTTAGAGCTTGCCTCCTGTTGTTTGAAGTCTCAGGGACAGCAAAGACTTCTCTCTGCCAGCACCTGGAGTCTCTGGAGAGACTCCTGCTCTGACAAGTGGTGCCCTATCCAGTCCCTGGGCCCTTGAAAGGAAAGCTGGTGGAATCCAAGGAAATTGACTTCGGACGACTTTGGACCGCCGCCGCTGCTGAATCCGATAACGCCGCCTGCACCTGACGCCGTGACCTTCGCTGGAACGCAACGCTCTTCGCAGGCCCGAAGCCGCAGTAGCCCCGCTGAAGTCCGTCACTCCGTGGATGTCGCCGCACCACGTCGTGACCGACGCCGCTCGAAGTGCACGGATTCAATGTTTCGCACAGATGCTGCAATTCCCGACTTCGCGCATCGGCTTGTTTTCACTCTTCACCAAAGGTACTGTACTTGGGGGTCTACACGACTCCGTGTCCGGCGCCGCTGGTTTCGGTTTGTTGGGAACGACTCCGTCACGACGCCGTGTTAACATCTCATCGAAGCATTTTTGTTTCTAAGCGCTATTTTTGAATTTAATCTTTAAAAATTCATAACTTGACTTGTGTATGTCGGATTTTTGTCGTTTTGGTCTTGTTTTGTTTAGATAAATATTTCCTATTGTTCTAAACCGGTGTTGTGTCATTTTGTAGTGTTTTCATGAAGTTACTGTGTGTGTTGGTACAAATACTTTACACCTAGTGCTCTGAAGTTAAGCCTGCTGCTCTGCCAAGCTACCAAGGGGGTAAGCAGGGGTTAGCTGAGGGTGATTCTATTTTACCCTGACTAGAGTGAGGGTCCTTGCTTGAAAAGGGGGGAACCTGACTGTCAACCAAAGACCCCATTTCTAACATTGGTGATCAGCGGTTGGGATTTGGACCTTTATTTGTACTTGACATACAGTAATTAAGTGTACACTACTGTTTGAGTTCAGACCACTACGTGAGCACATACTACTTGTTTGGTGATCTTTTGCTTTTTCTCTTAAGGACTCCTTTTTGTTCTACTTCCATGATTTTGCTGATCCCTTGACTGATTCTTTTCACTTCATTGGAAACTTGTTTTCTGCCTTTGGAACTTTGCACTTGTTGCCATCATGTCTCAATCTGGAGATGCAACAGCTGGAGCTGTGTTTGAATTAGGGAACTGAAGAGGTACTCAGTTGCTCAATTGAAACAGTTCTGTGAAGATCTTGCCTGTCCCGTTAAGAGCTCTGCCAGGAAGGGGGAGCTGCAAGAGGCATTGAGGGTCTGGGTGGCAGCCAAGGAAGCTGGGGGGCACACAGAAGATATGGATGGGAGAGTGCAGAGCCTACATCGTGGTGTAGTAGAGGTACCTGTTACACCTGGGGGAGGGTCTCCAGGAGTGGTAGCAGTAGGTCCTTTAAGGGTCTGACTCCTAAAGATGTGCAGGACAGACAGGCAGAAAGGGCTCGCCAGTTGGAGGCAGAAAAGTTGAGGATGCAAAGGGAGTTCAAAGAGTGGAAAAGGGACTTGGAGATAAAAAGGATGATTTTTGCTTACGAGCTTAAATTGAAAGAGCTGGAAGTCATGAGGGCTGAGTCCAGCTGGAATGGTGGCAGCAACAATTTTATATCCAGTGCTGTTGAAGAAGTGCACATGCCCAGAGATGTGGTGCCCTACTTGAAGGAGGGAGTTAACACACTCCAGGAGGTTCAGGGGTATGAGATAGCTACAGTGGCGCACAGGGTCCCTGAGGAGGATTGGGGAACTGGCATGGGGAGTCATATTACTACTGGTGGGAGAGACACTCTACTGACTCTAGGTGAGAGTGACAGGGAGAGGGGTTCCCCCCAGGTAGAAGTCCTGGTTATGGAATGTGAAGACATCCCAGAAGAGTGTGGGTTGAGTGTCAGGGACAGTTAGGTACTGTCTCACCAGTCTCAGGAGGGTGATGTGGGGTGCTTTTCCAAAGCAGAGTCACTGGATGGCTGGGTCAAGGGTACTTTGGTTAATTCATGTAAGGGGCTGAGTGATGTAATTGCTGGAGAGCATATGTCTAGTCCTTATTTTCCAGAGCTACGCCAACACCAGGTGGAGTGTGAGTTCTCTGACCCCAGGGAGCTTACAATGGAGGCAGATCTCTTGGTGGGTACCAGAGAGTCTGAAGAGGCATTTGGGGGTGCTCCTGAGAGGAGTGGTCTAGGTATTTCCCAACCAGGTGAGGTAGTGAAGGATTGTAGTGTCCCAGGTAGGTACCAGTGTAGTGGGATGGGTGAGGGACCCCATGTCCAGTCTCTGAGGAGAGGGAATGGGGATGGGCTGAGGTCCAAGGTGCCCGAGATCCGGTCCCAGGTCCTGGAGGGTTCCATGAGGGAACACCAGGAGGGGAGCCTAGCCTGTACCATAGGGCCATCTGTTGAGGGAGATCCCACAGTGTCAGGAGAACTTGGGGGGGGCGGCTGTAGCCAGGGTCCCACCAGTTCTGGTGTCTGGCAGTACCACTCCTAGTGAGGGGGTGCAGAAGTCCAGACAGAGGGTTGAGAGGGGGTTGCGGACCCCAGTGGAGAACCTGGAGGGTCAGGGGTCAGCTCTGAGAGCAGAGCCCCCCATGAATGACCTTGGAGAGACCATTTCTGGGTTGGGAGAATCCAGACTCTGTCAGATGGGCAGAGGTCAGGAGACCTGCTCCAGCCAGACTCTTGTGTGGCCCTTCGGACAGTGTGTCCCTTGAGGGGGGTAAGTGTGCCCCCCTGGAAGTCCTGGTGTGCCAGGCAATGGTTCAACCGCAGGGTGGTGACTCTGGGTTGAATGATCAGGTTCAGGGGGTAAACTCTGACTTGATGGGGGGTAAGTGTGCTCCCAAGGACGTCCTGGTGCGCCAGGCAGTGGTTCAACCAAAGGGTGGTGACCCTGGGTTGGATGACCAGGTTCAGAGGGTAAACTCTGACCTGGTGGGGGGTAGGTATGCCCCCCAGGAATTCCTGGGTTGCCAGGCAGTGGTCCAGTCTGTGGGTACAGACCCTGGACTGGAGGATCAGGTGCAGGGGAAAAACCCTGACCTGAAGTGGGGGGCGGTTTGCCCAATCACCCCCCCTGGTGTGATTTCAAGGGGTACTCTCCCTGAGGGGTGGGTGCAGAACCCTGGGAGTAGGGGAAGGGGAGAGAAAGACTCACCCCTGACCCCAGAGCAATCTAAGGGTACAGACCCTGGATTGGAAGGCCAGGTTCAGGGTGTCCCCCCTGACCTGGAGCAAGGGGCTACTGCTAAAAGTGCCCCTACTATGTTGTCTGATGGGGGGGCCACTCCTAGTTGGGTGGTTCAGGACCCCAGAAGAGAGGGCAGGGGGAGGGAAGCCTCACCCCTGGCCCAACCTGAAGGTACAGACCCCAGGTTGGAGGATCAGTTGCAGGTTAACATCCCTGCACTGGTGGAAGAATTGTGCAGGACTGCTTCTACAAGCACCCTGACAATTTTTTACTCTGGGGGTGCCACTCCTGGAGGGAGGGTACAGAGCCCCAGAGAGGAGGACTAGGGTCAGGTTATCTTCTCTGACCTGGTGGAAGGTAGAGTGGTCAAAGGGTGTCAGGCACCTGGGGCTACCGCCCCCCAATCTCCACAGTCACAGTGGTTGGAGAGGCCTGAGGTCAGGCTCTCATCCCTGACAGTTGTCAGGGGTCACTGTGGCTTGCTGTCCTGGTGGACAGAGCTGCCCCTGGGGGGGGGAACGAGAGTCACACCCCAGGGGTGGAGTGGGCAACACCACTGTGTTGGCCCTGGTGGTACTATCTGCCCATTGCAATACATCTGCGAGCAAAGTAAAGTTAGGCGCTGCACAGATGGTGTCTGCAGATGTGGAGAAGGGTTCCCCATGGGTTAGCTTAGTGGGCCCTGAGAGTATGGACAGAGGGATCCAACTGGAGTCAGGAAGGCGTAGAACTGGAACATGCCCCTGCTGTTGTGGGCCTGGGTCCTTGTTCTATCGCCCCAATCAGGGAAGTACATCAAGGTATTTATTGTTCTCCCCTGGCTTTAGGCTGGTAGGGGGTCGTGTTGGACTTTTGCTTATGCAGGGTCATCCTGAATCTTTTTGCCTCCTGCCTCCTATTTTTTTCTGACCTGTCGCTGTTGGCTTTTGAACTCGGAGCACTTTCCCACTGCTAACCAGTGCTAAAGTGCATGTTGGCTTTTGAACTCGGAGCACTTTCCCACTGCTAACCAGTGCTAAAGTGCATATGCTCTCTGTGTAAATTGTATGTAATTGGTTTATCCATGATTGGCCTATTTGATTTACTAGTAAGTCCCTAGTAAGGTGCACTAGAGGTGCCAGGGCCTGTAAATCAAATGCTACTAGTGGGCCTGCAGCACTGGTTGTGCCACCCACATAAGTAGCTCTGTAATCATGTCTCAGACCTGCCACTGCAGTGTCTGTGTGTGTATTTTTACACTGTAAATTCGACTTGGCAAGGCCTACACCTCCCCTTTTCTTACATGTAAGGCACCCCTAAGGTAGGCCCTAGGTATCCCCAAGGGCAGGGTGCAGTGTATGGATAAGGTAGGACATATAGTAATGTGATTTATATGTCCTGACAGTGAAATACTGCCAACTTCGTTTTTCACTGTTGCAAGGCATGTCTCTCTCATAGGATAATATGGGGGCTACCTTTAATTATGATTAAAGTGTAGATTCCCCTAGAGAGTAGATGGACATGTGGAGTTTGGGGGTCCCTGAACTCACAATTTAAAAATACATCTTCTCGTAAAGTTGATTTTAAGATTGTGCGTTTGAAAATGCCACTTTTAGAAAGTGAGCATTTTCTTGCTTAAACCATTCGGTGACTCTGCTGTGTTTGTGGATTCCCTGTCTGGGTCAGTTTGACAGTTGGGTTGTTTTTCACCTCACACTAGACAGTGACACAAAGGGAGCTGGGGTGTAACCTGCATTTCCTGATTAGCCATCTCTCCTAGGAGGGAGGGATGGAGTGGTCACTCTCATCTGAAAGGACTGTGCCTGCCTCTGACAATGCCGGCTCCAATTCCCTGCTGTGTGTCTGAAGCCTTGACTGGGCAAGGCAGGATTTCACAAGTAGGTGTGAGTCCCCTTTGAAGAAAGGTGACTTCAAAGACTAAAATGGGTATATGAGGGGCACCCAAATCTACAGACTTTAGAAACACTTCTGGAACCAAGAGGAACCTCTGCCTGGAGAAGAGCTGATAGCTGAGGAAGAAGTGCTGCCCTGCCTGTGACTGTGCTTTGTGGAGCTTTCCTGCAGTGCTGCTTCTGCCAGAGTAAGAGGGCAAAGACTTGACTTTGTGTGCCTTCCATCTTGAAAGAAATCTCCAAGGGCTTGATTTAGAGCTTGCCTCCTGTTGTTTGAAGTCTCAGGGACAGCAAAGACTTCTCTCTGCCAGCACCTGGAGTCTCTGGAGAGACTCCTGCTCTGACAAGTGGTGCCCTATCCAGTCCCTGGGCCCTTGAAAGGAAAGCTGGTGGAATCCAAGGAAAACGACTTTGGACGACTTTGGACCGACGCCGCTGCTGAATCCGGTAACGCCGCCTGCACCTGACGCCGTGACCTTCGCTGGAACGCAACGCTCTTCGCAGGCCCGACGCTGCAGCAGCCCCGCTGAAGTCCGCAACTCCGTGGAAGTCGCCGCACCACGTCGTGACCGACGCCGCTCGAAGTGCACGGATTCAACGTTTCGCATTGTAATAGCTTTGCAAACAACATCACATGGGGCATGTAAAAAAAGAGCTTTCACCTCTGTAATAAGTGCAGGGTCGACTTTGCACCAATAAATGTCAAAAATAGAAAAAATAGTAAGCAGTGGATGGACACTAATTACATTTAATCAATCTGTGCTTAGTCCATATTCCACCCACAGCGCAGAAAGTGATGTAGGATGTGACGTGTCACGAGTGCCGCTGAATTGGAAGGCAGCAAAGAAGAGTGATTATGATGCCTATGAATTGTAAGAAGTGCTTTAAATGGGCCAGTATCGTCAGGTACTGAGTATTGGCACTTTTTTTATTTTGAAAGGCAGAGCACCTGCACTTCTCAAGAGAAGTGTAATACTTTTAACTGGAGAGTACCAGCACCACTTAGAAGCAAGCAGACACTCTGGTACATGGTACCTGCACTTCTATTTTTCCATTTCAAGCACTGTTGGTAAGTAATGGGCGGGCTAGAAGTCCCTTTTAAGTAGAAGATTTTTTTATTTTTAAATCACAAGAGATTGTCTCTATAGCGACAGCGTGCATGCTGCCGGCAGGCTTGACCTGAAAAGAATGCTCAACTTGAGTGGGCTAAATTAACAAAACTGGAAAGATGCGTTTTAAATAGCACTCAAACCCCACTCTCGGACTCCACATTAAGAGAATGGAAGGCTGAATTTGCACTGCCACGTTTAAAACCCAGGGGCAGCTCCTCCACTATGGCGGAGGAGTGTCACCTACCTCCAACAGCAGCAGCTGCAAAACTTTTAAAATGAAACCATAATAAACTATGTTTGTTATGGTTTTGTTGTCAAAGGGGTAGGGCCATATGGGTGTAACAAGGACCTAGTGGGAGTGCTGTCTCGGGCCGGCCAAACATACATGCGCACTAGGCTCTCTCCAACCCGGCACTGTGTTGCTGGGTTGGAGACAGCAGGCAAAGACTTCTACTCTGCCTCGGAGCACCAAGCGAGGGCGCTCTGTTGAATCCTAACGCTGCTTTAATGATGCCAGCAGCATGAAAGCAGTGTTAGGACTGGCCGCAGGGCAGGCTGGGAGCATGTGCCTGCAACTTCTGGCAGCCAGCTGAGTGAATCCGAACTGTGCGGCGAGAACGATACTTTAAAAGAAATATATATATTTTCTTTCGTTCCCACACCCACCCTTGCGTTGCGCCACGGGCCCCTTTTCCATCCTGTGACCCACAACTGTTCAAACCTGTGACCTTGTATTTCACCAAGCTAACCGTATCAGGTACTCTGGCCCACTTAGTGACATGGTGCTGCTTAGGTGTGCAGTGATCTGCAGAAGAGTACGATCCTTCCAAATGAGAATCAGACCTTTCATTCTTCCGAGGTTAGTAAAATGAGTACTATTTAATTGGGTGATAGTAACACCCGTTATTAGCAGTGCTTACAAATGGCAAATTAGTGGTTAATGTCCGCAGAGGGGCTCTTGGGTTTCATATTATTTACGTTGGAAGTAATTAATACATTTATGAATGTTTTCCTTGACCACATTTACCCACCACATATTTACTACGTTGCTTCCTGCTTATTTCGGAACGAATCCAGAACATTAATTTGCTATGTATGAGGGGATTTGTGGATTGTTTAACAAATCAGTCATGGATAACTTATCTTTTAACCGTTTGTTACACCTGGCAGGCATCTGCAGGCTTCGCTTTGGTTTGCCCGAAGGGACTGTCTAGGTACAGCAGCATTCCATGTAGCGGCTGTCTCACCATTTGCTTTTTAGATTAACCTCAAACCCTGTGGGATGCAGATTGATAAACTGCAGCCTGGATTCGGAAGATCTGTCTCCTCCAGAGAAGATTTAACATCTGGCTCAGTTACAGAGAACATAATAGGCGGGTAGAAGAGAGCAGTAATTATCCATGATGTTCTTTTTACAAGATTATCTTTGATTTTGTGGGGCGCAAAATCTTCCTCTGCTTCAGGTTACCATGTGCACCTTTTATAAAGCAGAGCTTATGTGTGAAAGTCTATGGATAATGGATTGCAATGTCGTTTTCTATGCAAGTAGAACGATTCTGACAGAGTGTGCCTGTAAACAGTTGCACTATGTGAATATCATATTCTTCGAATCTTAATTTTTCTCTGTTAACCCTTTCCTTGTTTCACTTACTTTCCTATCCTGAAACTTTTACATGTACCTTAACATTTCTTAAAGATATCAGCTCCAAATATCCTGTTGTGTCAGATACAAAGCGCTATGGCTGAAGATGGGTTAATACTAAATAACTATCCTTATTTTTAAATAATTTAATAAAATTATGTATATGTTATTTCTGAAGACCACAATCGCCTGGGAGGGTATCCTGGCCCCGCAAGCAGGAGCGCGGGTCTGTCAAGGCCTAGGGCTGTTAAAAGGGAGTTTATTGAATAGCCATATATTTCGTTTCTTGTGGAATTCGAAAATTTAAGAAGTGTCTCTAATGTGTAATGGCAGGTCATTCCAGGACTTATGAGTGTCGTAGGAGAAGGTTTTGCATATTCAAGGGATGTGTATGAGTAGAAGTCCTGCAGAGTAGAGCTTCCTGGTGGGTTTGTCAAGTGAGTTTTCAGTTGTTTAGGTAAGCTGAGCCTACATTGTGTAGGGCTTTGAAGGTGTGTGTGAGAAGACTGAACAAGGTATGTTTATGTACTGGAAGCCAGCGGAGCTTCCTGAGGTGTGATGGGATACGAGTATAAAGTGGAAGGTCGAGTGAGATACTGGATGTCAAATTTGGAATGGTTTGGAGTCATATAGTGAGTTACTTGTTGATGCTGACATAAAGGGTGTTCCAGTAGTTCTGCTTGTTTGTGACAAGGTCCCAGTTGACGGTTTTGTGGGGGCTGGTGGGGAGCCATTTGAAGATTTTCTCAACATTTTCAGGGTATGAAAGCAGGAAGCTGTGACGGTGATGACTTGGGCAGTCATACTGAGATTGCTGTTGATGGTAATTGTAGGATTCTTAGAATGGATGTGGGGTGGGGCAAATGGGTCTGAGTTCAGTGAGCCACCAGGTGGAGTCTCATGGCAATTCATTATTTTTTAAGATCACAACCACCATCTTGTTGGTGTTGAGCTCGAGACAGTTGTTGATTTCTGTCATGCAGCTGGTAAACTTGTCTGGGTTTTGAGGATTTTCTCCAAGAGTGAGAGGATCTGTTAAGTGTTATTGGAGTAGGATATAATGTTAATCTCATGAGAGTAGACAATTTCTGTGAGTGGGATTATATATGTGTTGAGAAGAGGGTCTGGCTTAGAGATGATCTGTGTAGTACTCCATAGATGGACAGATAACAGAGGTTAGCAGGCATTAGGGCAGTATGGGGCAAGGGAGACTGATTGAGGTCTTCTAGTCAGGAAGGAGAATATCCATTGGAGTGCTAGACTTTGGATTCCAAATTTGTGTAGATGTCAGATGAAAAAAAAGGTGGGCTATGGTGTTGAAGGCCACATAAAGATCCAGGAAGATGAAGGGTACTGTTTCTCCTCTGTCCAAGATCATATGGATGGAGTCTGTTGCTGTGATGATGGCAGGCATGCTTTTCCATTAATCATAAGGCAACCTATATTTGTACAAGCAAGTCTTTGAAAAACAGTAAGACATGTATTTTTATGTGGAATCTATGTAGCATGTACCTACTTATGAATATAAAGAACACAGTATAAGAGAAGGGTTTATGATCTGGGTGCAAGAAAGGTGAGGTTGGGTGCAGTGTGCACCCTGTGGAAAGGGGTGCTGGAGGTTAGAAGTGGCACAGGAAGATACCCTTGAAGGTGGATTGTATTAATGAGTTGGGAATACTTGACAGTGCAGTCCACAATCTCAATTTGAACTGTGACTGAGGTCCATCAAGCCCTAGCAATATTACCCAACAAGCTAAACTGGTTTCTTTCAGGAATCCTTTGCTTACCCATTGTTGCTTGATTAAAGCTCCAAAGCCATCCTCAGAGAAATTACATTTTATATGTGTGCAACAACTAGCTAAACAATAAAGCAGTTACTACATAAAGAATCTAAAACTTAAAATCAAGTAAGGGAAATGCTGTATAAATGTAAAAGATCAGGACATTTTTCGTTACAACCCAGGCAATATGGGGGGCAGTTGGGGGAGCTATGAAGACGGGGGAAGACGAGTGAGGGGTTCTCAAGCTGCCTATGGCAATTCCTAAGAAAATGTTAAATATCTACTATAAGCAGAATGAGATAAAAAGTGATTCAGACTGGCATTCTGGCTCTTCTCATTGGCTGATCCATGCTGTGCTGACTCCGCAGGGCTCCCTTGAGTTTGCTGCACATTTCTCTTGTCGGTGGACCCGGGGGAAGAATGTTTCTTTCTGGCTCACCATGCTAACCTGATTTATGGATCCGATTTTCAGTGCCGAGACATTGTAGGAGTGATGAGAAGCATCTTTCTTTGCTCAGCTTGAGGCCCTCCATCTCTATTCGGACTCCTGCACCTTTGGTGAGCTTTAGGCAGGTGGACTGTAGGACTGTGACTCTTCTCAGCACGCTACAGAAGGTGCTGGTATCAGTGAGGGCCAGGGTACTCGGGCCTCGCTCTTTCAGTGCTCTCTGACTTCTGACCTCACTTACAAGCTACCTTCCATTGCTTCTCAGTACCATGCACCAGGAGAGCCTGGGAGTTGGATGTCTGGTTACTACACACTATTCAGGTATGGCCTGAGGTTCAATGGTCTTTGGAAATCCCTGTGAGGAGGGAAGAGCTGGTTGTGTGCATGCTTGTTGATTTCTGTTTATATGGGTGGGTAGTTTATTACTGTGGTGAAACCCAGGGCAGTATCTTTTATTTCTCTCTCATCACTACTGTGTTGAAGAAGTAATAACCACATTGCTTCACTAGCACATCACAAGCAAGCTGATCTGGTAAACTGTGTTTGTTTTATTATTAAAAAAATGCAGACGGGATACTCTTTTCACGAGGGGTCCCATCCATCAAGATTGATAACGCCATAAATAATCCATGGACACAGAGGTCCGGGAGAGGAAGAGGGCATCATGGGAAAAAAAAGTATCGGGGACCTGTGGGCCTGAATAAATTCCGCATAGGATCAGACGATTGCTGCCGCCGATAAACCTCTATCTGAATCTACAGAATGCATTCTTTAACATTCCGGCGCCCCATCCTTCACGCAGAAAGTCATTATGCCAAAAAATCAAGGCGACTGAAACAAAAAGTCGACTCAAGCGCCTTTAAATGGTGGCAATGAACATGCGCAGACTATACTATCAAAAAACAATTCCAGGCTTGAAGTATCCCTTACTAACTTCTTTTCAGCAGAACATGTTTCCAGCGGCGAGGGGGTGGGGGTGGGGGACGGCACCCAGTACCAATTTCAGATCCTTAAGAAAATAAGGCCCAATACTTGGCTGGAGATGGGATTTTGAGCGTGTCATAAGGTTATTGTAACACTGTATCCTCTGTGATTGACCACTACTTTAAATTTAGCTTTGACCAATGTGACGGGTCAGTAAAATATACATTTTTATAAACTATAGACACGTTGATTTCACTGATGTTGGCAGACTTTGAAGACTGCAGAAACTAGTATATACTGCGTGACATTTTCAGCTGTGCTGGTACTGCAATGACATTTGATGACGTTTGTAAAACGTCTCTGGTTAATAACGTATTCAGAGTAAATAATTATTGTTGAACAGCTGACAAAACTTCACAGGGTATTTCTCACAGGTGTCTGAATAACTTGTCAGAATAGTTCAGTGATAAATTCTGTTCCTGGAATTTGGGCACTTTTTTCCGTGGAGTGTTAACTTTAACGTTCCTGAGAATATGTACCTTCAAAACATTTGAAAAATGTCAATTAAGTATATCATGAACTTTCAATGATTTTCATTAAAACAAGCCAACATAGTGAGCATTTTACTTAAATGTATATCACTCTTCACATCGGACCATGGGTTTAAGCAGCGGAGCCAAATGAAAGGCAGATGTGGGGAACTCGTTAACCATCATTCCGAGTACCAATTTAGAATTGGGTGCAAAACAGTCCTGGGTTAATCACTATTGCACACCAGTTCCAATTGTATTTTTGAATCTGTAAAATGAAAAATAGCATGCAATGGGGAATAAAATATAAACATTTTCTGGGACTGTTTTTACACCTTGTATTTGTACTTATGGGCTGCACAAGGAATGGATTCACATTTGTCTTCTACTGGAACCAAACACCCTATTGTAGGACCTGACTCTCTCAGGGTAAAGAAGCAGAGCAGAGCAGTCCAAGCCTACCCAAGTGAGGTGGTGTGGGCTAACAGTCACCATTTAGGGGTCAACAACCATAACACTTAATAAATGATTGTCCAGTCTGTGCTTTTGTTTTGAGAAAAGTATTTTTATTACAAACACAGTACTCTGTAATATGCAGCAATTGACAAATACACATAAGGCTGATCGAAATACTTCTTGATCACATTTCATAATCACTTTTGGCCCTGCAAAAGAGGGATCTTGTTCAACAACCCACATGTTAAAACATTAACTTGAATTTAAATGGAATACTTGAACATAACTGGGGATGAACATACTTAATATTGGCAATATGGGCATGTATACTTTAACCAGAAGTGGTTGCCAGTGTCATCATTTCAGTAAAGCAGTAAAGCATTTGCAAGAAAAATGTATATGCCTGCATTAATGGTTTATGTACTCATAATAAGTTTGCAACATGGAAAATACAATTAAACCATAACCCCTATAGAGCATCACATTTTGATCACAATAGCTGCAACAATAAAATTTGCCCCCGGGGCCTTGCACATCATGACCCCTAGAGGGTGCTTAACTCCCAGCTAAAGAGCATGTGCTCCAGCCTGGAGAGTGTTTAAAACTAGCAAGAAAATCCTCATAACTCATTCTTTTGGAGTTTCCCCCAACTTAGGGTGGCGATGCGCTGCTCTTGCCACTCCCCCTGATTTTATAACCTTTTGGTGGTGACACCGTCACCCTGGGGACACCAGAGAGTGAAAAATTGCAGAATCAGGGCCAAATATTCAGGCCCACTAGAGCATTATGGGATGCTCCTTTGTGAGTGTGTGAATACTTAATGAGTTGCTATCCCACTGCCTCAGGGAGAGCCACTGCCTTTTGCCTTTGCCACTCAGCATCCTGCCATGTGGCCATTTTCTTTCTTTAGCCGTGCTCAGGCCCACCCAGGCACCCTTCACTTCACTTCTGTTGGAGGACAGCCATGATAGACACCCTCCACCTGCTCTCCCTGCCTGCTCCACTCATGGGCAGCACCTCATGGGCAGCACTCCCTCATCTTGCTCCATGAGCCAAAAGATCTCTTCTGCCCTGCAGGGCTGGAGCAATGACTTATGATGGCATACTGCTCCCCCACTCACGAGCACAGAGAGTCCTGCCATGTTTGGGGGGATTTCAGCGGTGCTCCACCACAGCCTTCTCTCTCTTGGCCTAAGGTTGGGGTCATGGGCCCCTTTTCCACAGTCCAGATTCAGGATAGAAAGGCTCAGGCAGCAGGTCTCTACATGCTCCTGGCCTTGCTGGGAGTTCAAAGGTTAAATCTTTTGCAGGCTCATATGTCAACCCTTGTTGGGCCATTCCGCTTCTATCTGGTCTTGTTTTGTGCCTGGTGGTGAGGCCTAGCCACATGTAACACTCTCTTTAGACGCCCTTGCCTCAAAGGTGACAAACGTTGCAGCTTGTTTCACTTGCTCCCTGCACCAGCCGTGCCCCTTGAATTTCCTCTGGTCCACTCTGCTCCTTGGCTCAGTGGCCCAGTCTTTCCCCCAACTAGTTCTCAGGGGGTGTAAGTGGACCAGCCTCCGTGGTCCTGGGGAGAGCCCCACTGGTCCTCGGGTCAAGTAGAGTCAGAATCCTTAGTTCAGATGGGCATCTGGTGGTTCTTCCTCCCAACTCTCATTGGTGGCTGCCTCCAGTTCCACTATCCAGCAAAGCAGTACACCCAAGAGAGCACTCCCCTATTGGAAGACCTTTTAAGTGGGGGTGGGAGGTTCCAGCAGGGATGCACCTCTGGCCTATCCTGGGGTGGCACATCACCTCTCCAGTCCTGTTCCAAATTCCCTGCACAGACTGCTTGGATATTTCAAAATGGTGTCGCCCTGCAGTCACTTGCCAAATCTGCTCTGGGGTTCTCAGCTCCACCCATTGCTGATATTACTACCAGACCTTTTCTCAGCAAATCTTCAAAAAAAAACCCTCCTGATTTGGCTCCAGTGGTCTGGGCTCTCTCCGTTGTGGGCTTGGGCAGGCCTATCCTTGGCACAATTGACAGCTGGCTGATTGATGCAAAGGATTCCAACACAGGAGCTGAGTTAAGCACTGCTAATTGCTCCCTTTGTGTGGGGAGGACTTTGTTCCTGCTGCTGAAGAGAAATATAATTAACTTGGCACAGCAGGGTGACAAAAGGCCTTGGCTCTGATCCTAAGCTGAACCAAAGAAATATTACATTCCTGAATAACCCATAAGCTGTACAGATATGTCTTTGGACTTTGCAGAATTGATCCTTTCGCACAGTTTACTCTTCAAATCGGTATGTCTCTGGTGTCTTTAGGCCAAAGGGAAGCAAATCTGCGGTCTGGGGCAACCCTCCCAATAGGTGTATAATGGAGTGTCTCTGCAGACAAAACAGTAAACTACACTGACTTTCCCTATGAGTGTACACTAACACTAACATTAGGAGGCCTACCCAGGTCAATACACAATCCTACAGTGTCCCCTCTGTGCCAGGCTACCTGTGCGCAAGTACCAGGTGCCCATGACAGGAGTCTCCCACCTGCCGCCTTTATACATGTGCACTTGCGTATGTTCACGTAAAACCAGCCAAGTGCCCCTTACCCTTGCTGCGTCACAGCGGCCTTGTCTTAGAAGGCCAAAGTGCAAGTAAATACGCACAGTTCATTTATCATGAGTTTTCTGTGGGTAAGTCACAGGTTGTGAGGCTCACCCAAAGGAAAAAAGGTCAAATACCAGTTGGTCAAAAAGCAAAACATCCGGGATGATATGATGGCCAGAACCCATTTCCTTACAGTATTCCACTATATTGCATTGTTTTGCCAGAGCAATTTCCACTAAGTAGGACTTGGAGAAAATAGAGGGCGGGAATGCCAGGACTGAAAATGGTAGGAATTTGTCCATTATATTTTAGTTTGCTACAGATTTTGCCCCTAATGTGACACTTAAATGTTCTATTTAACAGAAGGCACCTTAAACAACTATCAATTTCTTGAATAAGTTATTTCTGGAATTTGGTGTCCAACATGTCATTTTACAGATGAAATTATCTGAAGTAATTTTAAGTGAGAATATATCCTATAAAAGGCTTAGATTAATAAACTTCACTATTAATTGGGCAATGGAATAAAAGGATAAAGTTTTCAGTCTTGGTGTTAACCAGTTTCTGTCAAGAGATTTGAAACTCAGGACATTTTTTCTTACTTACAGGTTGAGTGCGTGTGTACCCTTTATAGTTTGTTGAGGCCCTGCATGTTGTTGCATGTGGACCTCAACATTTGTATTAGCGGTAAACACAGAGAACAAACATTTCCAGTGCAGCAATTTAGAGCTTGCCACTGGTTTAACTTGGCAAGTTTTTAGAGTGCATTGTTGTGTCCTTCTATTGACTGCCATAGTGATTGTTCATTGCCGGTTTGATTTAGGGCCCCCCCCAAGCGAAAATCTTTTTATCCTACCGGCTTAAGGCATGGTTGTTAGCATCACGTTACTAGTAAATGCTACTTGAAGACTAAAAATTCATGCTGCTAAAGCAGGCTTCTCCAAAGAGTAGCTCAAGAGCTATTGGTCGCTCCTCAGCTACCTAAACATATCTCTCCTGTGTGCAGCCCTGCCTAGTAATTTAGACACTTTTTCCTAGATGAGTTACTATTAATATATCAAAACAAAAAAGCATGTATTTGAGACAAAATGTGTGTATTTTCAGAGTGCATATGCTGAGGTTTGGAGAAAAATGGTTGAATTTCCAAAATATATTTAAAGCTGATTATTGAGTGATAAATCATGGAGCATATGGGAGGCTTAATAAAAAAAATAAAAAAAGCAAAATGTCGATTTCCGATTTACTTCTTGTGCTTAATACATTGCTAGAGGATGAGTCTGTGGTTGAGAAATAATGAACTGTATCACTGTCATGCTTGAATCTGAGAGATGTTGCTAAACTGGGAAACGTTATTAGTATTTTAGGGTTTTTTGTGACTTGATCAGAAATGTCAAACACTCACTACTGCCTGTATCGAACATTGAATAATTTTGCTATTTGCATTTATAGAGGTCCATTAACTCAGCACATTAGAAAAACTCAATACCGGGTTTACAGTATGAAATAAGAAATATAAAAGCTGCAGTAATTTTGCAACAATGCTATCATGACTAGGCATACTATACCGACTCAAAAAACTCACAAACCTAAATTTAAAGAGGCATACAAGCATGTTCTAGAAACGGCATGCTTCATTTGTTCTCCATTAAGGTGCAATCTATGCAATATGCAACACGTGCAAAATCAATATATAGTTGATCACACTGAATACTCTAACGCTACTAGCTGTGTCTTCAGTAGATGGTATTGTCATGGTCGAATGTATTGGTTGCATCGTTGAATAATGAATTATTTTATGTGGATGGATGGAGGGTGGCACTAAGCATCTGCAAAATACATGCATGATCATGCTCCTACATACTAGCCACTCCTGCATACAGGCAAACACAGACAGATCTGTGTGCGAAACTTTGAAATTGAACAATTCTATAGGGGCTGCTCTGAAAGGTTGGTCACCGTTTTATTTTATCTTGGAACTTTGAGAAGCGGGCAGGTGCTGGGGAGTATCCTTAGTGTATACTGTAGCACATACTGGTACAGGGTATTGTCACTCCTTCACTCCAACCAAATACTTATGTTACTTTCTTGGTACAGTTGATTCTCCAAGAGCTGGTAGGTCAAGCAGCAAAGTTTAAGCAAGGTAGTGCTATTAGGTCTACAACTTAGATAGCGTTTACACAGTTATTACTGTCAGACAGAACTATCACATATAAATTAGGATTAGGATTTCTTTAAATTTAACAACATTATTTGATCTTCTAGAACATGCAAGCTAACAATTGCAAACAATGTTATAGAATGTGCAGGACACAGGGGATACGTTGAAAACTACACTAGAGACTATATACAGTTATGCTCTGCAAAAGATCATATGACTTTGGTCAAATCCATAAACTTTCAGCTCTCAAACTTTTACAGTGGGCAGTAACTGTCACAGACTAAAGCTCAAGACATAGGGGGTCATTCTGACCTCGGCGGTAAAAGGCCTATACCGCCGGTCAGAACTCCGCCATACTACCGCCGCGGCCGCGGTAAACCGCCACGGTCATTCTGACCACCAACTGTGAATCCGCCAAAAACCCGACATCCAAGGAAGGCCGCTTCATCAGCGGGCCGCGGAAAACTGGAGATGACCAAACCTCCACCGCCACGCCAACACAAACACGCCCATGCCATTCTGACCCACGAATCCACGCGGCGGTCTTTCAACCGCGGTATTCCATTGGCGGTACACACTGCTGCGGTCAAAATACACACACAGCTCCAAAACACAGCCACATTGGACAATTTGAAATACACACACCTGACACACATTCAAACAACACTCCCACACATCCAATCAACTATAAAACACACACCCACATCACCCACAAACCCCTACGACGAAGATCAGAGACGAAGGAGAGAGAGACACATCACAGAATAGAGAGCTACATCACACAGAGGCACACTACACCATCACACACACCACATAGAAGCACAAAGCACCACACACAAACACACTCATCACCATATACACCACCCCACACCTCATCCACACCACCCCATGGCACCCCAAAGGCACCCACGCTTTTCGGACCAAGAACTCCGGGTCATGGTGGAGGAAATTATAAGAGTTGAACCCCAGCTCTTCGGCTCACAGGTGCAGCACACCACTATAGCCAGGAAGGCGGAGCTATGGCAGCGGATCGTGGACAGGGTAAACGCGGTGGGACAGCATCCCAGAAATCGAGACGACATCCGCAAACGCGGGAACGACTTACGGGGAAAGGTGCGCTCGATGGTCTCGCGACACAACATCGCAGTGCAGAAGACTGGCGGGGGACCCCCACCCACTCCACCCGAATTCACAGCATGGGAGCAAGAGGTACTAAACATCCTGCATCCTGATGGCCTCGCTGGAGTACATGGAGGAATGGACTCTGGTAAGTACAATCTCAACTACTTCACCCCCCCAGCATGCTAACCCCCACCACCACCCTCACCCCCAACCCCCCATCACACATCCTCCCTGAGAATGTCTCTCCATCACAACCCACCCAACACCAACCCCTGCATGCCACCACAAACTATGGACACCCATCACCTAAGCATGACCACTGCACATACCCCCCCCCCCCCCAAACACCCCCACAACACCTCCCCCAAGGGAATGACAGCACTGGGGGACAAGGGCACCCATAAATCACACGCAATAGCACACACAGAAACAATAACCATACTCTCTTACCCCATGCAGGACCCGAACGCCAACACACCGGCCAGGAGGGTCCAGAAATGTCCACCCCCCCCCCCCGGAAGAGGCCCCCAGTGATGACAGCAGCTCTGTCGACCTGGAACCTGATGACCAGCCCGGACCATCGGGGACCTCTGGACAGTCGGTTCCCCACACACAGGCCACAGCAGACCCAACCCCCTCTGGGAACAACAGCACAGCTCCCACCCAGCGGGCCCATGCCTCTGTCTCTAGGACAGGTCAATCAGCGGTGTGTCTGCCACTACAGGGCACCCAGGCTAACCCACCACCCCAACAACAATAGGGACCTGGGGGCAGTGGTAGTGGGCACACCGTCCAGGGGACAGAGGCCGGGGGAAACAGGGCAACTCGGAGGGCTGCTGTGCGACAGGGGGGGGAGGAGAGGCCCAGGGAACCCACTCTCCAAGAGGCCCTCACCACCATCATGGCAGCCTACCACCACTCCCAAGAGACGATGGCGACAGTACTGGCCAGGTTCCAGGAGATCCAGGCACAGCAGGAGGAACGCTACATGGGGTTCACCAATCAACTCACCAACATCTCTACCGCTATGGGGAGCATAGTCCAGGCCCTCAACCGGATAGAAGATACGTTGCGGGACCATGTGGCACCACACAGGGCCCCTGTCACTAGCCCGGACCAGGAACAGCCTACCACCTCCGCCGGCGCTAGTGGACAGGAGGCCCCACCACAACGACAGGCCACCAGAACCCCACCTCCTGCTGAAGAACAACCACCCCGCAAGAGGAGCCTGAGATAAAAAAAAATAGACAGAGTAGGATGTCAAGACCCCCGCCAGCATGAGATACCCCCTGAAGTCATCCCACTGTCCCACATTGCCACCCTGTCCAACCTTGAACTGCCCCTGCTCCATCCTTCCACAGGCATATGGACAATGCACCTGTGAGACTGAGAACTGGACTCTGCCATGGACATTACTCCACCCCCACCCATCACCGTGTTAATATCATGTACCATTATCTAGAACAAAAAATAAATCACTCAATGCACTGAAATCAATCAGGAGTCAGGCTGTATTATTTACAAATGTATAACACATTACCGATCAATTATGTTCTGTTAACTTTGTGCTGAACACATACCGAGATCAATAAGCATTAGTCCATGGGCTAACCAAGCAGAAGTCACGCAGTGGGTCATACAGCACTGAAAAGGGAAGGGAAAATCAAACATCAGTTTAAAAGAACTGGGGGGTCATAGACAAAGTTGAGAAGCAGGAGGCTTTCAGGAAAAGTAAAATGGCGTGGGTGATTCTCACCTGTGTGCTACTGAAAATACTGTTGGATAACTCTGTCCCTGTTGTCTGTGTCGTCCTCTGAGTCTTCCTCCTCTTCACTCTCTGCAGCCTCCACAGCTGCTTCAACACCACCATCTGGACCATCCTCCTGCAGGAAAGGCACCTGACGTCGCAATGCCAGATTGTGAAGCATACAGCAGGCCACGATGATCTGGCACACCTTCTTTGGTGAGTACATCAGGGATCCCCCTGTCATATGCAGGCACATATACCTGGCCTTCAGGAGGCCAAAGGTCCTTTCTATGATCCTCCTAGTTCGCCCATGGGCCTCATTGTACCGTTCCTCAGCCCTGGTCTGGGGATTCCTCACTGGGGTCAATAGCCAAGGCAGGTTGGGGTAACCAGAGTCACCTATTAGCCACACACGTTGTCTCTGTAGCTGTTCCATCACATAAGGGATGCTGCTATTACGCATCACATACGCGTCATGCACTGAACCAGGGAACATGGCATTCACATAGGAGATGTACTGGTCAGCCAAACAGACCACCTGGACGTTCATAGAATGGTAACTTTTCCTGTTTCTGTACACCTGCTCATCGTCTTTTGGGGAGACTAAGGCCACATGGGTCCCATCAATGGCACCAATTATGTTGGGAATATGTCCAAGGGCATAAAAATCACCCTTCACAGTGGCCAAATCAACCTCCTCAGGGAATATAATGTAACTCCGCATGTGTTTCGTCAGAGCAGACAACACTCTAGACAAAACTTTTGAAAACATTGGCTGAGACATTCCAGATGACATGGCCACTGTTGTCTGGAATGAGCCACTTGCAAGAAAATGGAGGACTGACAGCACCTGCACCAGAGGGGGAATTCCTGTGGGTTGGCGGATGGGGGACATCAGGGCTGGCTCCAGCTGGGCACACAGTTCATGGATAGTGGCACGGTCAAGTCGGTATCGTAGTATGATGTGGCGTTCTTCCATTGTCGACAGGTCCACCAGCGGTCGGTACACGCGAGGATTCATCCTTCTCCTCGCAAGTCCCAGCGGACGGTGCCTAGGAATGACAACATGGAGCACAGAGTCAAGCTAATCACTGGTACGTTCACCCCAGCTTGCATAGCACACAGTTATCTATGTATTGAAAGGCGTGTATGTGTGGCAATGCAAGGCCTAGGCCTGTGTGTCGCAGTAGAAATTATGCCATGTGGGCCCTTGAAATGGCGGCTGCCTGACCTGTGAAGTGGGACAATGGGATGTGAGGTCAATGCGCTGGCGGAGCACACAGTGGCGGTAGGCGGTCGAAGACCGCTATACGAAGCCGCATTGGTTAACATTGAAGCCTATGGGTTTTAGGAGCCAATGACGATGATCACCGGCGGTAGCGGTACGCACCGCCGCAGTAGGCACCGCCGCGGGCGTGACCGCCATTTTCTATCTGCTTAATCACTCGAGACCTGATCATCCACAGGAGAGGACCTATACTGCAAGTGCTGCTGTGACCTCGGTCTGGAAGAGACAATGGCTACTGCGACTGGGGAAAGGGCCCCTGCCTTCACGTCTGAAGAGTTGGAGAAGCTCGTGGATGGGGTCCTCCCCCAGTATGCGTTACTCTACGGTCCTCCAGACCAACAGGTAAGTACACCGGGTGCACATGGAATGGGCGATGCCTGTGTGGAGTGGGGTGGATGTAAGTTGGTGGGGTGGGGGGCGAATGAGGAGTGCAACGCACGACAGATGAGAGCATGTGCCATATGGCAAGGTTGGGGAGGGGGGGCCAATCACATCTAACATGCAGTAAGTTGATGAATGTTTCCTTCCCACCCTGTACATGTCACATAGGTCAGCGCCCATCAGAAAGTCGAGATTTGGCGTGCCATCGCCAAGGAAGTCCGGGCCCTGGGGGTCCACGTCAGACGGGGCACCCACTGCCGCAAGAGGTGGGAGGACATCCGCCGCGGGACCAGGAAGACCGCCGAGTCACTGCTGGGGATGGCCTCCCAACCTAGGAGGGGTGCCTGTCGTACCCTGACCCCCCTGATGTCCCGGATCCTGGCGGTGGCCTACCCTGATTTGGATGGGCGCTTGAGAGCATCACAGCAGACACAAGGGGGTGAGTATCAGCACATTCTGCTATCTTTCTGCGCAGTGGAGGCGTCTGGGTGGGGGAGGAGGGTTGTGGGTGACATTAGGCCAGGGCGCTTTCTGTAGTGTAGTCCTCTCCCTTAGGCATGGCCCTGTGCTCCCAGCCCCCACCTCTGTAGGGTGACAAGTACAGCTATTGATGGTCCAGCCTCACACATGTGCGCGTTTGTCGTCTCTTGACCTGTTGTCCTAGTCAGAAGTACTGAGTAGTGTACCCCGAATGCGCGGCTTAGTGCATGAGTCTCCTGTGTCTGTCCTCTCCGCCAACGGTGTTGACATTGCATGCACTCAACCTGGTCTTCTTTTTTCTCCCCCCATCCTTCTTCTTCATCTTCTTGTGCATGTGTGCATTAGCATCAACAGGCGGAGGAGATTTGGCATCGCAGCACGAGGGAGCTGCAAGTCACAAGTCCCCGGTGGGCCCAGGAACAGACACCGAGGGCACCAGTGATCCGGAGGGCGAGGGGAGCACCACAACGGGGACCGGTGGTGAGACCAGCGACACAGACACGTCCTCGGATGGGTGCTCCCTAGCGGTGGCGGCAACATCCGGGCCCCCGCCTCTACAGGTACAGCCGCCACCCAGCGCACCAGCCCCGCCCTCCCTGCAGCCCCTCAGCCTATGCTCCGTGCCCACTCGCCCAGGAAGGCGGGCGTCTCCTTTGCCCCAGGCACCTCAGTCCCTGCCCCTGTCTCCCCTGCTGCCCTCAGTGCGGAGCTCATTGACCTTGTGAGGACGCTCATTGTTGGGCAGACTACCCTTTTGAATGCCATCCAGGGGATAGAAAGGGAGGTGCATCGGAGCAATGCCTACCTGGAGGGCATTCATTCGGGTCAGGCTGCCCATCAACGATCGTTCACTGCTCTGGCCTCAGCACTGACGGCAGCCATTGTCCCTGTTTCCAGCCTCCCTCTTCTGACTGCCTCCACCCTGTCTCTGTCTCCTGTTCCTCAGCCTATCCCATCCACACCATCTGACCAGCCTGCACACACCTCAACACCCAAGGGCAGCTCATCCAGACACAAGCACCACAGATCCCACAAACACTCACCCAAGCAACACCCAGATGCAGACATTCCAAAAGTCACTACCACCCCTGTGTCCCCCTCCTCCTCGTCTCCCTCCTCCCTCCCTGTGACGTCTACACTCACACCTGCATGCACACCAACATCAGCCAGTGCTTCCATCACCACCACACCCTCCTGTACAGTCCGCACGCGTGCAGTCACCACCCCCACTGCCATTTACACGTCCCCTGTGTCCTCTCCCACTGTGTCTGTCACCCCCTCTTCCAAGACACACAAACGCAGGAAGCCACCCACCCAACAGACATCCACCTCCCGACAGCCTACAGCACCAGCACCTTCACCCAATGACAGCACACCTGACTCTCCTACAACCACATCCTCTTCCTCCACTCCCATCACCACTTCTCCTACCCTTTACCTTGGCCCTAAAAAACTTTTCCTGGCTAATCTTAACCTCTTTCCCTCCGATGACCTACCCCCTCCATCTGCAAAGAGTCCCAAGAGCACCACAGCCACCACCAGCCCAGCTTCGGGTGTCACTGTTGTGCATGGGTTCTGGAGTCCACCCTTTGCCAGCAGTGACACCTCAATCAGCAGCAAGGACACATCCAGCCCCCCCCCCCGGCAAGAGGACCAGGAAACAAAAGGGCCGCCGTGCGAGGACTGACACGGCTGCCCCCAAGGAGCAAAGTTCGCCCACTTCACCAGCCACAACATCTAGGGGAGGCAAGGGCCCGAGAGCCCCATCTAAGGAGCGTAAGGGCAGCAGGGCGGAGAAGTCAGCCAGCAGGAGCGCGGAGCAGGTGGGCCCCACATGCCACATCCCAGCTGTAAAGGAGGACACCAAAGGGCCCAGGACTCCGTCACCGAAGGGTCCAGAAACATCACGGTCGGAGGGCGACTGAGCAGGGAGTCCAGCCCAGGTCTGGCTCCCTTGACCTACTGGATGTGCACCACTGAAGAGGGGCCGCCGTGCAGAAGAGCACCACTGAACAGGGCCGGCCGTGAAGAAAAGCACCGCTGAACAGGGCCCCGCCGTGCAGAAGAGCACCGCTGAACAGGGCCCCGTCGTGAAGATAGGCACTGCTGAACAGGGCCCGCCGTGAAGATAGGCACCGCTGAAGAGGGCCCCGCCGTGCAGAAGAGCACCGCTGAACAGGGCCCCGCCGTGCAGAAGAGCACCGCTGAACAGGGCCCCGCCGTGCAGAAGAGCACCGCTGAACAGGGCCTGCCGTGCAGAAGAGCACCGCTGAACAGGGCCCCGCCGTGAAGATAGGCACCGCTGAACAGGGCCCGCCGTGAAGATAGGCACCGCTGAAGAGGGCCCCGCCGTGCAGAAGAGCACCGCTGAACAGGGCCCCGCCGTGCAGAAGAGCACATCTGAACAGGGCCCACCGTGCAGAAGAGCACCGCTGAACAGGGCCCCGCCGTGAAGATAGGCACCGCTGAACAGGGCCCGCCGTGAAGATAGGCACCGCTGAAGAGGGCCCCACCATGCAGAAGAGCACCGCAGAACAGGGCCCCACCGTGCAGAAGAGCACCGCTGAACAGGGCCCCGCCGTGCAGAGGAGCACCGCTGAACAGAGCCCGCCGTGCAGAAGAGCACCGCTGAACAGGGCCCCGCCGTGAAGATAGGCACCGCTGAACAGGGCCCGCCGTGAAGATAGGCACCGCTGAAGAGGGCCCCGCCGTGCAGAAGAGCACCGCTGAACAGGGCCCCGCCGTGAAGATAGGCACCGCTGAACAGGGCCCGCCGTGAAGATAGGCACCGCTGAAGAGGGCCCCGCCGTGCAGAAGAGCACCGCTGAACAGGGCCCCGCCGTGGCGAAGAGCACCGCTGAACAGGGCCCCGCCGTGAAGATAGGCACCGCTGAACAGGGCCCGCCGTGAAGATAGGCACCGCTGAAGAGGGCCCGGCCGTGCAGAAGAGCACCGCTGAGCAGGGCCCGCCGTGAAGATAGGCACCGCTGAAGAGGGCCCCGCCGTGCAGAAGAGCACCGCTGAACAGTGCCCCGCCGTGCAGAAGAGCACCGCTGAACAGGGCCCCACCGTGAAGATAGGCACCGCTGAACAGGGCCCACCGTGAAGATAGGCACCGCTGAAGAGGGCCCCGCCATGCAGAAGAGCACCGCTGAACAGGGCACCGCCGTGCAGAAGAGCACCGCTGAACAGGGCCCCGCCGTGCAGAAGAGCACCGCTGAACAGGGCCCGCCGTGCAGAAGAGCACCGCTGAACAGGGCCCCGCCGTGAAGATAGGCACCGCTGAACAGGGCCCGCCGTGAAGATAGGCACCGCTGAACAGGGCCCGCCGTGAAGATAGGCACCGCTGAAGAGGGCCCCGCCGTGCAGAAGAGCACCGCTGAACAGGGCCCCGCCGTGCAGAAGAGCACCGCTGAACAGGGCCCCGCTGTGCAGAAGAGCACCGCTGAACAGGGCCCCGCCGTGCAGAAGAGCACCGCTGAACAGGGCCCCGCCGTGCAGAAGAGCACCACTGAACAGGGCCCCGCCGTGAAGATAGGCACCGCTGAACAGGGCCCGCCGTGAAGATAGGCACCGCTGAAGAGGGCCCCGCCGTGCAGAAGAGCACCGCTGAACAGGGCCCCGCCGTGAAGATAGGCACCGCTGAACAGGGCCCGCCGTGAAGATAGGCACCGCTGAAGAGGGCCCCGCCGTGCAGAAGAGCACCGCTGAACAGGGCCCCGCCGTGCAGAAGAGCACCGCTGAACAGGACCCCGCCGTGCAGAAGAGCACCGCTGAACAGGGCCCGCCGTGCAGAAG
Source organism: Pleurodeles waltl (assembly GCF_031143425.1). Taxonomy (NCBI): domain Eukaryota; kingdom Metazoa; phylum Chordata; class Amphibia; order Caudata; family Salamandridae; genus Pleurodeles; species Pleurodeles waltl. The sequence continues at coordinate 812,063,471 of NC_090437.1, read as the reverse complement.
AGCACCGCTGAACAGGGCCCCGCCGTGAAGATAGGCACCACTGAACAGGGCCCGCCGTGCAGAAGAGCACCGCTGAACAGGGCCCCGCCGTCTCAAGCACCGCTCCGCTGGGCCCCGCCGTCTCAAGCACCGCTCCGCTGGGCCCTTCCTGTCAAGCACCGCTCCGCTGGGCACCGCCGTCTCAAGCACCGCTCCACTGGGCCCTTCCTGTCAAGCACCGCTCCGCTGGGCCCCGCCGTCTCAAGCACCGCTCCGCTGGGCCCTTCCTGTCATGCACCGCTCCGCTGGGCCCTTCCTGTCAAGCACCGCTCCGCTGGGCACCGCCGTCTCAAGCACCGCTCCGCTGGGCACCGCCGTCTCAAGCACCGCTCCGCTGGGCCCCGCCGTCTCAAGCACTGCTCCGCTGGGCCCTTCCTGTCAAGCACCGCTCCGCTGGGCACCGCCGTCTCAAGCACCGCTCCGCTGGGCCCTTCCTGTCAAGCACCGCTCCGCTGGGCCCCGCCGTCTCAAGCACCGCTCCGCTGGGCACCGCCGTCTCAAGCACCGCTCCGCTGGGCCCTTCCTGTCAAGCACCGCTCCGCTGGGCCCTTCCTGTCAAGCACTGTTTATGGTTCACTGTGCCCATCATGCCTCCTCCTTGACCAGTGGAGACTGTCATCCACCTGATGGACTGTGGCTTTGCACTCCCCAGGATGGCACAGTGGGCAACCCACCCACTGTAGAGACTTGAGAGACTGTGGCTTTGCACTCCCCAGGATGGTAAAGTGGGCAACCCACCCACTGTAGAGACTTGAGAGACTGTGGCTTTGCACTCCCCAGGATGGCACAGTGGGCAACCCACCCACTGTAGAGACTTGAGAGACTGTGGCTTTGCACTCCCCAGGATGGTACAGTGGGCAACCCACCCACTGTAGAGACTTGAGAGACTGTGGCTTTGCACTCCCCAGGATACATCAATGGGCATGGTGGCCCCTTCGTGGATCTGGCGTCGTGGACTCATGTGGCTGTGGTGCCCCCCCCTTCCCTTCCCCCTGAGGTGCCTGTAGTTTTTTCATCAGATGCCCCTGCAGTGTTCTCTCCAAAGGACTCAGGTCTCCTGTGTGGGCTTTGCCCTTGTGTCACTACACTGTAGCCCACGGACTGTTCTATTTAACTTTGATGTAGAGGACTAATTGCCTCGGTTCTCCATGGCAGTGTATATAGTATTATTTTGTTATGGATATTTTGCATAGTTGACCGATACATATCAGAGTCTATTTTTTATATAATTTTTTCTTCACAATTTAATTATGTCTTTGCATTTTTCAGGGGGGTTTGGGTGGTGTCACTGTGCATTGTTGCTCTGCATTGGTGTGTACATAGTTTGGGGGGGTGGGGGTCGCACATGTGTGTGCCGTAAGCTTCCCTCCAGCCCCCCTCCCGTGTGTCGTAGGTGCAGTACTCACCGTTGTCGTCTGCGCCGGCGTTCGTACTTGTGGTAGATGAGAAGGTAGACGAGAGCAGGTAGGATGTTTAATTCGGGTTCCATGCTGTCCTCCGTACTCGTGGAGTGTGTTTTGGTGAGCGCTTTCCCGTTCGTAGTCTGTTTCCGCTGTGTTTTTATCGACGGGGCTCCCGCCCCGGAAAAGATGGCGGATTGGTGAGTTGTAATACTGTGGGCGGTACATTGTCTGCCGCCTGCCTGTTGGCGGTGACCGCCGCGCTGTTTGTCTGTACCGCCGTGGTGGTCGGAGTGTTAATGTGGCGGGCTGTGTTGGCGGCTGCCGCCAGGGTCAGAATTCCATTTTTTCGACCGCCGGCCTGTTGGCGGGTTGGCCGCCGCTTTATCACCGACCGCCAGGGTTAGAATCACCCCCATATTGTTACAAATGTATTGTTTTTCTATCACATGTCTACCCTTTGCACTGGTTTCTTAGCTGTCTAATGGAGTTCAACAAAGTGAGTTTGGTCTCAGGCAACTGAGAATCTCACATAAATGTTCATAAGCACAAACACTCACCACACACAACTTAAACGTGATTTCCAACCAACAAACATGATGGGTTCTGGTGGGTAATTTTACGGGCACAAAGTCAATGTTCCACAAGAGGTACAACAAACAGTCTACGGGTAAATCAGCTCATCATCAACACACCCACTAATTCAATTAATTAGCAGGACAACTACCGGTCCTAGGAGTGGACTAAGACTTCAAATACGTTTGAAATTTGTTGTTGATATTCTTTATTGGGGAAGCTAACCAAGTGAACTGGGTCATTCACTGGACCTAAAGCATTCTACCAGCATTTTGAGAAACTAGAATTTAGCATTTTATTGCACTCATGAACGCCAGCTACTTAGGAGCTTTCATTGATAAACAGATGTTTATGGAGTTCTAGAATCAGCTAGTGGGACCAGTGTTAATGTCTTAGATGGTAAGTGGAAAAAGCTGCATCCATCCATGTTTAACATAATCATAAAGTTTCCCACAAAGGTAGGTGGGACAAAAACTTCGGACTCACCAACTTTTCAGTTCTTTGAAGTGCCGACCATACTTGTGACCTGCAGACTCATTGTTCTCTAGAGTAGGTTCCTTTCCATTCCTTAAATCCTCCTCCTCCGAGGTACTGAAAACTTATTTTTTCTTGCTTTTAGGATCTGACAGGTTTTTATCCTCTAACTACGCTATATCTCCAATTTTCATAACAGAACACAGTTGCAGGCCTTTTCTTGTAATCTAATGATGGTTCCAGCCATTGGCAAAGAGAAAAATGTAGTTTTCTGTTCGGCTGCCCCTCCACGGTCCTGCTGTAAAACGTCTTCCTTTGTTAAAACTAATACAAGTGCAATAAAGTTTGAGTTATCATCGCGTTCTTGGGGGGTCACTGATGGAAAACCAGGCCAATACAGATGTGTGCCTTGCTCAAAATCTCTCCCTTTCATCAATTGTCAGAGGACACATTTTTCCATTTTTTACACAATGGAGCAAAAGGGGCAGACATTAACTAGTCAAAAGCATGAATTCCTGGGGAGACAGGGTCCTTGTAATTTCCAGACAGCTCTCAGGTCACACCAAAGGTAGAAGGCTTAGATGACCACGGCAATGTGCATAGAATGGACTGAATGGGAATATTCTGGCCATCTCTGTCCAAGTAAAAGAAAAGAGTGGCCCAAAAATCCAAGCTTTGTTCTAATCAAGAGATGAAGTTTTAGGAAGATCTGAATGAGGATTTCCCAAGCCTCCCAGATCTGCACAGGTATTGTAGAATTCAATCAGCAGATATTGCACAAGGATGTCCATAGAGCCTCCGCTCAGGGTGTAAGTAAAACATATTTCGGTCGATAAAATACATCAGCTATCACTAATCCTCAGTCTCCCCATAGCTTATGGAAAAGACACTTATGCTGAACTGCTGGTTGGAGTAAATTCTGGCTTTACCCCAGTCCAATGGAGTTGTGAGATCACTCAGGCTCAGTCAACGCAAAGATGCTAACTCCAGTGAGAGAAAACATACGAAGAAGGTAAAAAAAAAACAAAGAAAAAAGTTCACAACTTCCACACCAGTAATAGAGCATTCAACAATATTGTCATCCTGAAGCAGAGCTACTGCAAGAAGCTTTATAAATATTCAGATTGACATTCCGTAATACATATGTACTATTTTAAGTTAGTGTGTGTTTCTTCCTTTAGATTCACAATGCTTTCTTTCAAGGCACACGATCCTTTGAATTCAGTTCTTATTTTAATAATTACGATTATCTCCAAATTCAATTCCAACCATTAAATACTTACAATTTCTATTGTCATTTGCAAACGTAGATGTATTGCTATACAAGGAGAAACATGTGTTGTCTCTAAATGAGATAAAACATTTGAAGGGCTTATTCCATAGCATTTTGAACTCTATCTGTGTGTTCCTGGTTTACTGCTAGCGGCTTCCCTTTTTTCAGATGTGCGAACAATTTGCCTGGCTACTTTATGCCCGCATTTTGCTAAACCTTTTTCAATCAAGATTCGATGATATTCACTTGCAATCTACAGCAAAGCGGCAAAGGGATTTGTGGATTTCACTGCCAGCACTTCTATGGTAAAGAAATTCTTTAAAGCGTATTTCCACAGCACACATTCTGCCATTGGCAACAGAAGTCTGCTAAAGAGTTTTAAGTTTTTCCTTTGTTCTCTTTTTCTATAGCCTGCAAGGACGTTAGTCAGTGGTCACACTGGAAGCAGCTGTCACTCCTGGATTGTGCATGTTTCCATTGTAGAATACAAGCCGAAGTCTCCAATTGTAAGAGTTGCTGAGTCCATGCAGTATGCGGTATGCCAGACATTTAGCACGGAAAGGGCTTCATCTCGCTTCTGTTATTCTATTATTCTAAGCAGAGCATTATGTTCCGGAAATTGTATTATTTGCATTATGAACAGGGGACACCGTGTTAAAAAAATTAGAAGATAATTACTACCCCACTAAACTAGTAACTGATAATTGTTTGGAATACCTGGGATTTCTGGCCATTAGTGTAAAAAAACGTGATCCCAGGAGCTCACCTGAGCGAGATTGCTGCTGGGCCTCTGTAGTGGTCAATGTCTGCTTTCAGACGTCAAGCTTTGTCAGCTGTGACATGAGGAAAGACCGAGAGCTTACTAGCTTCAACTAGAGGCTGGACTGCACTTGCTAAGATGTGATCTGCACCAGTCTCAGCAGCGCACAAGAGAATCTGCTTTGAGTATGTCTTACGGTTGCCCAGAAGCTGTAAGAGTCCTGTCGCTCAGCTAGTCAGCAGAAGAAAAGAACCACAGTTAGATCACCTGGGTCTCCGTCAAACTCATAACAAGCCTGTACTGCTCCAGACCTCTCTCATACTTGTACAGTATCCATAACACCTACACGGTCCAGACTGTCATCTACCTTCTTTACCGCAGGATGTGGCCACTTTGTGTGGGTTGGCGGACGGTGTCCCAGTGCCAGAACCACTTGAACAATCATGTTAGCTATTACAGTTCAAGGGATCCCGACATTCATAGTCAAGTTTGAGCCCTAACCCTACAGTTTGATTATTCGCCAAAAATTGCAATGCCTTTAGGTGCAGCAGATACCTTTGGGGCCATCTGTGAATTCACCACTATGAAACTATAACCGTGACGCTTAGACTTTGAGATACAGAGCCTTACGGTTAATGCAGTCCGTGTGGACAGCATAGTGGATGGGGCATCAAAACACATCTTCCACCATTGACAGAATTATTCGTTTTTTGAAGTTCCCTGAACTGTGAATCCTCAGTCACAAGGGACATTAACACTTGGGCTCAGAAGACCCTAAACTGCATCAGTGACTTAACTGCTTGAGACCACTTCTTTTTGAGCTATGTGGTGTTCGGTCTCGTGATATCTGTCTATATTTCTTTTTGGATCCTGGAAACTCAGCAACTGTCAACAACCCTGTGATGTTTCAGTTAGACTCGCATTTATACCCATGTAAAAAAACTCTTGCAGCTAGTACTAGGGAGAAAAGGCACCAGTATCTAATTACTTTTTGTATCACGTTTTAACAGTTTTTTCAAAAGACTATAAATAAAAGTGATCATTTTCTTTAAATGTATGTTACTGACTTGACATTGAAGATATTTAGGGCCAGATGTAGGTATATTCCAATTTGCGACTTGCAAATTGCGATTCAGAGCAACTCGCAATTTGCGAGTCGCAAATTGGAATGTAGGATGGTTTCCCTGACACCATCTGCGACTCGCAAGGGGGTCGCAAAGCCCCACCTCATGAATATTCATGAGGTGGGTCGCAATTTAAAACCCCTTGGGAATGGCGGCCCTCACAGGGATGGTGGTCTGGTGCGGACAGCAGACCACCTTGTCTGTGACTGCTTTTAAATAAAGCAGTTCTTTTTTTTTTTTTTAATGCAGCCCGTTTTCCTTAAAGGAATATTGTGGGCATCCATAAGAGGATGGTGTCCACCTTGGGTATAATCAATGCCCTGGCATAATGGTGGTAATTCCTACCATATTGTGTGAATACATGGTACGATGGTATCCATATCTGGCAAAATGCTAGTCCTTTTCACAATATTGTGTACATCGATGTTACACTGGGAGCCATTCATGAAATAATGTTGATCCAGTGCATTATAGTGGTAATCCATGACATGTTGCTATGTGTGGCAAAATAGTTCCCACTCCACAAGCCGGGCTATGCCTTAATGGTGGTAATTTGAGGCATTTTGGGAGCATATAAGAGGAGATTAAATTGGTTCTCTGGTCACAAATTACTGTCTTGGAAATCCAACCCTAGAAAAGATCCTCAGGAGAGCTCTCCCTACCACCTGTGCAATTATGCTCCTCAGAAGTACCAGGTACCTGGTGACATGATCCACTACAGCCAAGATATACTTGTTGTACATGTTGATATGTTTCTTTTTCATGGGTAGGGAGAATGCATTGACCCCTCCTTTCGCAGCCACCCTCACCCCAGGGAACCCCTTCCCCAAGGGCCATACACAAGCACAATGTCCAGGAGAAGCCATATCCCTGAGACCCAGTGGAGATATGGGCCAGGTGGCTTGACTGTCCACCATGCCAATGCCTGGGTGGAGCATGATAGCGGACTGCCTCCATTCTACAGACAGAGCTGGCAGGAGAGAACAGAGTTGCTCCTATATGTAGGCGGGAGCCAAAGGAACGTTGCTTGCTCTCTGCCTGCTGCAGGAGCAGAAGAGAGTGTGTCCTGCTCCCCCACTAGCTCAGCAAAGGGGTGGTGAGCCATCAAAGCCACAGGTGCAAAAAGGACTCCTCCACCAAGAAAAGTGCATGTTGGTGTCCCTGGTGGAACCAGGATACCAATAATCATCAAATAAAAGGAAATGTGGTGCAACACCACAACAACAAACTAAAAGTGCCACAGGAAGCTGCTCATCTATGATCCAAGACTTAGAGCTTTGAAGCACCCCATAATCCATTGGGCAAGGGCCTACATTTGTACATTTTGTGTATATGGTGCCCAATTGTCAGGAATAAGGCCATGCGCATTCCAGGCCCTGCCCGAAACTCTGCTACGCGGCTCTGCGGCACTTTATGCGCACCACTTTTCACCCCCTCTTGTTCCAAAGATGCCCATCACCATCGTCTGCCCCGTGGCAAGGCTCATAGAGCTGCAGGTTCAGGACATTGGTGGACAAGATGCACTTATCACTGCTATTCCATGTAGGGACTACAATTCCCATGTTTTTAGAGGCAGCAGCCATCTTTGGATGTGGCAGGCCTAGAAAGCCCAGCCACACCCAAGCACGTGGCTCACTATTTTGAAGACTTCGATGCAGTCAGACCTCGTGGGGGTTTCTCTGAAGAAGAGTAGAGTTCCTGTAGGGTAGAGTGACATCCAATTGAAGTATCCTTGTTTCCATGGTGAATTAAAAAACGAATAGGCCGTACGCGTAGTGGTAAAGCTTTGATGAATCCAATTTTGGAGGAACTTCCATAAGTAAAGCGCCCCTTAGCAAAGCGTTTTCAGTTTCTAGAGTACAGCGGCCTTGGTGCGACGATCAAAGTCGTTTTAGAGCACAGCTGTAAATCGCTCATGGCACGACAATTCAAGCGCTTCAGTCCACAGATGTAAAGCGCTCTAGGCACGACGATTCAAGTGCTTCAGTCCACAGATGTAAAGCGCTCTAGGCACGACAATTCAATTGCTTCAGTCCACAGTTGTAAAGTGCACTTGGCACGGTAATTCAGGTGCTTTAGTCCACAGATGTAAAGTGCTCTTGGCATGGCAAATCAAGCGCTTCAGTCTACAGGTGTAAAGAGCTCTTGGCACGACAATTCAAGTGCTTCAGTCCACAGGTGTAAAGCACTCTTGGCATGGCAATTCAAGAGCTTCAGTCCACAGATGTAAAGCGCTCTTGGCACAGCAATCAAAGCGATTCAATCCACAGGAGTAAAAGGCTCTTGGCACAACAATCAAAGTGATTCAGGACACATGAGTAAAGCACCCCCTTAGCATAACGAGCGTAGCGCTTCAGGCACGACAAGTAAAAGCGCTTCCTGGCATTATAAGTAAAGCATTTCAAGTTTGATGAGTAAAAACATTTCAGCCTTTATAGTTGTGAATGTGAAAGTATTTTTGGAGATAAGCAAAACCTAGTTTTCATTGTTTTTTTGGAAAGCATATTATGTGAAAATCATATTTAATTCTTTGAGATTTTCTCGGTCATGATCAAAGGTTTATGTTATGAATGCATAGATGTTACAGGATTGATATTCTGAGCATGATCATAGTCCAAAGCTCTTGCCATCTCTTGGTTCTGAGGTCATAGTTTATTCTTGTTCCATGATTCAAAGAAGGGGCTTTGCCCTCATTTCAAAAGGGGTCTCCATCTGATATCAGGGAGACACATTTAGTCAAGAGTCTATTGATGAGTTATATTTCTATAAATGAGTAAGTGCATATTTGTTCTAACTTTTTCTTTTCAGATCTCTCTCCCTGCTGTTCCCTACCCTAATTCCCTTCCCCCTTGGACTGGCTTCATCATAACTCTGTGCTATAATAGCTTTCTGAGTTGGTGACGCCGGAAGGTGGGCCTTTTGTTCAGCAACGTGCACATTCCGAGGAAAGGACACTGTGACAGACATAATGAACAGGGGCACCATAAACATTTCTGCACATTTGTTTGGTGGAATGCAAAATGTGCAGCAACCAGGGAGATGTCTTTGGGGTTATCAAGCAAGCTCTGCCTGCAAAGACCACCATTATCAAAAGGTGTATTAGGGATGGTGCTAGGGGGGCCTGAAGTTGGTAGGATTCATTTTGTAATCAAGATCTATTAAAAACTTTGCAGTCTATTAGGATTGCAAGGTTTTTCCCCTTAGCCACTTATAAGAAAATGTATGACTTGTACAATGTGACTTATCTTTAGTGCACTTGGGTCAATTGTGCACACCAACCAACATAGAATATGGTATTGATGCACCATTGATCACACTTGCAATTGACTCTAAATTGTCAACACCATCAGCATTACCTTGAAATTGATTCTTCAGGAATATTTTTGTATTGGGTTTCTTTGCTCTTCTCTGAAAATATATCTGGTTGGGACAGGTATAGCCAGACTAACAGTATTGGGCAAAAATGTCCCTTCATGGAGAGGGTGATGTGATGAACGAAAACACATTGATAATCTACATATTGTCTGTAGTTAATATTGTTGAAGGCTGGACCCATTGCAGATTGACCTCTCATCTTTAGACCAACCCCTACAACTTACCGAACTATAAACAACTTTACAATCTCTCCCCAAGGGTAAGGCTCCAGGCCCAGATGGCTTCACAGTAGAATTACTTAATCATTTTATAATGTCAGGTTCTGCATCTGGCTCATTTACGGAGGCCATGATTTGTCTTATTCCCAAAAAAGATCGGGATGCGACTGACTGTAAAAATTATAGACCCATATCTTTAATTAATACTTATTGTAAACTCTATGCCAAAGTTTAAGCTCTCCGTTTACTCCCATATATACCTGACCTTATTGATTCTCATCAATCTGGTTTTATCCCTAATAGAAATGTAGCAGATAATTCTCGTACTTTTTAAAATATTATTAACAAGGCATTTAAAGTTAAGATTCCTCTTGCAGCTTTATCATTGGATGCAGAAAAGGCCTTTGATAGGGTCTACTGGGGTTTCTTGTCGCAAGAATTGGAATGGCATGGACTAGGTACTAAATTCTGACATTTTATATCCATTTTTTATTCCTCACCATGTTCCTCGGTTATTACAAACAGTATCCGATCTCCTTTTTTCCCTCTTAAAAGGGGTACTCGTCAGGGATGCCCATTATCTCCTTTACTATTTATTTTGGCTCTCAAACCTTTTCTATATCAATTAAAAACGTCTGAACAATTTACGGGGTTTCAAATTAATAATGCACACATCAAATTTATGGCATATGCTGATGATATTATTTTGTTCATGTCTCACCCTGACACGTCTCTTCCTGCATTCCTGCATGAGCTCAACTTTTATTCTTATGTATCTGGCTCTAAACTTAATATAGACAAAACAGTGGTCTTACCACTTAATGCTCATTGCACTGGCTCTGTATTCCTTGATGCAGGATTATCTTGGAATTCTTCTAAGATTAAATGCCTGGGGGTATGGAACTGCACTACTCTCAAGGATACATTAAGGACTAATTTAGAAATCCTATCTGCAAAGCTTGTAGATCTCACACAGAAATGGTCTCCGTTATATCTCACGTGGTGGGGCCGCTTGGACACCATTAAGATGATGCTTCTCCCTATCATTAACTTCTTCCTTATGATGCTTCCTATTAAGATACCTATCTATTTTTTAGTTCAATTGATAAAATTCTATCCAAGTTCCTGTGGAACGGTAAACAATCCAGAATCTCTCTCTCGAAATTAAAACTTCCTAAAGTACAAGGTGGAGTTAATTTCCCTGACTTTATAACTTATCACAAATCTTTTGGCATTAAGCAAATACATCCCCATTTATCTACACTCAATGATGCCCCTAAAAAGCTATGGTTCTTTTTGGAAAAAACATTTATTTCTCCCTTTTCCCATAAACACATTATATTTATGTCTAACCCCCCAAAATTCTGGTTGCCCAGCACTATCTCTCATTCAGTCAACTTACTGAAACCTTTTTTTATTTAGCATCTTACCCCCATTAATCAATTCTTTAACAGTCCTATTTGGCACAATAGTTTGCTTAGGAAACAAGGTAAAACCTTGTGTTGGAAGGCTTGGATGACTAAAGGTATTCTTCTCATTTCCCAATTATATCATAAAGACTCTATCATCCCTTTTACTACTCTCTCAGCAATTTATAATCTCCCTATTCGCATGAAATCCCAATATATCATTCTTTCTACTCTAGTCCAAGAGGCCATCAATAAACTTATACATCATAATCATTCTTCTCTTGCATCATCCCCACACCCGATTGTAACTTCTAATTATCCTAGGGCAGCTGGAATTTATAAACTTTTAAGAACGTCTGTTTCACCTAGACTCAAATCACCTATTGAGACATTGTGGGAATCAGATCTTGGTGTTGTTTGGCCAACTTCTTTATGGGATAGAATATGGTACAAGATACATTCCACTGCACGCACTGCAAGCCTCACACAGACCCTATATGTTTTTTATAATAGACTTTTCTACACTCCTGTATGCCTTTACAAATTCAAACTTGCACAAAATGACAATTGTTGGCGCTGCCACACTCAGCAGGGTACTGACATTCACATGTTTTTTTCCTGTCCATCCCTATCTACTTTTTGGTCCTCAATATGGTCTCGCATTTCAGCAATAGCGCAGATCTCCTTACCAATGTCATATAAATTACTGTTTTTGGGTGGCATACACGATATCTGGAGTTCATTCAGGACTCTTGGAAAATTGGTGGACCTTTTGCTTTCTATTGCAATCTCTATTATTACTTCTAACTGGAAATCTTCGGAGAACATTACTCTCAGACAGTGGTGGAATTCTGTATGTTATCATCATAGACTTGACAGCTACAAGCTTGATTCAACAGGAACTTTCTTCAAAAGTCATCAGCTATGGTTGCCATTAAGTAACTATCTCTCACGCACTGCGAAGGAAATGGATTTTTCTCCTCCTTTAAAAAAAATTTCAATATATTTCCTGTTTTTCTTCTTACATATACTTATTTCATCTTACATTCGCTGTAACTAATGCCTATTGCCTCTCTCTCCACATGGCTATCACTTGATTCCCTTTTCTATCCCTAAACCTCTTCTCCCTCTCCCTCTCTTTCTTCTTTCTTTATTCAAACTTGGAGTCTTTGATACTATATTGCTGTATATGCCTAATTCATGTACATGTTTAAATATGCATTTACAAGTACAATATTCCTCATGCATATATATTCACAACTGCATATCTCTGTTCTGGCAATGTTAAGTTAATGTTCTTGTATTTGACTCAATAAAAAACATCTTAAAAAAATATATATATATTGTTGAAGGCCAAAAGTGTAAAAATGTCTCAGCTCATTGCGAACATGTGGTAAATATATCACAGTAATGAATCAATCCCTGTTGGAAATGGCCCTTTCTGAAAAGGTCATCTCCAAATGTTTGCCTTTTACTTTTTGCTGAATTGTTTGTTGGGTTTAAGACTCTGTGCAGTTTACCACTGCTAACCAGTACTAACATGCTTGTGTTCTATCCCTAAAACATGGTACAATTGGCATATACCTAATTGGCATATTTAATTTACTTGTAAGTCCCTTGTAGACTGGTATACCATAAACCTAGTGCCTGTAAATTAAATGCTACTAGTGTGCACGCAGCACTTGGCATTTACATGCCCTTGCCAAGCCTTAAACTCCCCTTTTATCACATATAAGTCACCCCTAAGGTAGGGCCTAGGTAGCCCATAGGGCAGGGTGCTGTGTAATAAAGGGTTTGACATGTATTTTTAAGTTTTATGTGTCCTGGTAGTGAAAACCCCCCTAATTTGTTTTTTATGACTGTGAGACCTACCCCTTCCATAGCATAACATTGGGGATTCCTTACTACTTTTAATAAGCTGTAATGCCTAATTGAGAGGAGGAGATATACTATGTTTGGTACCCATGGAATTGTAATGATAAATCCCCTTTAATGTTCAAGTTGGATTTTTTTATTACAATTTTGAAAATGCCACTTTTAGAAATTTGCCTTTAGTCATTTGCGCCTGCAGCCAGTCTTGGGCCACTTAACTGGGTGTAGCTGACAGCTAGACCTTGTGAATTCCTCCCAGACAGTCACATACTAGTGGGATTGGGTCATTAACTGGATTGATGGGTCGGGTAGGGCTGAGCATATCTCCCCTTGCATCTAACTAGGATGGACCCTGTCTCTCACAATAGACCTAACAACCCTGCAATGTCACTTCAGCTAGCTTGGAGCCAGGACAGGGAAGTCAGGAAACTCCAAAAACACCTAAGAACACTTCCATAAACTTCTCACACCTTCTAGGAGAAGAGCACCAGAGAATAAAATAGGAGTCTGAGACCCACTCTTCAGTTTACTACTGAACCTGAGGAAGGACTCTCAGAGGACTGGCTGTTGCTGTGACCTACTGGGCAACCTGCCAGACTGCTGCTGTACATGGCAGGACTGTCTTACTGCCTGGGACCTGCAGTGAACTGTCAGAGGCCAATCCTGAGGTTTAGCCCAGCAACTTCACTTGCACCCAGGACTTCCAAAAGTAACTCCAAAGGCTCATTTTCATGCCTCCTGTCATGTTCCATGCCCACTGGGACATAACAGACTCCCACCATCTTGAACCCTCATGAGGACTCAGCCTGAGTGAATCCTGAGCCCCCAAGAGGTCTCCATAGACTCTTGGACTCTTGGTTGTGGTGCTAAAGGTGAGCAGATAGACGTGGTAGCCCTTGTAATGTTAAGGAGCCATTTTGAACCTTAAACTTTGAAAAATTTATAACTTTTGTTGTACTGATTGGATTTTTGGCAATTTGCTGTCAAATGATTTATTAACATTTACTCTGTTTTTCTAAATTGGTTAGGGATTTTTCTTGTGTTATGTTTTCATTACTGTTTCCATGCTGTATATGTACTTCATAAATTACCTCTAAGTTAAACCTAATTGATTTTTGTGCCAATCTACTCAAGGTTAAACACAGGTTAGTTTAGTGAATTTTTTGTGGTTCACCCGGCAAGGGATTGTGGCTATTGCTTGAACAAGGCTTGCATCCCTGTAAATAAATAACCCAATTTCTCACAATTCCAATCAATGCACAGCCCATGTTCTTCCCCTTACAGAGTATGCACATTGCAGCAGTAAGTATAAGGTGAATAGATCTAACAATATTCAACACAGCTTAGGTACAAACCACAGAGTGGCTGCTGCATATGTATTGCAGTTTTGAACAGAGTGCTTGCTGTTCAGTAACAATGCTGTTGGATCGGACATCCTTGGCATGGTTTTCCTCAAACTTTTTTCTTCCAACCTCCTGTTTTTGCTGACTTCCTTTTTGCTGATCTTAGGACTCTGTGCACGTTATCACTGCTAGCCCATGCTAAACTGTTAGTGCTCTCTCCTGTAAACATGTCAACCTTGGATTACACCCAGTTAGCACATTTCATTTACTTGTATGTCCTTAGTACAGGGGTACTACATATGACAGGGGCCTGTAAATGAAATGCAGCACTGATTGTGACACCCACTTAAGTAGCTTTTTAAACATGTCTCAGACCTCCCAGGGCAGCTTGTGTGTGCAGTATTACATTGCCATGCCGACCTGGCAAAAGAAACCATTTGCCCGACCTAATCCTACCTTTTTAATGCATATAAGTCACCTCTAGGGTAGGCCCTATACAACCTTTTAGGTAGGTTGCAGTATAGTTAGAAAGTTGGACATGTACCTTTAAAGTTTAAGTGTCCTGGTAATAAAAAGGTTTTAAATTCATTCCTCTCTGATAGGATAATATTGGCTTACCTTATTACATCTAATAAGTGATAACTTTCAATCAAAAGCAGTTATGAATGTCAAATTAGGTGTCTAAAGAATTATATTTTAAAACCTTCCATAATAGTAAATTTGGATTGTAAGTCACAAGTCTGAAAATGTCACTTTTCAAAAAGTTTATATTTTCTTGTCTTATACATTTGGTGCCTGCAACCTGTATCTTGGGCATTTGACTAGGTGTAGCTGGCAGTTGCTCTCTGTATATTACTCCAAGGCAGTAAGATAAAGACAGGTTGGCAGGATAGGCAAGTTAGCAGGATAGGCTAGTTGGCAGGATAGGCCATCTCTGACTAGATGGTGGGGTGGAGCTGTCACCTACCACACTAGCACACCACTAAGACTCTGCCTGAGCACACTCACAAAGGATTTGACACTAGTCTTTTGTACCCCCAGAAAAGCTAGGGCCAGAGCAGAGAGGCGGGAAATTCTATACACCTCGGGGGATGGAAAACTTCACAACCTTGCACTATTTCAAAGCTTGCAGTAGATATAAATAGTGGCCGCTCAGACCCAATTCTTCAAATCACTTATGGACCTGTGGTCCCAGCCAGGAAGGAGAACTGCCTAGCCGCGAAGTCTGCCCTGCTGACCTGCTTGATGACCAAGGACTGCTTTGCTGCCATAAACCTGTTGTTGCTAAACCAGGTTTCTTCTGTTGCTGAGAACCACCTTCCTGAATCCAGCCTGCCTGTTTGGAGCCAGAAATGCACCAAGTATCCAAGGCTCAGTTGCTGGTCCCCTGTTCTAAACCACAGGGACATAATAGGCTTCTTCAATGTTGATGCATTTCCCTGCATCTAGACACAGCATGGGGAACCTCGCCATTCAATTTGATTCTGGGTGATGCAGCTCGTCTTCAACATCAACACATCTTCCCACAACCCCAGTGGATCCCTCGATACCAAAGCAGAACCTCGCATCACATCTCTTCATTTACGGCTCATTAACCTGTCACTGTGTGGTGCATCTCTTCAATGACAGCCCATCGACCTACCACTGTGTGATGCATCTCTCTGCAGGACCTTACATCACAGCTGTTCATTGACGACTCCTCAATGCCAGCCCACGCAGTGCCCCGCATAGACTTTGATTTTGATACCTAGGCCCACACGGAAAGTACTCAATGGACTGAACTCAGTCCTGTATCCAGCTTGCACTCCATCGCGGTCGCCCTGAGTTTCTGATTACCCGATCTACAGTGACAAGATAAATGCAGTTGGCACTTTTTGTTTCTTACTGCTTTAATCTCACACAATTGTTAAATTCCACATCTTTGGTTCTGCTCATTGAAGTTTTGTTGTTTTGATCTCAAATAAATTATTACATTTCACTCTATTTTTTTCTTAATTGGTGATGGATTTTTTCTGTGTTTTCTTTTCACTTTACTACTGTTTAAAGTGGTGCATACATATTTTACACATTGTTCTAAGTTATACCAGAGAATTAAGCACAGGTTAATTTAGGGTTTGCTTCTGTTCCAGCCTGACAAGAATTGTGGTTTCTGCTTGAGTAGGGGTTCACCCCTCCTCAACCAATAACCCAATTTCCTCTAGCTGCAAATACCAGGTGTCAAATTGTCCAATAGTGATAATTACCCTTCTTAATGGTGACATTCATCTTAAAATTATGAATGGGCCCTATTAGGATTTTAGGCAGTGATCTACATGATGCCTAAGTCTCAACTATAAGGGTATAATTTGTTAAGTCTTCTAACCATGCATCTCAAAGCAAATATATGTTGTATCTAAATTGTTGTACACAGTTTTATGACGGCTGATACTTCGCCATTATTTCACACACTGCCTCCAAAGACCACCATATAGGGCCTTTTTAGTTTTGATGGAGAAATACAGCATTGATATCTCACACAAGGGCATACTGATAGCATATGATCCTAAGTTTTGGTGATACTCGGCAATTTCAATACTGCCCTTGAAAAATGAGAAACATTTGGGCTTGATGTTTTTGCAGGTTAAATGTTCACTGGTGACAATATCAGACTCTAATAATTCTAATTGCACACCTAATTCCTGTTTGTAGCAACATCAGAATGAAGACATAACTAATTACTGGGCCCTAAGTGGCAAGGGCATAATGGATTGTGCTAGTTATGGGGGAATCATATTTTTTCTATGAAATACTGCAACTTCACAAAGCTTTCAACGTGTTTCTCTTTGGCATTTATGCGTGATAATCATGATTTTTGTCATTCCTAGCTCTTTTGAACAGAGAAGACAAATTTTGCAGGAAACAGATCTTGTATTGTGTGCATTTCAACTGTGCACATAACAAAAAACTCTGCAATCCGTAACTTACATAGAATATTGATACAGAAATTTACACTGATTTGGCGAGCTTTGCAAATGGTAAATTTACAGAGTTATATTATGCATACATCTTTCTGTTTGGCATGATTCATGTAGAGTGTTAAAATATCTTGAAATGAGGAAATAAATCGAAATCTTGTTCAATTCCAAATACACAACCAACTCAACCATTACAAACGTTGAAAATTTAGAGCCTCGAATTAAATTTGCATCTAAAATTGAAAAAACATTGTTCAGCCCCTCTGCTTCATGTCGGTGGCTTTTCGCGGAAATACGAGAACGGATATGAGTAATGATTATAGCAGATTGTACAGGTGCTATCATATTATTTATGTCATCCAATGTGCTTTTGTAACTCACCTTTATATTTTAAAAGTGGTTCTCGTGCATCAATCACACGGAAGCTTTGCTATTAACATACAAGGCACTGGGAGGCCTCACATCAATTTGTACAGAGTTTGGTTATGAACGGCATATTAATACACTGACGGAGGAGAACGAATATGAGGGACAGACGGGGTTTAATTTGTATTTACCTCGCTTGCATATTTCATGAGAATTGAAGGTTACACCTCATTTAACACTAAGCTTACTCAAATTGTACTTCAGACGTTTAACCTTCAGCTTAAATACGTTTTCTCTTCACTGACAAATTGCAAAATAATGAACATAAACCGCTTTGAAATTTTGATTGGATAGCATGAACAGTAGAACGCCGATGGATTCATGTGAAACCCATTGATTTACAGTATCGTTATTATTTATATAAATTTTTTTAATTTGTTTTAGTTTTACAGTGTTCTGAACTGATTTTTCTTCTGGCAACACAACGTAATATAAGTAGCTATTTGCATCAGTGTATATAATACA
Organism: Pleurodeles waltl; assembly: GCF_031143425.1. NCBI lineage: Eukaryota > Metazoa > Chordata > Amphibia > Caudata > Salamandridae > Pleurodeles > Pleurodeles waltl. The sequence continues at coordinate 812,045,763 of NC_090437.1, read as the reverse complement.
TTCATTTCTGTTTAAGGCAGGCTGAAAGATGGATACATTTAAGTGAAATGTATCAATAAAATCACGTTTTGCTACCTGCAAGCAACAGTGGCATGCTGGCACTAAATACTGACAGCACATGTTGAAGTTACATGCTGGAAGCATAATATTTATCTACTTTCAGTATTGCTGTTACTAGCGTGTGGAGCATTTTTTGCAATATGGATAAGCAGACGTCGATGTGAAAGCACATCCCATCTTAAAATTAAATTCAGATTTTCTGAAGTGCAGTAGAAGGTTTAAAATCCATAATAATTCACACCTCCTTCCCAATGCAGCACTCTCTAAAAAAGATAATTTTACAGATTCAGTCTTCAGAATCAGTCTCTCAGAATCAGTCTTCTGGGGGAATCATTCAAGGATTGAAGCCCACCCACATTGAAAATGGTGAGAAAATACACCAGCTTCTTCTTGCGAACACTGTCAGATTTAGAGGTTTGGCTGGGTGGAGATGCTCCCAGTTAAGCTGGTGGTGGGTCTGCATCCACCCCGCCTATGCAGCAGTCCCTCTTTTCCCATATGAAGCTCTAAACCAGGTGACAGAACTTAGATTCCAGTTTGAAAGTTGTCAAAAAGGCCTGCTGCTTTGAAGTTTGTAAACTGACACCCTTGCCACCTCATGCATGGTGTCACTTCTACCTTCTGCCACTAAACAGGGACATTTAGGGAATCTCCACTCCTTGATGCTTGAAATAGATTCACCTTAGTTCTCATAGGATGCAACAATTTGACCTGCAACATGTAACTATCTCCCTGTTACATCAAAAAAAGCTCACAAGTGACACCCGGGGGTGGCTACTCCGCTATGACGGAGGATCATCGCCCCCTGCCAGCAGCAACGGCTGCAAATCTTTTACTATAAAACTATTTTTATTATTGTTTTATACAAAAATGGGAGGAACCATGGGGCTGTGACGGGGACAAGTGCACATCACTCCCCCTCAGTGTGTATGTACGTTTAGCCAGCTGTCTCGGGCAGCCAAACTCACATGCACACTGGGCTCTCTTCAACCCAGTAACACAGGCACTGCGTTGTTGGGTTGGAGACAGCAGGCAGAGATTTCCACTCTGCCTTGGAGCGCAATGGCTGGGTGCTCCATCCAATCCTAATGCTGCTTTCATGCTGCTGGTAGCATGAAAGCATCATTAGGATTAGATGCAGGGCAGACTGGGAGCCTGTGCCTGCAGTTCAGTCGAGGAGCGGATCGGAGCGGTGAAGTTCAGCGCGGTGCAGAAGGTAGGTTTAAACACTTTTTTATTACATTTTTTTTCCCGTCATGACCCACCCTGCACTGCACCACGCTGCTCTGCCCCTTTTCCCTCCTGTGAGCCGCCACTGGTGACACCTTTAGTCCAATGTGAACCACGCATTGATATCCTTGTATTGGGACATTCATGGGGTTCTCTGGGTTTCACTGATGTTATGTCAGTACTGAGACGTTCATAAGGCTCTCACAATGCACTTCTGCATGAGCTATCTCAGTCACTGGTAGCGGAAATTGAGATATACAACAACGAGTCCTAAGAAAGTGCCCTTCTGATTACCTTTCAAGCACTATTACTAAGACATCCTCAGAACTCTCACTATGCCCGTCTAGCCTGAGCCATTATGAACCCACATTTATGCATTGAGACATGCACAGATCTCATATATGGCACATCATTTTCACCTGTATCACATGCAACTATCCTACCACCAAAACATTTTAAATTTCCCACATTGCACTTCAATCTTCTCTTGCATCATACACACCAAAACAGAGAAGCAAATGCAGTGTAACCTTCACAATTTGTATTATGCACTAGTGTCCAAATAGGAAGATATCTAAAGAGATCTGGGAAACACTGACTTCTCAACAGACAGTCACAACTTGATCCCTCCTAAAAAGACATTGACAGATCAGCTTAAACTTCTGGTTGGGTCAAAGCTGAATCCTGGAGTGGCTGAAGTTATTTTTCATCCTTTGAGATTAAAGATTAAATTTCATACAGTTTGTTAATAATACAATGACGTATCACCTGCCTTAAATAAATGTAATTGTAAATGTGGAATACCACATAAGGTCAAAATGAACTCAGGAGAGACTCTGGGGGGATGAATTCATGCCTGATTATCATGTCACTTACATAACAAATTTTCCATTAAACTAAATAAAACTAATTTAAATTCTTAATGATTTTTTTAAAATTCTGCCATGGATCCAGTCCTAATTTCAATACTAATGACATTTTTATAGTACAACTGCATCAATTCTGCAGGCCCATGAACCATTGTATTTCAGAATAATATTAGCGTAAATATTGTATAACAAAAATATTGTGCTCAAAATATTGTTTACAAAAATCACTCCATTAGCTGCAGATTATCTGTTATTAGCTCCAATGTGGAGTAATTTCTGTAAATTATATCCAGGGCACAATATTTGGTTGCAGTACTCTTGTAGTATAGCCTGTTGAGTTCAACATCACAGAATGGATCATACTGAATGGTCTATATTACAAATTACAACTTTTTGGACATTTCATCAAGGAAGTTCCATTTTTTTAGCATGAGCTAGCCCTCTAGAGATTGTTGGAAACTGGGCTGCAAGTTATGTGGCCTTTTCAAGTAATAGGTCCACAACTATCTTTAGTGTGAATCAAACACCCCATTATAGCACTTGACTCTCACAGGGTAGCAGAACAGAGCAGTCTAAGGCCTACTCAATGGAGGTAGTGTAGGTTAGTAACCACCAATCACCAGCACGCAATAATAACACTCAATTAATCAGTCAGTCAGTCAGTACATTTTCTTTAGAAAAAGGAGAAGTACGTTTATTACACACACACTACTAAATACTACACAGTAATTTACAAAAGTACATTGGCAGATGGGTCATGCCATACATGACATTGAGTAACCGCTGGTGACAACCTAGAGGGGTCACCCAAACAGCTCAAGTAAGTTTCATCATTTCATTTTGCAACAAAACATGTAGATACCTTTTTCAGAAATCATTGTCATTATTACAATAATTAATGAATACATTTAAGTCATTATAGTGAACCAATAAAGCATTTGTCAGGAAAGAACCCTGTGTTTTTGTATTTTGGATGCATTTGATACCAAATTGCAATTGTAAATTCAGCCCCTAGACAGCATTACATTGGAATCTCATTACATTGCAACTATACAATTGGCCCCTAGCAGGCTTAACCATATCAGCATTACATATATGTATTTCACGCCTTCCAGACCCTCCTGAATAACACCATACACATGGCTCCTAGAGGGTGTAACACTCCTGGCTGCAGAGCAAAAGCTCCAGCTATGGGAGAGCTTGAAAATGTGAAGCAAATCCAGGGGAGGTGATAATTTTGGGGTCCCCTCAATTTAGGATGAGGACTCTGAAAATACATGTAGGAGAAATGTGGGATTTTGGATCCATCCAAAATGATCTAGCACACAAGGCGTTATGGGGCAATTTGTGTCAAAGTGAAGAAACCCTCCTGGTTCCCTGTGCTAGCTCTCCTCTTGATCATTACTTCTGTGTGAAGAAAAGTCCAGGGCTTTCCCCCAACTGGTCCTCAGAGGTTATAAAGGGGCCAGCCTCACTGGCCCTTAGAGAGACCCATTGATTCCGGAGTCAACTGGGCAGAGTCATTGGTACTTAGTGGAGGTCAGAGGGTTCCTCCTTTGAGTTCTCAATGGTGGTCCCAGGAGCCAGCAATGAAGAGAAGAGAAATCCACAGGCAAGAGTCTCCCCCCTGTGCAAGTGGTTTTAAAGGAGAGAGGAAGGTTACAGAACACAGGCACCACTGGCCAATCCTAGGGTGCCACATCACCTCTCCACCCATGTCCCAACCCTCCCGCACGGCATGCTGAGACAGTCTAAAATGGCATCAACCAGGAGTCACTGGGTCTCAGCTCCACTCCTCACTAACATCACTTCCAGGGACATGGATGCTGGAATTTCAAAAGAAGCCTCCTTGTTGGTTGGTTCCAGTTGTCTGGGCATTCTCCTTTGTTCAGTGGGCTTGGGAGGGCCCATCTTTGGTACTGTGTGACAGCTGTGTGATTGATACAGACCATTCCACCCCACCCCTTTCCTCCTCAGGAGCTGGGAGAAGTACTGCTAATTGCTTCTTTAGTGTGGGTCCGTCTTTGTTCCTAGTGCAGGAGAAAATTTTATTAACTGGGCACAGCAGGGTGTCACAAAGCTTGGGCTCTGAGCCTGTGCTGAGCCACGGAAATATGGAAACTCTGGGTGACCGATAAAATGTACAGTTATCATTTTACAAGTTACATATTTGGTTTTCTTGTGCAGGTTACACTCCAATTCAAGATATCAATGTCCTCTGTAGGCCAAGGGGGAGTGAAACTACACCTAAGGCATTTCTCTTTTTATGAGTATAATGGGGTGCCACTATAGACAAAACAGTAAAGCACACTGACTTTCCTCACTAGTGTATGCTACCCTCCTAAGTTCTATCCAAGGTGAATACCCAATCCTGAAGAGTCTCCATTGTACCAGGCTATCTGTGTGCTGCTACTGGGCTGTGCACAACATTAGTATCCCACACGCAGCCTGCACATGTGTGCACACAAGTGTGCACATGGGTTTACGTGTAACCAGCCAAGTGCCCCTTACTCTTGTTGCATTGCAGAGGACTTATCTTAAAATGAGAACACTGGCAGTAAACACGCACAGTCTGTTTATCATTCAATTACCATGGGTAAGGAACCAGTAGTGAAGCTCACCCACAGTAAAAAGTCCAAAAACCAGGACATCAGAAAAGCAAAGATTCCAAGCGTACGGAATGAGCAGAACCCAACTGCAACACAGATGAAGTAATCCAGTGATTGTTGACTGTTGGGGATTAAGGGAGCTGTAAATCCTTTGCCCCCTTACCCTCCGCAGGCTGGGAATATGAGGCGCCATCCCCCTCAGAGGATCCCTGGTTCTTTCCCCACTGCAAGTCAGAGTCTCTTTGGGTTATAGCTAAGCAGCAAAGCGGGGACTGCACTCTCCGTGTTTGTGCTCGTGTTACCTCACTGCCAATCTCACTCAGGCTCACCCGCTCAGCCTCTACAACATACTCAGACAGTGATTGGTGAAGTCACCTTATGGCTACACTGGCTGCTGTGCAACGCAGGCTAGCTAACTGCAGACCACAGTAGCTTTCTTTAGCAGGCTGTATAGCGGAAAGCTTACTGAATCATACTGTGCTAAGGCCCACCAGCGAATCATCCAATAATAAAAACATAGTGTAGAAAAGGAAATGACAACACGTAACAATTAAATCTCTTCAAAACTCTGCATCTGTAATATTGTAAATTACACCAAAGCGTGCAACAAGTAATGGAATGTACTTGCAGACAGACAGACAGACAGACACGATACAGACGGAAAGCAAAAAGGAAAGCTATTGTGAAAGAAAATGTCTTGCTTCTGGTTAAGGATCATAAAGGTTTCCTATTTTAACACGCGAGCTTCGGGCTAATCGTCTCTTATGTTTGGGAAAATGAAGAATAACTAAATTAAATGGGGTCGGCTTTGAATTTACATTTATAATTTCATTTGAAATTATAGAAACTATTTAAATCTGAGAATTAAGATGCAGCTCAAGTCTTGCAGCTCAGGGACAAAATCCAAACTAATGTAGACAAATAAAGACCCACTGCTCGTGCGCACAGCATCATTTAGTTGATCACCAGCATGTTCCTTAATGCGCGCTAATGTGTCCCATTTGAGTTCTGCATGAATGCTTATGTTCAATGCAGGATGTATGCGCCATAGATGGCTGCTCAAATGGAAAGAAGCTTTTATGTATTGTCTAGCTGTTTAAGTCTAAGAGATTGCCTTTTTTCCGTTTCGCCATCAAAAGACAACTAGTCCTGTAAATCTTAAATAAAAATGCACTTTCAGAAAATGAACAGGCAATTTTCTTCCCGTCAGCTAGTACTTTCAATTTACAATAAAGCATATATAATGTACACTGCTGGGATTATTCTTGGAAAAGCAATTCGAATTCACGGTATTTAGACTCGAACCTTCCCATATAAGACCTCGCATTGGATCAGCGCCTGGTTGGATACCCCTCGGGTGATAAGCACGCTCTGCAAATCTTCGTGACATAACATTGCCCTACAGCACAGTATACTACCCCTACAGTACAGCATACTACCCTACAGAATATTACTACTGTTATATTGCTATCGTGTTGTTGTACATCACGCTATTTACGTTTCTGAATTCTGAGCTCTTGGAATGGTTTGGTCACGAGAATCTAATCCTCATTTCTGCGTATATGTAGTTACGCCCTTAAATTGTGATCCTAAAAATAGTACTCTTCAAAAAATGAAATGTATGCATTGCATATTACATGATGCGTTCTGAGGCGAACAATTTGATAGTTCCGACAAAATAAAATGTCTACTTTGATTGTATATTGTTTTCACATACATCTTAATGGAGGATGCAACGTTGTTTCCAAAAAATGCACATTTTACTGCTACTCATTGTACTGGTCCATGTAGGATCAAACTATGACTTGTGAAAGGCATCATGAGGAGACCGGCACGGAGGTCCACCCCAGAGCAATCATGGGTGGTGGTGATCCCTCCATCGTTTTCAAATCTGCTTCCAGTGCAGACTATGCTACAGTCCACAGCATAGTGAATGCGTAAAGACAGACCTCTACCCTGGCGGGTTTAGTACCAAAGTTGTCATAGTTAGTACAGACCTGGCAATCAGCCATTACCTGCATGAAGGCTGGTTCTAGTGAGCAGTTAGTGGGCCACATCATATGCAAATGGTCCTCATCTGCTTCAAGATAGACCTGTAACCTTAAGTCATAGATGGGGACATGCAACAGGAATTCCTGAAGGTTTCTGCAGCTCCCTTGCATTGAATTTTACAGATATCATAGACCGTTACATGCTTGCTACGCTAAGGACACATCATGTTATAATATGACAGCATGTCACAATGCTAGAAGAGGAATAATGGAATAAAAACAACAACTGGACAAAACAATAGTATGCAAAGCTATGGGGTGGCACATGTATTCCACGGCTGCAAAGAAGACAGTTCTACATGGCACAAACAAATAATATACATGGTGTCACCTGGAGAGCTTCTGACCACCAGCAACATGAAAACTGATTACAAAAGTCTGAAAACCAGAGTAAAAATCTCTGCAATGTGGAATTTGAAAAGGGGGAGATGGAGCACAGTGGGAATGCAAGCAGTTAAGCTGATGTTCAAGTGAATAAACTCAGGGGGGGTGAGGTTAAAGGACACCCGTGTACATTAAGGAATTACATGGTAATCCACATATTCAGATTTTTGCACTGTTCCGTGGAAGCCAATAAAAGTGCATATATGGCATTTAAAGACTCAGGGCTGATTTACAAAGGTAAACTTACACCTTTGTGTGAAAGTGTACGATTGTTTGCTATTCACAAAGAGATTTTCGAGGAGTATCCTTACGAGTGTGGAATCTCCACACATAAAAATGTAGGTCTTTTATGCAGGTACCAAATCCAGTGGGGGGAAAGGTGCCTTGAGAACTGGTTTGGCATGACCGAGGAGGAGGGGACAGCTCATTACTCTGGGTGAACACAGAGGCTCTGCAAGGGTGGAGGAGAAGGGTTCCTTCATATTGCATTTAGTGAGTGAGGGGAATGTGGGGTTGTTTGGAGTAGGGCATGAAGGAACTGCTGCAAAAGGGGGTAGGGTTACCCCTGAGAACGTTTACCCTATTGGTGAGAGAGGGGCCAGCAATCACCCTCACCCACCTGCCAAGCTCAAATATGACCTTTCTGTGGCACTTTCCAGAACACTTCTGGACCTGTGGAATAACAGAAGAAAGACTGCACCTACTGTGTAAGACCTGTAGAGCTGGACCAGCTCCCACTTGTACCCAGGATAAAAAAGTGGATTCCAAGGGTCCGCTTGATGGCCTTCTGTGTAAAGTACAGAGCCACAACAAGCTGCAAGTAGCCAATTCCTGAATCTCCCAGCTGACCAGTACAAACTGGACCTGACCCAGACCCTGCTGGTGATCTCTGCCGGAGGAAGTTTTGACCTTCAAGTGGTATTCCTGAGATCTGAGAACTCTTAGCTGTTTCTAAGTGGATTCCTCTGAACATACCTGAAAACCTGGAACTGAGAAAATCTTTAGACTTGATGAGTTCCAGAGAAATGGGACACATCTGCCAATCCAATCAAGGGTTTTTGCTTCTAAGCTGAAGAGACAGGTTTCCTCTGCTCAGAGCTTTCACTCAGCGGAAATCTGATTAAGTGGGACATCTCCAAGAAGGTATCCATCCTCATTTAATACACTTTGCATACAGCCAACAACCGCAAACCATTGGAGGATTCTGAGCTCCAAACAGGAGACTAATTTGAAAGGTAGAAATCTTGACTATGCAAAGGCACCAAAAGTACCCAACCAGAAAGTGGATTTCCTTGGGTGTGAAATTCAAATGTTCTTGCCCTGATGTTTTTTCACCTAAACCAACAGCATTACTAGGACCTCATTCAACACCTATATGAGGTAATGATGCCTTTTCTCAGATTCAGCTTTCTGCCTTGCCCTTCTGAAGGATTTTGACTTCTGGAAAAAAGACTAAGGCTCATTTACACATGCATAGTTGCAGTTAGCAAAGGCTCGATTCACAGAATTGGGTCATTTTCTGACTGCAAACCCACTTTTATATAAGTGTACACAGCACAAATTTCAATTCAGCAGCGTGCTACCGAATCGCAATTTGTGTTTAGCAATTTGGTATTTGGAATGGGCGTGTTCAGGGCATCCCTTCCTAACACCGAATCTCAGTGATATGTATTAATGTCTTGCACTCAAACTACTGTCACAAAACATTCATTTTTTACCAACACTTCAAGAGTTGTGGTAACCATTCGCAAATGGGGAGGGGTTCCCACAAGACTCGTCCCCTTGGTGAATGTTGAAACAAACATTTTTAAGAGCAGGCAGCGGTCCAAGAGACCACAGCCTACTCTTAAAAAATGAACTTAAACATTACATTTTTATTTTTTTAAACACATCCCTTTTTCCTTTAAGTAAAATGGGCTGAAGTTTAAAAAAAGATTGCTTCATTAAAAAGTAATCACAGAAATGGTGATCTGCAGAACCCCGCTGACCACCATCCCTGGGATGGCAGCAATTCCTAATATCCCGCAACTTGTGATTCACCTTATTAATATTCATGAGGTAAGTCAATTGCAATCCCATTAGGAATCACTATTTATAAGTTGTATGTTTTTGCACATTAGGAACTGCTGCTTCCTAATCCCAATCAGGAAATCACCATCCTTAAAATGTATACATTTGCACCAAAGTCCCAAGATAAAACCTGCAAATGGGCAGAACCCAGCTGGTATATCTGACCCATGCTCCTGATCCCATTTTTGGACTTTGGTTGCTCTAGTGTCAATTTACTTGTTAAATAATGACTTATTCTTCTAAACTGAAATGTGATTTTAAAATGTTGTATATTTGACTTTTTAACTGTTTCATTATTTCCAAATGCTTTATACACTTTCCCTAATTTAAACCTGTCTGTCCTGCACCACTGCTACTGTTAGAAATTGGGTCTCTAGTTGGCAGAGGTATGCACCCTGTCCAAGTAGGGATCACAATTCTAGTTAGGGTAAGCTGCAACACAACCTAAATTATCCTGTGTTCACCCAGTGGGAGGTCGGCATAGAGCAGGCAGGCTTAACTTAAAAGGCAATGTGTAAACTATTTGTGCAATAACTCATACAGTAACACAGTGAAGACACCACAAAAATGCTCCAGACCAGGTTAAAAATAGATTATGACTTTATAAAGGAAATAAGACCAAAACAACCAAAATCCAATGTGTAGTAGTCGAGATATGAATTTTTAAAGAATAAATGAAAATCAAATTGCGCTTTAGGGGTTACATTAGGTTGCACTGGATCAAGGAAAAGTCGAAATTCAGACCCACCATGGTGCAGGCAGGCTAAAAGAATCATGTAGGCCCAAGGGAACAAAGTACCTTTCCCAGGTCACAACAGAGAGATGTGTGGTGAGATGCGTTGATCGGGTCCTCACAGGGATTGCGAAGTGTCAATCTGTCCCATGCAGTGATGCGTCAGTTCCAAAGACAAGCACAGGAACCGAGATGCCCAAGTGCGATGCACCAGGTTTCTCCATGCACTTGAGGGAAGGGTTGATCTCTGCAGACTGAGCCGACTGTCAAGGCAATGTTTTGGTTCCAAGAATGATGCACCAATTCTATTCCAGCAACTGGGTCAAAGCCCTGGTTCTGCTACACGCAGACTGGAAATGCATCAATTTCCATGATGCAAGTATCTGGGTCCCCTTCCAGTGAACCAGGATCAGGGGTAGAGACTTTGATATCCCTGAGTCTCAAGCAACAGGAGGTAAGCCAACACACCCTTGAAGATCACTTGGAGTGCAAGGCAGAGTCTAGGTCGTAAGCTATACAGAGCAGTAAGAGCAGAGAAATGTCCCCTTTCTAAAAGTTTCTTTTCCCAAATAGTAATGTTAATCCAACTATACAATCAAAGATAATTTATCATTACCATTCCAAAGATTTGAATTATGATTCAGCCACTACTTTCTGATCAGAAATTACAGCTTAAAAGTATATCAGGAATTCCCAAAGCTAGCCTATGAGAGAAGTAGGCCTCACAGTAATGAAAAAAGAATTTGGGAATTTTTCACTACCAGGACATGTAAAACTTAAAAGTATATGCCCTACCTTTCAGTTACTTAGCATCCTGGCCCATGGGCTACCTAGGGCCTACTTAGGTGTGACATACATAATAAAAGGAAAGTTTCAGGCTTGGCAAGTAGTTTTAAATGTCACTTTTCAACCCACAACCACAGTTGTCTCTTGTTGATGCATGTAGGAGGAGGAGGAGCTTTGTTGGAGTGTGAGCAGGCTTGCGAGCAGGCAGCAGGAGTGGTTTGCTAGCGGTAGTGGTGGCAGCAGCTAAATCAGCAGCAAACTAATTTGGTGCATTAAGCAAGTGGGACCATGCCACACCACTATGCCGCGGACCGCAAGGAGGTACATCGTGCCATATCACATTCCACAGCACAGAATAAGGAGACACTGTACCACACCACACCACACGGAGGCACAGTGAGACATGAGAGCCATGCGAGCGTGACTTGCAAGGTGGGAGTGAGCGGCCTGCGGGTGTATTAGACACTTGGCTCAGCCCCCAGCTTGGCTCTCAACTCTCTCATCTCCAGTATCTCCAGTTCATTCATGCTCTCGCCCCACTAGGGGCGCTTCTTGTGGGCTGTTACCATTGCCTGCCACTTGCTCTGTGTGTACCGTATGGCGCATGCTGCTTTGTGCTCTGTGTTTTATGGACACTTGCACACCAAAACATTAAACATTAAAAACGTCAAGAAGTGTTGACCTGCTTAGTTATTCCAGCCTACCGTTCAGTTATCAGGTCCTATAACCAGCTCTGCTACAATTAACAACTTACAAGTTGCGATCAGCATAATCAGCATAACCAGCTCAAAGAGCACTAGTATCACCAGCTACAAGAGCTGCAAAATAACTTACTGTAAACGCTGTGATGTGCTTGTGCCCTCCCCATCCATCCTGCAAGGACATTTCAATGACAAAGAAACCTGACTGGGGGTGAGGTGGCACCACAAGCATGCTCTTTCCCCCTCTTTTCAGGCGCAAGGGGGGACAGGCAGCGATATATGGAATTGTGGGCCTGAAGGCGCGACCCGCCTAGGTTCACAAAGGATAAAAAGCTCAAAAACAAGGACTCAAAAGCTGCAAAAAATCTCAAAAGGGCTTTAGAATGGACAACTATTACCTGCTTTGGCACAACATCTGTCAGTAGGTTGAGGTTGTAGAAAATGAGCTACTCGGATCTCATAAAAAGAAAAGAGAGACAAAAACAGGGTGCACAATGGCAAAGAGGAGTTTCAGAAGTGTTCACGAAGGGATACAATAATTTGATAGTGGTGATCAAGAAAAGATGGAGTACCCTGATGTGTAAGGGAGTCGTGGGAGCCAATCAGATAAAGAAATCTTGGAAACCTTGGAAACCCTGGATCTGCCGGCTACCCTAGAAATCCATGAAGTGCTAAAAGCAACACAAATCCTGGAAAGCCATACAGGTCTGACAGTGCCAGCTAGTACAAAGAAAATAACTGACTTTTTCAAGCCTCTGAAAGAAGAGACTGGGCCAAATGTTACCCACCGATCGATGCCACTATAAATGCTTGATGATGCAACCCATGGGGTCTCATCTGACACTAGCACTGAAAATTTGTTTGTAGGTGGAAAGCTCACCATATTTCCATTGTCACCCAGTGTAATCATCTTGAAGGGCCAATGTCTGCCGTCCCGGTCACCTAGGGAGAAGCTGGATGTGGGAGATCTGTATTACACCATAAGGTAGGAGGATAATCTCATGGCCCAGTCAACCACTTAGATGTGTGGTGATCTAGGCAAACATTCATAGTATGATGACCGCACTTCTGGCACTACGACCTGCCTTAAATCTCCATAATGCTTCTTACCAGCATTTCGGAGCATCAATCCTGTGGACCTCAAACACCTAACTCAACTTGAATTTACAACGAGTCAAGAACAGTCTTCGCCTATAGGGCAAAAGAACAGCCACAGCTATGAGGTAGTTGGAAAACTTAATATTGCATTACTGGTCATATCTCCACTCCATGAAAGGAAGTCTCTGATTGGACAGGACACTAAGAGCACTTTTCAAAGGATGTCAGACACCAAACAATTAAGGGCTGCTATACTGAGTTCCATGCAAGCATCAGTAGTTGCACTTAACCATCATGCAAACAAGATGGACATACAGGTGGGTCTACTGAACACTCTAGCGGTCTTCGTGTCGGGCATAGACAACAAGCTTGAAAAGCTTAATGCCATGATCACTCGAGTGCAGGCTGATAAGGACAATGATTTCACCATATGCTCATGCAAAGAGGTAATTGATAAGCTGGTGCAGCTTCCAAGGCTCCTTGAAGGCATGTTTGATGGTATGTTGGAAAGAAGAGCCATCTCTGCATCTAAGGTGCCCCGCTCACTTACAGCTGTACACCATACTCAGGAGACATAGGATAACCTCATAATTGGTGGATCCATGCCTGCTAAAGGGCCATCAGCCAAGTGGGAAAGGAAAGAGGATCTGCAAAATATAGTTCCATCAGATAGAGGCTTGGAGCTTGCCCAACCGTCAAATGTACTACAAGTTACCAACTGCCCTCCCTGTCATTGTCAGGGTGCACCCCCCCTTCTCTGTGCACCAGACAAAGAGGGAACAAAAGCGATCAAGGAAGGGCACGAATCGGTCCAACCAATGAGTCTCTAGTTTTGGAATACCAGCGCCCATTCGGACCACCAGGGAGAAGAATGAGATGATTAATTAGAGATCCTCCAAGATCAGATAAAAATAGCAGGTTCTAATGGGGACTCTGCTTTGAAATGTGGCAATACATCCCTTTGCCAAGAGTGCACTGAATTTGAAGGCCCAGTGACAGAGCCTATGGAAGAGACAACTACTAACGAGGTGAACTACTTCCAGGCAGAAGGCGGTCCATACCCGGGTGGGGCTCCAACCCCTTGTAAGGGTAGAATGTCAACTAGATGGCAAAGTGAGATGATATCTACAGGGCCAACAATAGAAGATGGCCTAATAGTAAATTGCCTCTGCACCCCAGGGCAAATGGGCAACCCAGGTAGCACGCTGTGAACACCTGCCATGAGCAAAGGCGAACCTGAACATAATGGTCATGAGAACCGGCTCCTATGGATTCCTGAATTCAAGTCTAGAAGCAACCAAGATGTTTTAAATTGTGCAAACATCTTAAAATGATTAAGAGCGCTACCAAGCCAGAATGATATCGTGTCAGATGATATCTACTCTATTAGATTCCTACTACCTAGAAGGAGGCAGTCCTTAGAATCCACACTTGTTACGCTTACAACATCGGCCCTTACTGCACAAATTTTAGAAAATAAGAAATTACTGAAGGAACGGGGAATAGAAGTAACAATAGTCCAGGGAGATAGGTATACTTCCCTGTTGCTAGAGCTGCAGCACAATGAAAAGGAGGTAAGGTCTACTGGAACTGGTCTGTACAGTGTGACAGAGGATCACCCATCTGAGCCCCAAAAATTGTCCAGTGTGTGCACCCCTTGGCTTACTATTCAAAGAAGTAGAGATGGATCCTCCAGAGAGCAGCATTGGACTATAAAGTTGCAGGAAGAGCGGGATAGCTACAGTTGGCTCCCCTCAGCTTTATCAATTACAAATCGAACAGACTGATTAATGCCTGAAGTCCAAACCAATAAATGGGGAGGCCTGTCTATACGCTCATGGAAGATCAGCAGGCTACAGGCAAAAATCGCAGATCCTACTGTTGTGCAGTTTCTTAGTTCTTTTGATATAACGGTGCTGCAAGAAACATGGTCCCAAATTAGTATCCCCTTCATAGGATATATTTAGTTCAACAAGTTGGTGCAGAAAAACCGCCCACACAGAAAGGCTAAGGGTGGCTTGTCAGTATATGTTAGCACAAATTTATCAGCAAAAATTACAGAAATAATCACAACGGAATCTTGGGCCCTGGTCTTGCATATGGATACTTGGTCTCAGAGACCAGGGGACACACTGGTCCTTGTAAATATTTACATCAATCCTAATAGCAAAGCTGATTCAGTGACAAAGCTTATTGCAAATGTTAAAGTTATGGAATGTGTTGGACTTTTGCTTATGCAGGCTCATCCCGAATCTTTTTGCCTCCTGCCTCCTATTTGTTTCTGACCTGTCGCTGTTGGCTTTTGAACTCTGAGCACTTTCCCACTGCTAACCAGTGCTAAAGTGCATATGCTCTCCGTGTAAATTGTATGTAATTGGTTTATCCATGATTGGCCTATTTGATTTACTAGTAAGTCCCTAGTAAGGTGCACTAGAGGTGCCAGGGCCTGTAAATCAAATGCTACTAGTGGGCCTGCAGCACTGGTTGTGCCACCCACATAAGTAGCTCTGTAATCATGTCTCAGACCTGCCACTGCAGTGTCTGTGTGTGTATTTTTACACTGTAAATTCGACTTGGCAAGTGTACCCACTTGCCAGGCCTAAACCTTCCCTTTTCTTACATGTAAGGCACCCCTGATGTAGGCCCTAGGTAGCCCCAAGGGCAGGGTGCAGTGTATGGATAAGGTAGGACATATAGTAATGTGGTTTATATGTCCTGACAGTGAAATACTGCCAATTTAGTTTTTCGCTGTTGCAAGGCCTGTCTCTCTCATAGGATAATATGGGGGCTACCTTTAAATATGATTAAAGTGTAGATTCCCCTAGTGAGTAGATGGACATGTGGAGTTTGGGGTCCCTGAACTCACAATTAAAAAATACATCTTTTAGTAAAGTTGATTTTAAGATTGTGCGTTTGAAAATGCCACTTTTAGAAAGTGAGCATTTTCTTGCTTAAACCATTCTGTGACTCTGCCTTGTTTGTGGATTCCCTGTCTGGGTCAGTTTGACAGTTGGGTTGTTTTTCACCTCGCACTAGACAGTGACACAAAGGGGGCTGGGGTGTAACCTGAATTTCCTGATTAGCCATCTCTGCTAGGAGGGAGGGGTGGAGTGGTCACTCTCATCTGAAAGGACTGTGCCTGCCTCTGACAATGCCGGCTCCGACCCCCTGGTGTGTGTCTGAGGCCTTGCCTGGGCAAGGCAGGATTTCACAAGTAAGTGTGAGTCCCCTTTGAAGAAAGGTGACTTCAAAGACTAAAATGGGTATAAGAAGGGCACCCAAATCTACAGACTTTAGAAACACTTCTGGAACCAAGAGGAACCTCTGCCTGGAGAAGAGCTGATAGCTGAGGAAGAAGTGCTGCCCTGCCTGTGACTGTGCTTTGTGGAGCTTTCCTGCAGTGCTGCTTCTGCCAGAGTAAGAGGGCAAAGACTGGACTTTGTGTGCCTTCCATCTTGTGAAGAAATCTCCAAGGGCTTGAATTAGAGCTTGCCTCCTGTTGTTTGAAGTCTCAGGGACAGCAAAGACTTCTCTCTGCCAGCACCTGGAGTCTCTGGAGAGACTCCTACCCGACAAGTGGTGCCCTATCCAGTCCCTGGGCCCTTGAAATGAAAGCTGGTAGAAATCCAAAGAAATCGACTTCGGACGACTCCGGACCGCCGCCGCTGCTGAATCCGCTAACGGCGCCTGCACCTGACGCCGTGACCTTCGCTGGAACGCAACGCTCTTCGCAGGCCCGATGCCACAGCACCCCCGCTGAAGTCCGCGACTCCGTGGAAGTCGCCGCACCACGTCGTGACCGACGCCGTTCGAAGTGCACGGATTCAACGTTTCGCACAGACGCCACGATCTCCGACTTCGCTCATCGGCTTGTTTCCATTCTTCACCAAAGGTACTGTACTTGGGGGTCTGCACGACTCCGTGTCCGGCGCCGCTGGTGTCGGCTTGTTGGGAACGACTCCGTCACGACGCCGTGTTAACATCTCATTGAAGCATTTTTGCTTCTAAGCGCTATTTTTGAGTTTAATCTTTAAAAATTCATAACTTGACTTGTGTATGTTGGATTGTTGTCGTTTTGGTCTTGTTTTGTTTAGATAAATATTTCCTATTTTTCTAAACTGGTGTTGTGTCATTTTGTAGTGTTTTCATTAAGTTACTGTGTGTGTTGGTACAAATACTTTACACCTAGCACTCTGAAGTTAAGCCTACTGCTCTGCCAAGCTACCAAGGGGGTAAGCAGGGGTTAGCTGAGGGTGATTCTCTTTTACCCTGACTAGAGTGAGGGTCCTTGCTTGAACAGGGGGTAACCTGACTGTCAACCAAAGACCCCATTTCTAACATTGGTGATCAGCGGTTGGGATTTGTACTTATATTTGTACTTGACATACAGTGATTAAGTGTACACTACTGTTTGAGTTCAGACCACATACTACTTGTTTGGTGATCTGTTGCTTCTTCTCTTAAGGACTCCTTTTTGTTCTACTTCCATGATTTTGCTGATCCCTTGACGGATTGTTTTTACTTCATTGGGAACTTATTTTCTGCCTTTGGAACTTTGCACTTGTGACCATCATGTCTCAATCTGGAGATGCAACAGCTGGAGCTGTGTTTGAAATAGAGAAACTGAAGGAGTACTCAGTTGCTCAATTGAAACAGTTCCTTAAAGATCTTGACTGTCCCACTGAGAGCTCCACCAGGGAGGGGGAGCTGCAAAAGGCACAGAGGGCCTGGGTGACAATCAAGAAGGCTGGAGGGCACACTGAGGAGGAGAATGTGGGTGGGGAAGTGCAGAGGATACACAGTGGTGTAGTGGAGGTACCGGTTACGCCTGGGGGGAGGGTCCCCAGAAGGGGTAGCAGGGTGTCATCCAAGGGTCTGACTCCTGAAGAGTTACAGGACAGACAGGCAGAGAGGGCTCGCCGGTTCAAGGAGTTGAGGATGCAAAGGGAGAAGGAGTTGGAAGAAAGGAGGAGGGACTTTGAGATCAAAAAGAGGATTTGGGCTTATGAGCTCAAAATGAAAGAGCTGGAAGTCATGAGGGCTGAATCCAGATGGAATGGTGGAAGCAACAATTTTATATCTAGTGCTGCTGAAGAAGTGCACATGCCCAGAGATGTGGTGCCCTACTTGAAGGAGGGAGTTAACACACACCAGGAGGTTCAGGGGTATGAGGTAGCTCCAGTGATGCACAGGGTCCCTGAGGTGGATTGGGGAACTGGCATGGGGAGTCATATTCCTACTGGTGGGAGGGACACTCTACTGAATCTAGGTGAGAGTGACAGGGAGAGGGGTTCCCCCCAGGTAGAAGTCCTGGTTATGGAGTGTGATAACATCCCAGAAGAGTGTGGGTTGAGTGTCAGGGACAGTCAGGTACTGTCTCACCAGTCTCAGGAGGGTGATGTGGGGTGCTTTTTCAAAGCAGAGTCACTGGATGGTTGGGTTAAGGGTACTTTGGTTAATTCATGTAAGGGGCTGAGTGATGTAATTGCTGGAGAGCATATGTCTAGTCCTTATTTTCCGGAGCTACGCCAACACCAGGTGGAGTGTGAGTTCTCTGACCCCAGTGAGCTTACAATGGAGGCAGACCTCTTGGTGAGTACCAGAGAGTCTGAAGAGGCATTTGGGGGGCTCCTGAGAGGAGTGGTCTAGGTATTTCCTAACCAGGTGAGGTAGTGTCCCAGGTAGGTCCCAGTGTAGTGGGATGGGTGAGGGACCCCATGTCCAGTCTCTGAGGAGAGGGAATGGGGATGGGCTGAGGTCCAAGGTGCCCGAGATCAGGTCCCAGGTCCTGGAGGATTCCATGAGGGAACACCAGAAGGGGAGCCTAGCCTGTACCATAGGGCCATCTGTTGAGGGAGATCCCACAGTGTCAGGAGAACTATGTAGCCAGCGTCCCACCAGTTCTGGTGTCTGGCAGTACCACTCCTAGTGAGGGGGTGCAGAAGTCCAGACAGAGGGTTGAGAGGGGGTTGCGGACCCCAGTGGAGAACCTGGAGGGTCAGGGGTCAGCTCTGAGAGCAGAGCCCCCCAGGAATGACCTTGGTGAGACCATTTCTGGGTTGGGGGGAATCCAGACTCTGTCAGATGGGCAGAGGTCAGGAGACCTGCGCCAGCCAGACTCTTGTGTGGCCCTTGGGGACAGTGTGTCCCTTGAGGGGGGTAAGTGTGCCCCCCTGGAAGTCCTGGTGTGCCAGGCAGTGGTTCAACCGCAGGGTGGTGACTCTGGGTTGAATGATCAGGTTCAGGAGGTAAACTCTGACCTGGTGGGGGGGTAAGAGTGCTCCCAAGGAAGTCCTGGTGCACCAGGCAGTGGTTCAACCGCAGGGTGGTGACCCTGGGTTGGATGACCAGGTTCAGAGGGTAAACTCTGACCTGGTGGGATGTAGGTATGCCCCCCACGAATTCCTGGGTTGCCAGGCAGTGGTCCAGTCTGTGGGTACAGACCCTGGACTGGAGGATCAGGTGCAGGGGATAAACCCTGACCTGAAGGGGGGGGAGGTTTGCCCAATCAACCCCCCCGGTGTGATTTCAAGGGGTACTCTCCCTGAGGGGTGGGTGCAGAACCCTGAGAGTAGGGGAAGGGGAGAGAAAGACTCACCCCTGACCCCCGAGCAATCTAAGGGTACAGACCCTGGATTGGAAGGCCAGGTTCAGGGTGTCCCCCCTGACCTGGAGGAAGGGGCTACTGCTAACAGTGCCCCTACCATGTTGTCTTCTGGGGGGGCCACTCCTAGTTGGGTGGTTCAGGACCCCATAAGAGAGGGCAGGGGGAGGGAAGCTTCACCCCTGGTCCTGGTCCAACCTGAAGGTACAGACCCCAGGTTGGATGATCAGTTGCAGGTTAACATCCCTGCACTGGTGGAAGAATTGTGCAGGACTGCTTCTACAAGCACTCTGACAATTTTTTACTCTGGGGGTGCCGCTCCTGGAGGGAGGGTACAGAGCCGCAGAGGGGAGGACCAGGGTCAGGTTATCTTCTCTGACCTGGTGGAAGGGAGAGTGGTCAAAGGGTGTCAGGCACCTGAGGCTACTGCCCCCCACTCTCCGCAGTCACAGTGCTTGGAGAGGCCTGAGGTCGGGCTCTCATCCCTGACAGTTGTCTGGGGCCACTGTGGCTTGCTGTCCTGGTGGACAGAGTTGCCCCTGGGGTGGGGACGAGAGTCACACCCTGGGGGTGGAGTGGGCAACACCACTGTGTTGGCCCTGGTGGTGCTATCTGCCCATTGGGATACATCTGTGAGCAAAGTAAAGTTAGGTGCTGCACAGATGGTGTCTGCAGATGTGGAGAAGGGTTCCCCATGGGTTAGCTTAGTGGGCCCTGAGAGTATGGACAGAGTGATCCAACTGGAGTCAGGAAGGTGTAGAACTGGAACATGCCCCTGCTGTTGTGGGCCTGGGTCCTTGTTCTATCGCCCCAATCAGGGAAGTACATCAAGGTATTGATTGTTCTCCCCTGGCTTTAGGCTGGTAGGGGGTCGTGTTGGACTTTTGCTTATGCAGGGTCATCCCGAATCTTTTTGCCTCCTGCCTCCTATTTTTTTCTGACCTGTCGCTGTTGGCTTTTGAACTCTGAGCACTTTCCCACTGCTACCCAGTGCTAAAGTGCACATGCTCTCCGTGTAAATTGTATGTAATTGGTTTATCCATGATTGGCCTATTTGATTTACTAGTAAGTCCCTAGTAAGGTGCACTAGAGGTGCCAGGGCCTGTAAATCAAATGCTACTAGTGGGCCTGCAGCACTGGTTGTGCCACCCACATAAGTAGCTCTGTAATCATGTCTCAGACCTGCCACTGCAGTGTCTGTGTATGTATTTTTACACTGTAAATTCGACTTGGCAAGTGTACCCACTTGCCAGGCCTAAACCTTCCCTTTTCTTACATGTAAGGCACCCCTAATGTAGGCCCTAGGTAGCCCCAAGGGCAGGGTGCAGTGTATGGATAAGGTAGGACATATAGGGGGTTATTCTAACTTTGGAGGAGGTGTTAATCCGTCCCAAAAGTGACGGAAAAGTGACGGATTTACCACCAGCCGTATTACGAGTCCATTATATCCTATGGAACTCGTAATACGGCTGGTGGTATATCCGTCACTTTACCGTCACTTTTGGGACGGATTAACACTCCTCCAAAGTTAGAATAACCCCCATAGTAATGTAGTTTATTGGTCCTGACAGTGAAATACTGCCAATTTCGTTTTTCGCTGTTGCAAGGCCTGTCTCTCTCATAGGATAATATGGGGGCTACCTTTAAATATGATTAAAGTGTAGATTCCCCTAGAGAGTAGATGGACATGTGGAGTTTGGGGTCCCTAAACTCACAATTAAAAAATACATCTTTTAGTAAAGTTGATTTTAAGATTGTGCGTTTGAAAATGCCACTTTTAGAAAGTGAGCATTTTCTTGCTTAAACCATTCTGTGACTCTGCCTTGTTTGTGGATTCCCTGTCTGGGTCAGTTTGACAGTTGGGTTGTTTTTCACCTCGCACTAGACAGTGACACAAAGGGGGCTGGGGTGTAACCTGCATTTCCTGATTAGCCATCTCTGCTAGGAGGGAGGGGTGGAGTGGTCACTCTCATCTGAAAGGACTGTGCCTGCCTCTGACAATGCCGGCTCCGACCCCCTGGTGTGTGTCTGAGGCCTTGCCTGGGCAAGGCAGGATTTCACAAGTAGGTGTGAGTCCCCTTTGAAGAAAGGTGACTTCAAAGACTAAAATGGGTATAAGAAGGGCACCCAAATCTACAGACTTTAGAAACACTTCTGGAACCAAGAGGAACCTCTGCCTGGAGAAGAGCTGATAGCTGAGGAAGAAGTGCTGCCCTGCCTGTGACTGTGCTTTGTGGAGCTTTCCTGCAGTGCTGCTTCTGCCAGAGTAAGAGGGCAAAGACTGGACTTTGTGTGCCTTCCATCTTGTGAAGAAATCTCCAAGGGCTTGAGTTAGAGCTTGCCTCCTGTTGTTTGAAGTCTCAGGGACAGCAAAGACTTCTCTCTGCCAGCACCTGGAGTCTCTGGAGAGACTGCTACCCCGACAAGTGGTGCCCTATCCAGTCCCTGGGCCCTTGAAAGGAAAGCTGGTAGAAATCCAAAGAAATCGACTTCGGACGACTCCGGACCGACGCCGCTGCTGAAACAACATAAGCTAAGGCCCAAGAGCAGCCTGTAGTGCAAAAATAGCAGAGGAGGGATGGGTCAAACATCTGATGTCGCACCTTTCAGAAAACAGACCTAGCCAGACTGATCTCTGGGGTGCCAGGAATTCCGGAGGTTTGACCATACAATCAAGCCTCTATAGTATGCATCTGCTGAAATAATTAAAATCATTAAGAAATCTCATCCAGATTGTGCCCCGACCCAAACAAAATTCCTCTAGCCATCTTTAAAGAACATATTACGTGGTGGGCCATTTCTTTTTACCATCGTGTTTAATACCATCCTAACAGAATGCCTGATGCCAGAAAGCTGGAAAGGTTCAATAATTCATCCCATTTTTAAAGGAGGAGTTGCATCCACACCAAGTAACTATCGTATGATAGCACTACTGAATGCAGATCATAAATTCTTTGCAACCCTGCTTCTGCAGGATTTGGAGCAATGGGCAGCATCTGCTGGCAGGATACCACTGAACCAGACCAGGTTTGTCAGTCAGCAAGGCACATTAACTAATCTCATAGTGTTAGGGTTAACCATTAATAGGGCAAAAGCCACCCACCCTCTGCTTAATATGTGTTTTGTTGATTTTGAGGCTGCATTTGACAGCATTCCACGTGACAAACTATGATCTAAGCTCAAGCAGTGGGAAATACCGTCCAATCTATTAGAAGCCATAAAGATGCTCTATACAGGTACCTGAGTTCAATTTAAGGTTGGTAGTGGCACTAACCTTTCAAGAGCGATTAAAACCACTTCAGGGCTAAAAATGGGGTGCATTCTCACACCCCTCCTGTTCAATATATATATTTTGGACCTCTCCACAGAGCTGATGCAGTGATAGCACATGACCGAGCCTTGGTGTCACCCCTATCTAATATCTTGTATGCAGACGATTTGCTCCTACTTAGTAACACTAAGGTGGGCTTGCAGATGCTAATGAATAGTTTAGCAAAATATATAATGAAAAACATCCTAGTGATTAACCTTAAAAACACAAAAGTAGTTTATTTAAATCGTCGCATCTTGAATCAGTGAAAATGGTTCATCAATGGAGGGATTGGAGAGGAGACACCAACTTATACGTACTTAGGCATTCAAATTGACTCCTGGAATACCTTTGTGCCCCAAAAAGAAGAAATCAGAGGGAAAGAGTTAGCTCTGCACTTTGCATTTACAACACTGGCAAAAAATCTGTGGGCCTCAATCTCCCACCACTCGTGGCAGTAATGAAGGCTAAGTTGCTACTGACGCTTACATATGGGGGAGAAATAATGGCAGGTGCTGATGCTATGTTAAAAGAGAGACACATTACGAAAATTTATAAATCGATATTTCAGCTTCCAAGATCAGCATCACTCACCCAGATTAGATTTGAGTACTGCAGACAGGATCTAGCCGTCGCACAAGCTTTTGTGAAATGTTGTTATAAGCTGAGAAGATCGACTAAAGGTACATTAGCCAACTTAGTCTGGTCTGAAATTAACCTCTCAAGAGGAAATTATATTTACAAAAACTATCTCATTGGATACATAAAGGAGATAGGGTTGGATGATCTATGGACGCTGGATACATCTGCACAGAAGTCTAGTCAACAAAGCAGTAATGTGGCAAAGTTGGGTTGAGGATAAAGCAGTCATCGTCCAACCATCACATGGATGGTTGGTATTAAAATCCTATAGTAGCCTGAGAGCTGCTGCCCCAACTGAGGCCTCATATTCCATGAAGATTAAGCAGAAGTTTCAGTGGCTAAGGCTAGGATCAATCCCTACACTGGACGTTATACCAAAATGGGAAGGAAATGAATACACAGGAAATATGGAAAGTTGTTTGTGCCATCAAATAAAAGGTCTTTTCTCCACATCCTGTGCATCTGCCCCAACTGGATCAACTGCTGAGAACCCTTCTCAGGCGAGAGCTCAGGGCACTGGGGATTAGAACATGTAGGGCAGCTGCAACACAGTCACTGAACCCAGCGAATATAACTCTTAAAATTAAATGCGTCCAGTTGTTTGATATTTTTAAAGACCTTGTTAAACAGGTACCACTGCTTCAGCCTCAGGGTAAGTAAGTTGGCTGAAACTGAGACACAAAAGAGGCAATGGAGCGCATAAGACCCATCCGCTTTCCCTATGGCTCCAAGTAATTTATCAAGGAGAAGTAGATAGGCGACACCTGCAACACAAGTAGTCTATATTAGCACTTTAGCACTTTATGCATCCATATGCCTTGTTACTGGGTTTAAAGGGTAGAGTTATCCGTCAGCAAATGAAGGTTTTAAGAGTTTAAGAATTGTTTTTAAGACAATAATGTCTGTTTTTTATGAAGGTTAAACATGTACTTTTTTAAAGATGGATTTTTTTGATGACCTGCAGGTGTATTTAATATTTATGGTTTTAATTAACTAATAAACTAAATTTGAACCTTAAATGCTAAGTTGAAATGGCAGTAAACTGCACACACTGACCCTGCGATAGCAGTCCTGAGAATTGGTTAATGGTCTACTTATGTGATTGGCACAATCAGTGCAGCAGGCCCCCTAGAAGCATTTAATTTCTAGGCCCTGAGCACATGTATTGCACTTTACGGGGGACTTATACGTAAATTAAATATGCCAATTAAGTATGAGACAATATTACCATGTTTAAGGGAGAGAGCACAAGCAAAAACGAGGTCAGAAAAATGGAGAGAGGTAGGCAAAAGATTGGGGGAAGACCAGTCTAAGACTATCAGGTCTAACAACTACCAAGGGTTGAGCTCAGCTGTAAATTACTGAAATATTTTTATTGTGCCTAACAGAATAGTGCCTCTGTCCACCTCAACTAATAAAGAACTTTCTCACAACCTTTTTTTATACAGTACTTTATTTCATAGCTATGCTGTTTGTAAGTATTGTGGTTAATGTACATTGCAATTCCAGCATAAAGTTTATCATCCTTGACAGGCAGGAAGATTGAGAGTCTTGTATGGATCTGAACTCAAAGCATGCACACCATGTTTGAGTAATAAGTGTTCAACTCACGTCATTTAATGAATTACACTAAGCAGTCAAGCAATATTTCGTAGCACTATACCTTCAGAGTACAAGTGACAGTTGATTAATGAATGAAACGTATATGTCACAGACATTGACCAATTAATATGAAAATATCATTAAAGTGGCCTGATGTTCATCCGTTGTGAAGCAGCAAAGAAAGAGGATATAATTTAGTAGAGTGTAGGCCTTTAACACTGAGAAAAGTCTGAATTATTCCATAGTGCCAGGTTTAAGAATCATCAGGCTATCACAGTCTATGGTAAAAAGTGTCTTAGAATACAGACAACAAGCTATTCCATATTAAGAAGATAGAAGAATTATTATTTTGCAGTTGACAGCTGAGAATAAGAAATCACTTACAAACTGACATACCTGACAGAATTAGAGCCCAGTAACCAACTATTCATTGGTTTGGCCATACTCACAACTCACACCTGCCCAGCGTCATAATTTCCCCACCTCCTTTTAATGGTGTTTTCTACAAATTTGTACAGCATAAAATAACTTAATTTCGTTGTATGGAACTGTCTCACCATTAACATAAAAAAATCTGATTAGGGTAAAAGAGAATTTATCATGAGCATTAATCACAGAGTGGAATGCCCCATTACGTGCTCTCTCTGATGACGCTAAACATATTCATAATTAGACACCTTATTGAATATACTCTGCAGATGAGGCATTGCTCCGTGAAACATTAGTAGTAACTGCATTGGTTTTTTGCCTGCCTATGAAGTAGTATCATTGGGCATAACTGATAGAGTCATTGTGAACGCAGCCCCAGGGTTAATTACAGTAATAAAGGGTTTTTGATTGTGGCCTTTCTTTACAAATGCAACGGAACGGGTTTTTCATTTTGAACTATGTAACCAATACAGTAAGAAAAGGTTTACATTGTGAAACCCGCGTCAAACATGATAGGACGGGGTTTTACTTTGTTTAAAAGTGAGAGGCATTTTACCTACATCCCTAGATTAGGAGTTTTTCTCTTATTTGCAGTAGGCTCTCATTTTAAAAATTAAAAACGTGTCTAAAAATTGATTTATTAAATGACTTAAATGACTGAGATGAATCCAGACCAGCTCCCGGAGTAAAATCGTCGACTGTGCTGCCGCTTTTTTCAAAGGGCCAATTGCTAAAAATGTGTAGTTGGTACTTAGTTCGGGTTCAATAGTAAAGTTGCATCAGGGCGCAATAGGCGAAGGACTTTCTGAATTACAGCCCAGTAACCGACCTTTGATTGCCCCAGGCCTCCTCTAAACAAGTTCCCACTGCTGTGGTGGAGCATTAATATTGCTCAGTGTCCCCGAGATGAAATCAGTCTTTCTATTGTGTATATCCTACAGCTTCCCCAGTTGGGACACCGTAAACCTAAAAAATGCAATCCCCATGAACAAACAACAATAACATGTAATGCCACATGTGTCAGCAGCAGGGCCAGAACAATAATGTATGATTTGTTGTGGATTTCTTGCTCCTAAGGTTGCAGCCACATCCAATAGTAATGATGTGGTTGTGTGTTGAGTGATCTGGTGGCAGTGTGTGTTGCCTCATTGATGATCATGTAATATTGTTTTAACCTCTGTAAGCTTTCCCCAGACCTCACTGCCTCACCAACACAGTGGGTGGTTGTAGCAGTAGGTTGGGCCTATAATGCACTGGTTTATCTAGTGATAGAGTATGGTACGCTTAAGTGCACGCACAATTATCAATCCTCAGCACGTCTAGTGCAGTAATGCTGCCTAGTGGCAAATAAGTTGCTCTCTTTACGCACACTGTATGGCACATGCACCCTGCATGTGAAGGGTACTTTACAGCACACATGCACTGATGTGTACGTATATATTAGGGAGATGGAGAGGCTTCGGAGTTGGTACATTGTTACAGGTGGGCGTGGCCCAGAAAAAACTGCTAAAAACTGATGCACACGATTCATTTGAGACAGGGACAGAGTCCTGGAGTAGAAGGCATATGTATGCAAACACTAATGGGTCCGGAGGATGAAGCTGATACCCTATTCACATGTGTAACTGGTGCATGGTGATGACAGTAAAAACAAAAGGTTGTGCACCTGATCTGAGGGTCAGTTATCTAGGAATGGTTGTTACTGAGTTGGAGGGACCTTTAAATACTCACTGAGCGTGAGAAAATAAGAAATGGACAACATGGACCACTAATGCCCCACTCTATGAAATCTTTGAGAATCCTCATTAGGGAAAACAAACCATCAAGGCCCACAAGCAGAGGACACACACTGCATTTAGGAACACGTTCTGCAGCATTATTTCAAGAGTAAGACTTGCCGATTGTTAAATAAGTACATAACATAACTTAAGCCATGGCCTGAATAAAAGCATGAGGGGAAGTTTCAAATGATTAATGCTAGAAAAATAAAATACCATAAATATTGACAACACTTTTAAATCCTTCACGGACTGTTAATGTTTGAAACTATTTCAAAGCCTTGTACAATAGCACTCATGCACTGCTGCTAGCTCTGCCACGAATATCAGAGTAGCAATCCCACACTATCAGTGGCACTCTCATGCCCTTCATAGACTAGTAGTCATAGACTTATGGCAGCACTCACACTTCACAAAGTAGTAGCCTGACAAAAGCAATCTCCAACTCTTCACAGAGTAGCAGTCACACGCTACCAGGAGCTGTCTCAGAACCTCAAAGACTAACTGCAAACACAACGGTTCTGAGTAATAGCTGAATTTTCTAGCATCTGATTGTCCAGTTTGTGTATGTGGCATTGTGGATGGACAAGTGAATAAATTCAAGACTAAGGGCCTGATTTAAAACTCAGTGGATAGGTTACTCCTTCACAACTGTGAAAGATATCCCATCCGTCAAAATCTAAATCCCATAGGACATAATGATTTCATGATTTTAGTAAATAGGACATCCATTGCTGTTGTGAGGTGTAACCCATCCACCAAGCACTAAATCAGGCAATGAGTGGAAGAACAGATGCTGAAGTGCAGGGGTGAGTTGCTGCCTGTCTGAATGATGAGTGGCTGACAGCATGAATGGACGGGTGGGCCACTTAATAGATGGAAGCATTTAGGTACTTCCAACTATAAGACATACTATTGACTTTGCAAATTATTTTTTTTGTACATCTTGGCTTTGGGTAATTTGTGAAACCAAAAGAGTGCTTTCATTAAAAGGCCTGCTGTATTTCTTTGATAAAGTCAAGGTCGTTTCAGATCTCTAGCAGTTTCTGCAAATTAAGTTAGTCTTGTACACGCTAGGCATCATATTCCGATAGTGTGTTTTGACATTTTAACACTGACTACGGTTGCTCTGGGCTGGCGCCCCCCTCACAACAAAGTGGGCTTGCTTAGTTGTTGGGCTCGTGCTTTAGCAATGCTACATATTTCACTGAAATTATTGCTGCATGCTTTCTGGTAGAAGGTTCATGCTAGTCATTTTAAAATCAAAAGGCAAGTTAGAATGCTGCGTTGTGATTTCTATACAGTATTATTAGGAGAATTTTTAAAGTGCATAGCTGTCAAAATTGTGCTCAGGGGCACATAATAGTATTGTGCTATGACTAACTGTGCCAGTACTTATCAAACCTCTTTTGTCCTTGTTCTTCACAACATCTGGAATTAGAGTGAGAATGGATGCAATGTATTCTATGTGTGCGTGTATTCATTGAATAGGTAGGTCTCTAAAAATTGTTTGAAAGAATCCTAACAAATCGTTGTCCGCCAAGGGTTATCTATTTGCATAATAATAAACAATTTGCTAGTCTCCGATATTATATTGTTTCAGTCGATCTCAGTGGGTTTGAAGAGTAAAACGTTGTGAGTAATTCAAGTTTTTTTTTTTTTAAACTACATGGCCAGATTTTATTTTGATCTACGTGCTCCATGATTGGTATGCCCCGGTTGGTGAAAATGGCACTCAAATTGGGTGAATCATGACCACACACCAGCAACACCTACATTATTATTTCCATGTGCAATCTCCTGTACCTACGCATACTGTAACAATTATTTTGAGATCCTATGAGTATGCAGCCGACAGTCATGCAGAGGTTTATCAACAGCTCTGTTTCTATAGGTGGGCTTTTCAACACCTGAGAGGCGGTGAGAGCTACCATGAAGAATACTGAAGTTTGAGAACTCCACATTTCCTTGCTGGGACCTGTAAGTCTGGACACAGCTTACGCTTGCACAAATATTGACGAGGCACAACAGCAACACAGACCATGCTTGTGCACATTTTGTGCACCTTTTGTCATATACATTTTATATATATATATATATACAAAAAATTTAATATGAAAAAACACTTGAATGCCTCTCTTACAATTACAGAAGGGGTCATTTTTAAATATATACTATTTTGGCTCCAATGGCACATGCAAAGTGGTGAGGTTGGACAATCATAGAATCAAATACTCAACTAGGTAAAATGCTTAGTACCTCACTAAAAAGTGACTCTACATGGTACAACATAGGCAGGGGAGTAGCTTCCTGGGGGGTTGATGTATTCTGCAGTAAATAGTTGGGGGCAGGTGCTTTCAGTTGGTTGTGGCGAGGTGTCGGTTGGATTTCACCAAGGATTTTTACATGCACAGACAGACTAAAACAAACATGCACACATACTCCCACTCCTCTTTGTTTAGAAATTCTTACATTTGTTTGGTTATTTTACAACATATGGGACCTGATTCAGATCTTGATGGATATCCTGTCCCCCAAAATCTAAATACCATAAAAAACAATGGTATTTAGATTTCGGCGAACGGGGTATCGGTTACAGTTGCGATGGAGTAACCCCTCTGTCGAGATCTAAATCAGGCCCATTATGTTTTAAGTACCTCTAACTATCCACACTGCTCTCCCTTTCCACTACCCTTTAGCCCCTCTTCATATCCTGCTTCTTAGATAATGTATGATAACTAGGTATGCCAGCACCATTGTTGAGAATTCTGAAGGTCACACATCCCCAATCTTACTGACCAAAGTACGCCCCTGAACATAGGAATTGTATTTATTAATAACCCGTTTTAAGATTTTGCACTTCATGAACCTCTCTCTCACCAAACTCTGTTATATCACTGGTCTTGCAAATCATGTATCGCCAGTCAGAGCGCCTCCTCTTTTAATCTGATGCAGAAGTAACACGAATGAACGTTGATATTCAAAAGTAGCATTATGTCATATGCATATCTCTTGCTCCTCAAAGTATATATACAGCGTATTTCCTGTGACAGATGTCTTTTCTGTACTACAACCATCATTAGCTTTCATTGTAAAGCTCTCTGATACCGTGAAGGTCATTTCCGCGTATTATAAAACTATAAATATTGGTCTGCTACTAGAAACTTCACCACCCGTGCAAAGAGAAGAAGCTGGGTTTATCCTTTGTCTTGGGTTGGTCGGAGGAATATGTTTGTAGGTTCTGTTAGATTACAATACGCAACGTTTTTTGGTTTGATAACAAGGGCAGGTTAATTTTTTTTTTTTACAAATGAGGACAAACGTAATTTTCACAGCTGTCAAAATCATGCATTTTCAAAATGGAAACGCTCAGTGGTTGTATGACATGTTCAACGATAGTTGCCAGCTGCATCATGCAAAATGGGGAGCAGAGGAGTGGGCTGAATATCGAAAAGAGTCTATTGGTTTTCTGATTGTCTTGTTCAATATGATGGCTTTGTTGAACATGTGATAAAGATTGTCAGCAATATCATCACAAGGCCATAGGTTTGGCTAGACTCACACATGCTCAGCACGGGGATATCTCCTGGTCGAATGTACACTCTCCAAATCTGCATAACATAATTTAACATCATTGTAGGGAACTCTCTTATCACCATTATAAGAACATTTGATTAGGGTAAAAGAGCGCTTATCATAAGCATTAATCACAGAGTGAAATGCCTCATTGCCTGCTCTCTCTGATAATCCTAAGCTTATTCACAATTAGACACCTTATTAAATATAACCTTACTGAAAAGGCATTGCGCCTTGAAACCGTAGTAATAACTGATGTAGTACTAACATTCTAAAATTATCACTTAGAATCGTGTAGTGTCCCTAAAATGTTTACATCTTTTGATTCTGATATTTTATTCAGGGTGAGACTGTCCTACAGGACAATCAAACAATGACCAAAGGGCTGGCTTGATGGTCAGTGTATTGGCTGGTTTTTGGCGGCTTGTGAGACTGATTTATGGTCTGGTAGGCCATTTTGTACTGTGGATGTCCCTGCTGTTATTAGTAAGTCAAATATCAATTTTCGGATTGTTTTAAAAATCCATAAAAGAAGGCACCTATTTCATCATAAAAGTCAAATGTGCATTACAGCAAATTACAGTTCATTAGCCTTTCAACTCTGTAGAAGTTCATACAATCATTAGATCTTAAAGGAAAAACTCTAAAATAGCATTTTCGGTGTTAGAAATGGGGTCTTTGGTTGACAGGTTACCCCCTGTTCAAACAAGGACCCTCACTCTAGTGAGGGTAAAAGAGAATCACCCTCATCTAATCCCTGTTTACCCCCTTGGTAGCTTGGCAGAGCAGTAGGCTTAACTTCACAGTGCTACGTGTAAAGTATTTGTACCAACACACACAGTAACTTAATGAAAACACCTCAAAATGACACAACACAGTTTAGAAAAATAGGAAATATTTATCTAAGCAGAAGAAGACCAAAACGACAAAAATCCACAATCCACAAGTCAAGTTATCAATTAAAAATCAAAAAGAGTCCTTAAGTAGTTTTAAACACCCACTAACACTGTCAGTGTGAAAAAGTGCCTTGGGTGCGTCAAAAATAACCCCGCACGGACGAGTGCGTGTCAAAAAGGGCTTGTGAGGTGTTGATTCCACTCACGACGGGACTGTGCATCGTTTCTCCCTTTCGCCAGGTGTTGTTTCTTCTCTCCGCAGGAGAGCGATGCGTTGATCCGGTCAGCACTCGGGTCAGGGCAGGCCTTGTGTTGTTTTTCCACACACAGCAGTACTTGAGTCAGAAATCCAGCTGCACGATGATCCGAAAACCCCGCAGCGCGGGTTGTGATCTCCCAGCAATGCTGCGCATCATTTCTCCTGCTTTGTACATTGATTCTTCAGTCGCGTTCCCTGCGAGCGTCGTTTCTCAGCTGAGTTGTTTCTTCAGCCGCTTTTCGGAGTTGTGTTGATCTTTTCCCCGCACAGGGCTCTGTGCGTGGATTTCCTTGTATTTAGGCTGCCAGCTTCTCCTTTCAAGGTCCCAGGAAGTGGATGGGCACCATAGGGCAGAGTAGGAGTCTCTCCAGACACTCCAGCTGCTGGCAGTGAGAAGTCTTTTCTGTCCCTGAGACTTCAAACAACAAGAGGCAAGCTCTAAATCAAGCCCTTGGAGATTTCTTCTCAAGATGGAAGGCACACGAAGTCCAGTCTTTGCCCTCTTACTTTGGCAGAAGCAGCAACTGCAGGATAGCTCCACAAAGCACAGTCACAGGCAAGGTAGTTTGTCTTCCTCAGCTCTTCTCCAGACAGAGGTTCCTCTTGTTTTCAGAAGTGTTTCTCAAGTCTTATACCCAATTTCTCCTTTGAAGTAGGCCTACTTCAAAGTAAAGTCTCTTTTGAATGTGAAATCCTGCCTTGCCCAGGCCAGGCCCCAGACACTCACCAGGGGGTTGGAGTCTGCATTGTGTGAGGGCAGCCACAGCCCTTTCAGGTGTGAGTGACCACTCCTCCCCTCCCTCCTAGCACTGATGGCTCATCAGGATATGCAGGCTACACCCCAGCTCCCTTTGCGTCACTGTCTAGTGTGAGGTGCAACCAGTCCAACTGTCAAACTGACCCAGACAGGGAATCCACAAACAGGCAGAGTCACAGAAATGGTATAAGCAAGAAAAATGCCCACTTTCTAAAAGTGGCATTTTCAAACACACAATCTCAAAATCAACTTTACTAAAAGATGTATTTTTAAATTGTGAGCTCAGAGACCCCAAACTCCACATGTTCATCCACTCCCAAAGGGAATCTACACTTTAATCAGAATTAAAGTTAACCCCCATGTTAACCTGTGAGAGGGACAGGCCTTGCAATAGTAAAAAACAAATTTAGCAATATTTCACTGCCAGGACATATAAAACACATTACTATGGGGGTCATTCTGACCCTGGCGGTCGGTGACCGCCAGGGTCACCGACCACGGGAGCACCACCAACAGGCTGGCGGTGCTCCGAAGGGCATTCTGACCGCGGCGGTTCAGCCGCGGTCAGAAAGGGTAAACCGGCGGTCTCCCGCCGGTTTACCGCTGCCCCATTGAATCCTCCATGCCGGCGGAGCGCGCTCCGCCGCCATGGGGATTCAGACACTCCCTACCACCATCCTGTTCATGGCGGGAAACCCGCCATGAACAGGATGGCGGTAGGGGGTGCCGCGGGGCCCCTGCAGTGCCCATGCCTATGGCATGGGCACTGCAGGGGCCCCCATAAGAGGGCCCCACAAAGTATTTCAGTGTCTGCTTTGCAGACACTGAAATACGCGACGGGTGCAACTGCACCCGTTGCACCCCTGCAACTACGCCGGCTCAATTCTGAGCCGGCGTCCTCGTTGCAGGGGCATTTCCGCTGGGCCGGCGGGCGCTCTTTTGGAGAGCGCCCGCCGGCCCAGCGGAAATGTTTGAATGGCCGCCGCGGTCTTTTGACCGCAGTGCGGTCATTTGTCGGCGGTACCTTGGCGGACGGCCTCCGCCGTCCGCCAAGGTCTGAATGACCCCCTATATGCCTACCTTAACCATACACGCACCCTGCCCTTGGGGCTACCTAGGGCCTACGTTAGGTGTGTCTGACATGTAAGAAAAGGGAAGGTTTAGGCCTGGCAAGTGGGTACACTTGCCAAGTCGAATTTACAGTTAAAACTGCACACACAGACACTGCAGTGGCAGGTCTGAGACATGATTAGAGAGCTACTTATGTTGGTGGCACAATCAGTGCTGCAGGCCCACTAGTAGCATTTGATTTACAGGCCCTGGCACCTCTAGTGCACTTTACTAGGGGCTTACTAGTAAACCAAATATGCCAATCAGGGATAAGCCAATTACATACACATTTTGTAAAGGAGCACTTGCACTTTAGCACTGGTTAGCAGTGGTAAAGTGCCCAGAGTAACAAAAACAGTAAAATCAGAGTCCAGCACACATCAACAACCTGGGGAACAGAGGCAAAAAGTTAAGGGAGACCACGGCAAGGATGAAAAGTCTAACAGTCAGCAATAACTGTTTGATAATAAATAGATATCGCGAGGTACATACAAGATAGCTAAGGGCAATCGCATTACAAGCAAATATATTATTCCAGCCTTGTTAATCTCTTTCATATACCAGACTATCATATGATGTTAGTGTTTTCCTGTGGGTTATGGCACACCTAATGAATGAGGAACTAGAGTGGAAGATTAAACCAATCTCAAACTTACACAACAAATTATGGTATGTAAAATATCACTTTGATAAAAAAAAAAACAAGAGGCATACGATATGCTTTCTAGCAGGACCATAAAATGTATAAAAAAAGTAAAGCGCACAGTGGACTGTGTAGCTTTTCTGTCACAGATGGAGAGATTTTTAGACTAAGCTTCCCTTTTTGGAATCATGAAGGTATAGAATGCCTAGATGCAATCCTGTGAGTTAGAATCTTTTCCATACATCTATTACTATCACAAGATAGCACTGC
Organism: Pleurodeles waltl; assembly: GCF_031143425.1. Lineage (NCBI taxonomy): Eukaryota > Metazoa > Chordata > Amphibia > Caudata > Salamandridae > Pleurodeles > Pleurodeles waltl. Next base: position 812,011,296 of record NC_090437.1, on the reverse strand, counting down.
AACATTTCCTGTACAGTCCCTTCCAAATACCTAACTACTGTTGTTTTTTCTCTTTCCTGCTTTCTTCTCTCGATGGCCCACTTGGTGGCAAGAGCTACTTTAAGTTCTTTTATCCTGTACTGTTGTTACCATAAACCTTGCTCACAGCAAGTACAAATGTATGCAGTTTCCCATACCCTGCAAAACACATCTATAGCATGTCTTTCTCAATCAATCAATCAGTCAACAGACTTGTAGATCGTGACTAGTCAACTGCTAGGGTCTCAAGGCGCTAGGGGCGGCAGCAGGTGAACAGTTGTCGATGATCAGTGGGGTTCAGTCGAAGAGCCAGGTTTTTAGGCCTTTTCTGAATTGCAATAGAGTGGGAGATCCTCTGAGGTGGATGGGAAGGGAGTTCCAGGTCTTGGTCTTCTGGATGTGTGGGATGGCGGCGAGGGTGAGGTTGGCGGAGAGAAGCTGCCTGGTGGGCGTGTAGAAGTGGAGTCTGCATTGAGGTATTCTGATCCAGTGTTGTGAAGGGCTTTATAGGCGTGCGTGAGAAGCTTGAATGTTATTCTCTTGTCTATTTGGAGCCAGTGCAGGTCTCCCAGTAGGGCGGAGGTGTGGCTGTGTCTGGGGGCGTTCTTCATGAGACATGTTCAAAACTACCCTGATTTGCAAATGTCAGTCACTTTTTTATCTATCTGATTCACTGAAAGGAGCCATGTTTATTTTGATGCCCAGGCTTATTTTCACAATAGAAAAAGGCAAAACCGCTGCCTTCCAAGTAAAAAGGCAGACCACCAGTGTTGTGGCGGTCTGGTATCTATGCGGTCTGATATCCAGCGCCATCAGCGCTGCAGCCAACCACCGAGCCTACTACAAACACACAGTCGCCATGGCAGTCCCATTGCAGTGGTTAGCCTATGGCGGTCAAACACTATGGTCCACATTCAGCAAAGTAACAGCCAAGTGCAGATTGGATGAATTAAAAAACAACACAACTGACACACATTGGTCCAGTGGATACTCCTGCAAATCACACTATAAAACACACCCTTTTACAGACCACAGTCCATTGTATCTCCACTGGAAGACAAAAAACATCGACCACATTTTTTTAAATTTTCCATAGATTAGGCATCTCTTTTCTCACAATCCCATTTAACACCTTGCACACACTTTTGTCCATTCACTCCCTATTGTACTTCCCCTGTTAAGTAAGTCCCTGTCACCCACTTCAGTTGTCCATTATGTCACCTGATAAAAATCCCTGTTTTTCTCACGATGAGTTGAGAGTCATGGTGGATGCAATCATAAGAGTAGAACCACAATTGTTTGGAGCCCAAGTCCAGCATACTCCTCTCAGTAGGAAAATGGAAATGTGGCAAAGGATCGTCAGCAGAGTGAATGCTGTAGACACCACCCTGTGCACAAAGGAGAACATTAGGAAGAGGTGGAATGACCTGAGTGACAAAGTACGTTCCCTGACCTCCGGGCAACAGATGGAGGCCAACAAGACTGGTGGTGGCCCTCTCAGTACCCCATTAAGACTCTTTCCCTGGGAGGAGAAGGTCATGGCCATCCTGCATCTTGAGGACTTGACAAGAATACCTGGGCTAGTGGAGTCTGGTAAGTTACCACACAAAAAACTGTTTCAAAATTGCAATGTCCTGCATGCTCCCAGCTCAGCTTTTGCCATTGTGTTGTTAATGTACTTCAACACATTCATTACCCAGAGTATCTGAGATGTAACACTGTCGATGTGTATTGCTGGACCCAACAGCACAGCTACCAAGGACCATCACATGCCATAAATCGAAATGGTACTAGTAAATATCAAAAGTCATCCCAGTACTCATGGTACATCACAACATATAAATGCATGCTCAAACCTAAATTGAGTCTGCCTACAGATATGTAATACTCAATAGTTGTTTAGTGTAGGACGCAGAGGGAGTGACCTGACTGCAACTTCCAGGAGGCCCTGTGTCTGTAATTCCGACCACCAGCCCAGTGGTCATTTCCCCTTATGCCCCTTTTTGTTAAGTCTCAATTGAAGTGTACTCAGCTGGGAGGATACCATTTGTCAAGTGTGGGAAGTAGCAGGAGTGACCCAACTGCAGCTCCCAAGAGGCCCTGCGTCTGTAATTCCAACCACCAGTCCAGTGTTCACTTGCCCATATACCTCTGTTTGTTAACTCTCAATTGAAGTGTACTCAGCTGGGAGAATACCGTTTGTCAAGTGTGGGAAGTAGAGGGAGTGACCTGACTGCAACTCCCATAAGGCCCTGTGTCTGTAATTCCAGCCACCAGCTCAGTGGTCACTTGCACAAACCCACCTGTTTGTCAACTTTCAATTGATGTTTACTCACCTGTGAGTGAGAAATATACAGATTAGGCTCAACTCAGAGATGTGTCTGTCTACCTAGCTCCATCTTGACCTGCTATCCCAAGATTAAACTATTTAGGAAAGGAATGACACCTTACCAAGTATGTTCAGCAATTATTCCTTAGGCCTCAAGTTGCATCACCAGATTGGTAGCAGTAGCAAACACATTGACACAATACTACACACACGATGACTCCAGTTACAGCTACAGCAAAGTTCTGTGTGTGTCTGTATCTCACTCAACTAGGCCTCCAAATGGTCAAAGGCATATGTTGACTTTGCAATGTGTTGGCTTCACTGTTGGTAAAATGTAATTTTCATTCCAAAGTGCAACAGATCTGCACATCTCATGAGCTGCTTGAGTCAAATAATTTAGGGAAGCTTCACACGTCATATCAAATACTCCAGTACCATGGCAACATGGCACTATAGGCTAAACTACAACTTAAGAATATCCAATGGCTCTGATCACTGTAACAAAACACCTTTGGCGATAGGTGTCACACTTCAACCTGTAACAATGTACTTCCTTCATTAACATGTCGAGATGCCACTGTGCACATGGAGGCAACCAAACAGACACCTACTACCCCACTGGAGGAAGTCCTCTGTGATGACGGCAGTCCTGGACTTTAAACATGGAGGATTGTCCCGGACCATTTGGGCAACCTGGTCAGATGGCAACAGTGAGTCTCACTGTGTCCACAACATCACCTCCCAGCCCTGTTGCATCAACAACCCAGGTAACGATGCACCCCCCAAACTATGGACCTAGCACAGTTTCCACCATCTTGTGCCCCCAAGTCCTTGATCCTGAGGTGCAACTCGACACTCCTGACACTGAGGGTCAGAACCCAGTTGGAGAGGACATCCTGTGCGGAGGGCACAGGCTTGTGTGGGTAGAGTGCATGGGAGGGAGGCTTTGGGCCAGCTGAGTGAGGCCACTGGGGCTGCTATTTGCAAGGACACCATCAGTCACATCTTGGGGGTCTACGAGGAGTCCCAAGGCGTGATGGGCCAGGTGTTGACTAAACTCCGGGAAATGATGCAGCTTCAGAGGGTCATGATTGAAAAAATGGATGCCCATAACAATGAAATGGGCACCCTAATATGGGTGCTGAGGGAAATCAACATCACACTGAACAGGGCTTCACCCCACCATCTACCCCTTCCTGTGTGGCAACTACAACATGCCAAAGTATGTCTGTGGCAGCCACAGGAAGGAAGGTCCTACTAGAGGCACAACCACCCACAGATACTCCTGCCTCTGCAATAACTGATCCCCCACCCCTAAAGCAGGGAATTCAGATGGTAAGGCACTCACCAGTGCCAGCAATAAACATCTTTCTTAATGTCTCCTTTGTGTGTCACACATACACTCTGTGGACTGAATCTGAACCACACATCATTTACAATGGGAGAAATACTCTGGACTTTGGACTTCCAATACTGTAGTATCTAGTCCAATGATTTTATTGACCAAGACTGACCCCTTCACTTTACATCTTCTGTTTATTTATGTCACAAATATTTTCTGCATGTAGCAGCATTGCCAAACATTTACTTGTCACAAACTCTTTGCGTACTGTCCTGATTTTCACATTTAGCCATGTTAGATATGTCAGACTATGAGGCAATGATGATCCAAGGTACTAGCGCAAGCAGGGATATGGTGCATGTACACAGTGTCCAGCTCAGGGTTACAATCATTCCACAGAAACACATACATACAAGTGTCTTGTCAAATAAGAAATTGTATGACATTGTTCAGCGCATAGGCTATCAATATGTCTGAAACATAGCAAATCATACTAGGTAAATGATCAAATGTACAGGTACAGACCTCCAGACCATGGCAGGAAGGGCTTTATTAGACATTGTTCTGTAGAATAGGCAAACAATAAAGTGGTTGATGTCACCAGCTGGAACCACATTTCCTACCACACAAAAATAATCCAACATCTTGTAATGCATGACTCAGACTGATGGCAGTACAAAAGCTTCTGATCACAGGGTCATTACAATCTAGTGCTTCTGCATCTGTGGTACGACATAAACAAATATCAGTGATGTGCTACAGGCAATTTGACCTACAATGATTAAACACATCAGCAGCCACATACAGTTGGCAAAAAAAGAGTATTTATCTAATGTGAAGTAAAACTAACATGGATTTGGCCTATGACTACATATTTCCTGACCACATGGTGACACACATGATGCATCAGGGCCACCACATGACAAGGAACAGTCCAATGGAGTCTTCTAAACTTCCATCCTATCACTGTGCAAGCTGTTGTGGCGCAGGTCTTGTACACCCAAAGTCTGTGATCTCCATTCTGTGGAACAATCCACATCTAGTTTGTATGTCCAAACAGCATCACACCTGCCAATGGCACAACTCTGAAATGCCCACATGAAGGTGTCATGGTGAAAGTACCCAAAGAAAGAGTAAAACAACGAGTATCGATGTTAAACCATACATAGGACACAAGTCACATAGCAAGCATCTGGAGAATAAAGTGCATTGCAATAAAGCTGACACAAACAAAGCGATAACATCAATATGTGTATCTGTCAAAAGCTACCTCATCAAACACCCTTTGGCTGATTCTGCCTGAGCATCAGTTCCCTAACTTTCCAAGAATTAACTCCACACATTGTGACAACTACAGTACACTGTACAGTCAAAGTCATGACATCTCATGACATACTTACACTCAATGAGATCTAGTCATAAGTCAGCTCATTCCTCTTCAGCACTTTCATCTTCATTTGGCATTTCAGGATTCTCACCCGGTGGCAGCGCAGGCTTCCCCTATTCTGGGATGTAAGGGATATTCCTCATGCAGCATGCCACAGTGATCTGACACACTTTCCGGGTGAGTAAAGGAGGACTCAACCAGGCCTGTCCAGACAGCAAAATCTGGCCTTCAGGAGCCCAAAAGATCCACTGCACATTGTGTTCTTCTATGGGTCTCATTGAAGCAGACTTCCCCTGATGCAGTGGGATTCCTCAGTGGCATCAATAACCAATAATGGTTTGGGTATGCTGAGCCTCCTGTTTGGGAATAAGACATAAGTGCAACAGTGAGTCATTCACTTCATGATTGTAACACCTGCCATGGCTCACACAAAATCAGGACAGATGTGACTTACCAACCAGTCAGGCTCTCTCTGGCTGCAGTTATTACATCACCTGGGCTATGGTGCTGTTCCGCATTACAAAGGAATCATAGGCTGAAGCAGGGAACTGGGCACAGACGTTTGAGATGTAGAGTTCCAAAATGCAGACAACTCACACGTTGATAGACTGGAAGTTTTTCCTGTTGCAATAGACTTGTTCACTGGCCTGCAGTGGCACTAAAGCAACATGTGTGCCATCAATGGCTCCCATCACATGTGGGAGGCTAGCTAAACCATAGATGTCAGCCTTCACATTGGCTAAATCCTCATGTCTTCAGAACCTGATATAGCTGTCAATGTATTTCATCATTGCTGATAGCACATCTCTTAAGAGACCCCTAAACATAGGTTGGGACATACCACCAGATATGGCCACTGTATATTGGAAGGACACTTTGGCCAGGAAGCGTAATACTGCCATGAGTTGAACAATAGGTGGTATGCATGTTGGATTTGTGTTTTCGGGCATCAGATCTGGCTCCAACTGACAACATAAATCCAGTTGTATGCCTTTTCAGATATTATTGTTTAATGATGTGATGTTTTTCCAAGGTTTAATGGTCTGGTAATTGATGGTACACTGGAGGTTGTGTCTCCTCCCTCTATCAGAGTACCTATTTGGGAAAATACATGAGTTGGAGCATTAGTTACTGTGTCCACACCAACATACATGATGTATAGCAACAAAATCAATTGACAAAGCATTTCTGACTGGAAATACATTACACTCAGTACACATCACAGCTGTTAAATACACAAGGAAAAATGTGACCCCCATGGTTGTCAACACATGTCCACAACATGGATTTTGGCAACACAGAACTACCTGCTCCTCAAATGCCCCTCGAAATGTAACAGTCTGTTCCGACTGCCAAAAATACTGTCAGCATTAGTGGACAGTGCACCGTGGTCATATAGCATCTGTGCCCAGCAACACACTACACTGGTGATTGTGTGGTATAACCTACATAACAAGGCTGCTTTAAAATGTTTGTGATGATCCGACACATTTATTGGTATTGTGACACATTTATCAGGGCCCAATACTGTATTTCCAACTGCAAAAATGGTGGATGCTTGACATACTTCACTGGACATTTGGAACTGCCTACGGCTGCTGGCAGAAGATGACTACGTAGTGGGCAGTTCCAACCGTGGCGGACACAGCCATAGGCTAACATTGTTACTGTGATGGTCGCCAGCCAGAGGTTGTGGTCATCGGCAGTGATGACCACGTACGTGGCGTCCATGTATGCTGTGTTTTACTAATTCACTCACTTGACTTCTAACACTGCTGCCATGGACACCTCCACCCCTTCAGCTGCAGTGTGCTGCCTCTGGGAGCAATAATGCCATGCCATGCAGGTGAAAGGGCCCCTGACTTCTCTCCTGAGGAGCTGGAGAGGCTTGTTGTGGAGGTCCTTCCCCTGGATGGTCAGCTTTATGGCTCACCAGAGGAGCAGGTAACAACCTCATTGGCATATATATTACTTGTTCAAAACCATCCTTTACTTCCTCACGGGCTACAATATGCCACTGTGTGCCAATTAGACTTTTTGGCTGCCTGTTGTCACAGCTTGTCTGACATACATCGGATGGACATTGCTCAGGTACTGTAGAAAGAGTATCAATGTATTTCAGATTAACATTGTGTTGTGTGATGTTTGATAAGGCCTAGATCCTCCTTGTGTTGCATTCATATATCTAGGCAGCCATACAATGACATATTTGTGGACATCATGGTTGTAAATGTCAAATGAAATGTATGTGCATCACAGCAAGAGCTGTGTATGTATACTGTTTGAGTCAGCTGAGGATCTTGCTATCAATGCGTATAGTGCCATAGAACACTCAGCCTACATCTGGCCTTGGCGAATTGTTGAATGAGAACCATATGAAAATCATTGTGCCCTTCAGAGTGCCACACAAGCCATAACCCACATACAGGATAAGCACATGATGTAATGTCATGCATGGAAGTGATGGAAATGTGAGTGTCATGTAGATTCTGTGTGCTCAGCAACAGAAATCAGGGCATGTCAGATGTATTTCCCAGTATGGGACATAGGATAGGCTGTGGTAGAGTTACTGTGGCACCACGCCCAGTCCCTGAAGAATTGCAGATCCTGGCATGTGGCCCCAATAAGTCTCCAGTAGCAAGACCTGGCCTGAAGACCTTTGTTAATTGACTACATTAGGAATGTGTACTGAGGTTACTCCATAACCTATGACGTGTGCATTTTGCCTCATTGTCAATGTGTGTCATTGGCTTACGGGAGGTTCCTTACTCCCACAACTCTGTTGTCACCTTTACATACGTTATATTTGTCTACTTCATGCGTATTGCACCAGTGACAAACCACCAGTACAGATAGTTGGTTGAGTCCGGGGATGCAATGACATGTGACTCATTAGCTTAGTTACGTTCAACCAATCAGACCACACTGATCAAAGTATGTTGGATATCATCTCTGTAGGATTGCCACATATGGTAAAAAGTGCGTTCTGTGCCACAAGTACATACCACACAAACCCACCTTGAAGTGGTATGAGTTAACATTGGGTACTTCACATGTCCAACCATGCACAGGGAAGAGACTTTCTATGCCACCCATGGAAGCCCTTTTATGGTCACTTAAGTGTTAGGGTGACATCTGTACTATGGTAGTTGCCTGATGGGACTGTATGCATTAAGTCAAAGTTGCTGGATGTACATGTTTCTTTCCAGTCTGGCCCAAGGACGTTACCGTTCAGAAGACCACAAAGGTGTGTTATGTGTCACTGCGGCTTACATCACAGTGCATGTTGCCTGAGCCTGGGCCAGCTGGTGTCAATAGGCTTGCGTAGTCTGTACAGACCATGAGCAGGGTAGTGGGTTAGTCTGTAGAAGACTCCAAAAGTATGAGGTCATGTCCCTGTACTTATCAGCATGTGTGTTTTACACTGTGAAGTGTTTTCAATTACAAAAATGTTATGGCTGGTGTTTCTGAAATGTGTGTGACCCAACCATTTGGGCAACAAATGGATTTTTAAACTTTTGATTTGTCTCTTGCATCCATACAGGTCAAAGCCCAAAAGAAGAACGAGATTTGGAGAGCCATTGCCCAGAAGGTGTGTACCCTGTGGGTCCATTGCCGGTGGAGTGCCCACTGTCCGAAAAGTTGGGAGGACCTCAGATGCATGGCCCAGAAGATCACAGAGGTTCTGCTGGGGCTGTCTTTCCAACTGTGGTGGGGCGCAGATTGGAGCCTGACCCCCCCATGGCCTGCATTCTGGCACTGTCCTACCCCAACATGATGGGCATTTTAGGGGAGCACAACAGATACAAGGGCATATTCCTGCCTGTGACATTGTCAGTTTGATGTGTTAGGTTCTACCATCTCCCCCTGGAGATTGGAGCTGGGCCATGTGTGAAACAGAAGAGGAGTAATCTTTTGTGTAGGTATGAACATTAGTGCATGCTGCTGTGCCTTGCCTATTAGCCCAGTGACCTAGGACACAACAGAGTACAGTCCATAACCAATTAACACTCCAGGGCTAACACATGGCTGGGTATGGTGATCAATCAGGTCATGTTGTTTGTTGTCGTGGGTGTACTTGGCACACAATAGTCCACTACTCTTCAGTGTGACAGCCCAAACAACATGAAATAATAGATCACTGTCCTCAGCCACGTGTCTGCTCAAGTGAGTAAATTGGCATCTGTCACTCACAAGCCACGTGTCGTCATTGTCTTCATTGTCACAGTCACAGAGCAATACTTTTCCTTGGTAAGTACTGAATGTCCATTGACATGATTTTGGTGACATGACTGTTGCCATCATTTCTTGTGCTTATATGTTAGGATGTGTACCTTTCACTTTTATCATATAATTTCACTGCTGTTTCATGCATGGTCTACCTATCTACATGGCATGATGTCTGAATTCCCTCACATATGTGTGCATGCTAACATGTGTTTGGAACTGGACATAAGTCATGGGGCTACAGTTGATGTTGCACCACTAACAGGAGTGTGTCACCATTGATTGGTGTCTCACACTTACCCTTACCTGTCATTGCATGTAATTTGGCACATACAACTGCAGCAGCAATAGAGAACATGACAGGTAGGACTACAGTTTTTATCCACAATGTGCATCTCCCTGCCATTGCACATGTTAAATGGGGAAGGTTCACTACCTAAGTGTTGACATGCCTCGGGGAGTGACTTGCAGGAATATGGGAATCATATGTGGTTGTGTACAACCATCCATCCAAGTGAATCTGTGTTTGCATGACAAAAAGAGACAGTGATGTAGCTTCCCATTGAGCAACATGTTAAGGGCCTTTCACAAGTACTCCGGAATCCCTTGGCCTCTACAACATTCAAAAGAAAATTGGCTTCTACTGATGCAATCTGAGTATGGTATTGTCAGAAGTGCTGATCAAGAGAGGTGTTATCCCTAGGGCTAGCATTGTGGTGTGTAATTTGTAGACAAATCTCCCTTACATTTTGCCCAAATTGTCTCCAGTGTACATTTACATGCAAGATGTGTTACCTGTCTGAGCAACATTAGTACAACCTCCCTGAGTCCATTTAGACAATGTACACATAATAAAGTGACCATTGCTGATTTGTTTCCAGTGTGACATGGGTGTCTCTGTGTCACCTTCTTCTTGCTACTGTACTTCTGTCAGCAACATGGCCGGATCATTTGGCCATCATTTCTTTATTATTTGGCATTGGGTGTATGAAGACCAGCTGGATGCATGACCTTGTGTGGGATCTGTATAAATGAACTTCGCATTGCCCTACTATTATATGGCAACAGGCAACTGAGGGATGCTACATGAGACAAACCATTGAATGTGATAAAGTCTCCTACTTATTAAATGGGTACTGTGATTGCACAATTTCACCCATGCAATTGGAGTTGTTTGTAAATAAGAATTTCCTATGGGCAACTGTTGACAGTTCATGTAGCATGCATGCATATGATGTTGCAAATTGTGGAGCCACTTTGCTGGAGCTTGTGGCTGGGGACCACTGTACGTCATGGTAATGTTTGCTAATCACAGCTGTCATTCAAGTGTGATCATGAACATATTATGACCCTAATTGTCTTTGTCATTTCAGCATCATCCCAGGCAAGCGGAGAAGACACGGTAGAACCAAGTGGGGAAGCAGCTGGCCACAGTGCCTCCAGTCATGAGACAACCGGCACAGAGGGACCCAATGGCCCTGAGAGTGAGGGGAGTGCCACACGGGACACAGGATCAACATCATCATCTTCAGATTCTTCCTCCACTGGCCAATCCCTACCGGTGGCAAACTCATCAGGACCTGCTCCTGTTCCATCCTTGACTGCCACCCGCAGTTCCATCTCTACCCTCCCTATTGCTCCCCACCCAGTTGGCCGTGCCTTCTCACACAAGAGAGTGGGCGTCTCCTTCACCCCAGGCACCTCACCCCCTGCCCCTGTTATCTCTGTTTTCTTGTGTGAGGAGGCTATTGACCTCCTGAGGAGTATCTCTGTGGGTCAGACTGCCATTCTGCATGCCATCCAGGTGGAGGGCAGCCAGCTCCAGCAGACAGTTGCACATCTGGAAGGCATTCATAGTGCCATATTCAGCCTACAGAGATCTTTTCAGGCTCTGGTCTCCTCACTGACGGCAGCCATCTACCCCCGACAATCCTCCCACCTCCACCTACCTGTTCTCCATCCACATTCCCTATTCCCATACCTGTCCCAAGCACGCAGACACATCTGCATGTGCCCACCTCAACACACAAACAGTACACATAAACACAAACACTACAAGGCACACTGGCATGCAGTCACTCACACACACCACAATGCCCACCATTACCACACCCCTACTGACCCACTCATCCCAGACACCATACCCTCATGCACCACCCCAGCACCCACAGACACAGTCACTACACCCTCCATACCCTCAGACGCCACCCCAACATACACAAACACAGCCACTATATCCACCATACCCTGAGACACCCCCCAACACCCACTAACACAGATACCACTCACATTTCATCCAGCACCTCTACCTCACAGCCCCCCAAGAAACAGAAATGTCCACACTCACACATGCAACATACACCACCCAAACCCAAGCATACCTCAGACATGCACACATCAGCAGCATCAACATTCACAGGCAAGACAAGCACTCACTTAAACTCCCAAACCATAATCCCTTTTGCAGATCCTACCCATTTTCCAAAGGAAAGTTTCTTTTTTGACCTTGTCCTTTCCCTTGAGATCACCACCATCCTCCCAAAACCAAGAGAACCCCACCCACATCCCAACCCATCCCTTCCACATCCATGTCCTCCCCTGTTACACCTGCCCCCCCTGCAAGCACCCATATCCCTCCCACCCCGAAGAAGAAACCCACCACTCCAAAGGAGAAGACCACCCCTCCTAAGAAGAAGCCCACCCCACCCAAACCCACCATCCCAAATCCGACCCCACCCCACCCAAGAATGATTCATGAGATGCCTGCATGCCCACTTGATACCCCTTCCTGTGGAAGTTCTCTGATAGTAATCAGAGTCAAACTGATGTGCAGTACTGTGCTTGGACTTATATATGGACTGGCCAATGGCTTTTTATCTTAATTGTTTTATGTTAATAAACTCAAGGTGTTGTGTTTTTTGGATGCACATTTGTTCTGCTATTTGTTTTCTACATTTTTATTGTTACTGAGTAATTTGTCTTGTATGCCTACAGTTGTGTGTGTTTCACCCTGATTGCTGATCCATTTGCTGTGGTTGTCAAGATCGGACTTTGTGGACAGACACAGGACAAGGATAGATGTTCACTGGATGAATATGTGGGTGGTAATCCAACTGGCGTGTAATTGCATTGTGTTCTGTCTGATATGGAATGTAATTCATCTTGGCTTGGCCATTGTCAGCATGTACTGTGTTAGATTTATCCCCCTGATATAGATTGGACATTTGTCTCATGTGTGCAAGCTAGGGTTTTGTATGTCCACACACGGAGGGTGTTCAAATGTGCTACCTTCCTTTACATTTGACTGGCCATGTGTCTATTTTGATGTGTGTACCTTCCAGGTTCTACAGCTACATGTATGATCCATACTGTTGCTGTTGTTTTTGTGACTTGCACGTACACATTTTGCAGTTTATCATGTCATTTAGCCCTACTATTGGTTGTCCCAGAGAAACATGAAGCTCCAGTTCCTGTGCAAATGGTGTTTTAGGGACATGTGCAAAGCAAAATGAGCCTGAGGGCAGCATCCTACCTGGAGTGCCACTTATGCCCCCATCCCTATTGTGCAGGTATTGTTTACATTGTGCGCTTCAAATAATTGTCTCACAAAATATTGTACATCTCAGTGACCTTCCATTGTGTTGCAGTGTGGGTGATATGGGTGAGTCCATCACAGGGATGTTTCATGGATTGTGTTTGGGTTAAATGACACATCCATACATATGTGTCTTCAATGTCATGACAGGCCATGGCATGTGAGCAATGTGAGGGTGTCCGTTTAATTGTGTGTGATGTTGATGTGGTGTTGCTGTAGTGTGACACAAAGTTCTATACACTTTACTGTCCCTGAAACTGGGAGCGGCAGATGTGTTTTTGTGGAGTGTGGCAGTGCAGTCTCAGTGACCTGCCCAAAGGGGGCATCATGTGGCTGTGTATAAATCATTCCTTTTGAACCACTCTGACCCAGGACACAAAAAAAGTGTACATGGTCCACATGGTGTAACCCACATTCCAAATGGATTGGGGCGGGCTGACCTGTATTTGAGTTTCTGAACAAGGGTAGATGTGTGATCTTACCGACGGTTGTGTCCACGACAGTGTGAATTTTGGGCTTCACCTGTGAGCAGCAGCAGTGGCAGAACATGTGTGATCGTGTCCATGGCAGCACAGGATGTGTGAAGCTGCCTGCAGGTTAGTTCCTTACTTTAATATCTCTGCTTTCGCCAGCTGGGACATGTGGTTTGGTCTGCCACAGTCACGTTAGCAGAAGGCAACATCATTATCTGTCAAGTGGAAATACTGCCTCCATTGGTCTCAGTGGCCTAATTCGTGGCCGCAGTGGTCTGCGTTGTCTGGTGATGCCGGCAGCTCCACAGCAGTCTTTGGTCTATGGAACCGCATGCAACATAATACGGTGGTCCGACCACCAGCCCGAGGGTGGTTGGATTGCCACTGCCATGGCGGTCCAAGGACTTCTAAACTCATAATTAGGACCCTAGCTCTGTAGCACAGAAAACACTGACATTAATTACACAAAGAAAAAGGAAAATTAGCTACAATTATGATTAGAATTCCATAATTAGGGATTTGAATCATTGACATTGATATGACCTTCATTTCATTAGAACAGGTTATTACATAAAAAAAATAGTTGAAAGTAGTCATATAACATGAAATACCCTCAACTAGGTTCTTGCCAAACAACTATGGGGGTGATTCTAACCCTGGCGGTCGGTGTTAAAGCGGCGGCCAACCCGCCAACAGGCTGGCGGTAAAAAATATGGGATTCTGACCCTGGCGGGAACCGCCAACACAGACAGCCACCTTAACACTCCGACCGCCACGGCGGTACAAACAAACAGCGCGGCGGTCACCGCCAACAGACAGGTGGCAGACAATGTACCGCCCACACTATTCCAACTCACCAATCCGCCACCTTTTCTGGGGCGGGAGCACCGCCGATAAAAACACGGCGGAAACAGACTACGGACGGGAAAACGCTCACCTCTATGCACTCCACGAGGACGGAGGACAACATGGAACCCGAATTAAACATCCTACCTGCTCTCGTCTACCTTCTCATCTACCACGAGTACGAAATCCGGCGCAGATGACAACGGTGAGTACTGCACCTACGACACACGGGAGGGGGAGGACGAAAGGTTACGGGCACACACATATGCGACCCCCACCCCCCCAACTATGTACTCACCAATGCAGCGCACCAAGTCACAGTGACACCACCCAAACACCCCTGAAAAATGCTAGGACATAATCATATTTTGAATAAATATTTATGTACCAAAAAGCTCCAGAAAATTAGCATACAACCATGAAAGATATCCACAACAAAACTAATGACACACACATCAGTGTATAACTGAAGTACCAAGTCCTGCACAACCTACGATTTCAGCATGTCCGTGGGCCAAAGTCTTGAGAAACAAGGGCAAAGCCCACACAGGAGACCTGAGTCCTTTGGAGAGAACACTGCAGGGGCATCAGATGTAAAAACTACAGGCACCTCAGGGGGAAGGGAAGGGGGGGCACCACAGCCACATGAGTCCACGACGCCAGATCCACGAGGAGCCACCATGCCCACTGGACCATCCTGGGGAGTGCAAAGCCACAGTCTCTCAATGTCTCTACAGTGGGTGGCCTGCCCACTGGGCCATCCTGGGGAGTGCAAAGCCACAGTCTCTCAATGTCTCTACAGTGGGTGGGCTGCCCACCGGACCATCCTGGGGAGGGCAAAGCCACAGTCCCTCAATGTCTCTACAGTGGGTGGGCTGCCCACTGGGCCATCCTGGGGAGTGCAAAGCCACAGTCTCTCAATGTCTTTACAGTGGGTGGGCTGCCCACTGGACCATCCTGGGGAGTGCAAATCCACAGTCCCTCACTGTCTCTACAGTGGGTGGGCTGCCCACTGGGCCATCCTGGGGAGTGCAAAGCCACAGTCTCTCAATGTCTCTACAGTGGGTGGGCTGCCCACTGGACCATCCTGGGGAGTGCAAAGCCACAGTGTCTCAATGTCTCTACAGTGGGTGGGCTGCCCACTGGACCATTCTGGGGAGTGCAAAGCCACAGTCTCTCAATGTCTCTACAGTGGGTGGGCTGCCCACTGGACCATCCTGGGAGTGCAAAGCCACAGTCTCTCAATGTCTCTACAGTGGGTGGGCTGCCCACTGGACCATCCTGGGGAGTGCAAAGCCACAGTCCATCAGGTGGATGACAGTCTCCACTGGTCAAGGAGGAGGCATGGTGGGCACAGTGAACCATAAACGGTGCTTGCGACGGCGGTGCCCAGCGGAGCGGTGCTTGAGAGGAAGGGCCCAGCAGAGCGGTGCTTGAGAGGAAGGGCCCAGCGGAGCGGTGCTTGAGACGGCGGTGCCCAGCGGAGCGGTGCTTGAGAGGAAGGGCCCAGCGGAGCGGTGCTTGAGAAGAAGGGCCCAGCGGAGCGGTGCTTGAGAAGAAGGGCCCAGCGGAGCGGTGCTTGAGACGGCGGTGCCCAGCGGAGCGGTGCTTGAGAGGAAGGGCCCAGCGGAGCGGTGCTTGAGAGGAAGGGCCCAGCGGAGCGGTGCTTGAGAGGAAGGGCCCAGCGGAGCGGTGCTTGAGACGGCGGTGCCCAGCGGAGCGGTGCTTGAGAGGAAGGGCCCAGCGGAGCGGTGCTTGAGAAGAAGGGTCCAGCAGAGCGGTGCTTGAGAGGAAGGGCCCAGCGGAGCGGTGCTTGAGAGGAAGGGCCCAGCGGAGCGGTGCTTGAGACGGCGGTGCCCAGCGGAGCGGTGCTTGAGAGGAAGGGCCCAGCGGAGCGGTGCTTGAGAAGAAGGGCCCAGCGGAGCGGTGCTTGAGACGGCGGGGCCCAGCGGAGCGGTGCTTGAGAGGAAGGGCCCAGCGGAGCGGTGCTTGAGAAGAAGGGCCCAGCGGAGCGGTGCTTGAGAGGAAGGGCCCAGCGGAGCGGTGCTTGAGAGGAAGGGCCCAGCGAAGCAGTGCTTGAGACGGCGGTGCCCAGCGGAGCGGTGCTTGAGAGGAAGGGCCCAGCGGAGAGGTGCTTGAGAAGAAGGGCCCAGCGGAGCGGTGCTTGAGAAGAAGGGCCCAGCGGAGCGGTGCTTGAGAGGAAGGGCCCAGCGGAGCGGTGCTTGAGAAGAAGGGCCCAGCGGAGCGGTGCTTGAGAGGAAGGGCCCAGCGGAGCGGTGCTTGAGAAGAAGGGCCCAGCGGAGCGGTGCTTGAGACGGCGGTGCCCAGCGGAGCGGTGCTTGAGAGGAAGGGCCCAGCGGAGCGGTGCTTGAGAGGAAGGGCCCAGCGGAGCGGTGCTTGAGAGGAAGGGCCCAGCGGAGCGGTGCTTGAGACGGCGGTGCCCAGCGGAGCGGTGCTTGAGAGGAAGGGCCCAGCGGAGCGGTGCTTGAGAAGAAGGGCCCAGCGGAGCGGTGCTTGAGAGGAAGGGCCCAGCGGAGCGGTGCTTGAGAGGAAGGGCCCAGCGGAGCGGTGCTTGAGACGGCGGTGCCCAGCGGAGCGGTGCTTGAGAGGAAGGGCCCAGCGGAGCGGTGCTTGAGAAGAAGGGCCCAGCGGAGCGGTGCTTGAGACGGCGGGGCCCAGCGGAGCGGTGCTTGAGAGGAAGGGCCCAGCGGAGCGGTGCTTGAGAAGAAGGGCCCAGCGGAGCGGTGCTTGAGAGGAAGGGCCCAGCGGAGCGGTGCTTGAGAGGAAGGGCCCAGCGGAGCGGTGCTTGAGACGGCGGTGCCCAGCGGAGCGGTGCTTGAGAGGAAGGGCCCAGCGGAGAGGTGCTTGAGAAGAAGGGCCCAGCGGAGCGGTGCTTGAGAAGAAGGGCCCAGCGGAGCGGTGCTTGAGAGGAAGGGCCCAGCGGAGCGGTGCTTGAGACGGCGGGGCCCAGCGGAGCGGTGCTTGAGAGGAAGGGCCCAGCGGAGCGGTGCTTGAGAAGAAGGGCCCAGCGGAGCGGTGCTTGAGACGGCGGGGCCCAGCGGAGCAGTGCTTGAGAGGAAGGGCCCAGCGGAGCGGTGCTTGAGACGGCGGGGCCCTGTTCAGCGGTGCTCTTCTGCACTGCGGGCCCTGTTCAGCGGTGCTCTTCTCCACGGCGAGGCCCTGTTCAGCAGTGCTCTTCTGCACCGCGGGCCCTGTTCAGCGGTGCCTATCTCCACGGCGGGGCCCTGTTCAGCGGTGCTCTTCTCCACGGCGGGGCCCTGTTCAGCGGTGCTCTTCGCCACGGCGGGGCCCTGTTCAGCGGTGCTCTTCTCCACGGAGGGGCCCTGTTCAGCGGTGCTCTTCTGCACCGCGGGCCCTGTTCAGCGGTGCTCTTCTCCACGGCGGGGCCCTGTTCAGCGGTGCTCTTCTGCACCGCGGGCCCTGTTCAGCGGTGCTCTTCTCGACGGCGGGGCCCTGTTCAGCGGTGCTCTTCTGCACCGCGGGCCCTGTTCAGCGGTGCTCTTCTCCACCGCGGGCCCTGTTCAGCGGTGCTCTTCGCCACGGCGGGGCCCTGTTCAGGGGTGCTCTTCTCCACGGCGGGGCCCTGTTCAGCGGTGCTCTTCTGCACCGCGGGCCCTGTTCAGCGGTGCTCTTCTGCACCGCGGGCCCTGTTCAGCGGTGCTCTTCTCCACGGCGGGGCCCTGTTCAGCGGTGCTCTTCTGCACCGCGGGCCCTGTTCAGCGGTGCTCTTCTCCACCGCGGGCCCTGTTCAGCGGTGCTCTTCGCCACGGCGGGGCCCTGTTCAGCGGTGCTCTTCTCCACGGCGGGCCCTGTTCAGCGGTGCTCATCCAGCAGGTCAAGGGAGCCAGACCTGGCCTGGACTCCCTGCTCAGTCGCCCTCGGACCGTGACGTTTCTGGACCCTTCGGGGACGGACTCCTGGCCTCCTTAGTGTCCTCCTTCCCAGCTGGGATGTGGCATGTGGGGTCCACCTTCTCCGCGCTCCTGCTGCCCTTCCGCTCCTTTGATGGGGCTCTCGGGCCCTTGCCTCCCCCAGATGGTGTGGGTGGTGAAGTGGCCGCACATTGCTCCTTGGGGGCAGCCCTGTCGGTGCTCGCACGGCGGTCCTTGGTTTTGCGGGTCCTCTTGCCGGGGGGGGGGCTGGACGTGTCCTTGCTGCTGATCGATGTGTCACTGCTGGCAAAGGGTGGGCTCCAGAACCCAGGCACAACAGTGACACCCGAAGCTGGGCTGGTGGTGGCTGCGGTGCTCTTGGGACTCTTTGAAGATGGATGGGGGAGGTCATCGGGGGGAAAGAGGTTAAGGTTAGCCAGGAAAAGTTTTTTAGGGCCAAGGTAAAGGGTAGGAGAAGTGGAGATGGAAGTGGAGGTAGAGGAGGTGGTTGTAGGAGAGTCAGGTGTGCTGTCATTGGGTGAAGGTGCTGGTGCTGTAGGCTGTCGTGAGGTGGATGGCTGTTGGGTGGGTGGCTGCCTGCGTTTGTGTGTCTTGGAAGAGGGGGTGACAGACACAGTGGGAGAGGACACAGGGGACGTGTACATGGCAGTGGGGGTGGTGACTGCACGAGTGTGGACTGTACTGGAGGGTGAGGTGGTGATGGAAGCACTGGCTGATGTTGGGGTGCATGCAGGTGTGAGTGTAGACGTCACAGGGAGGGAGGAGGGAGACGAGGAGGAGGGGGACACAGGGGTGGCAGTGGCTGTTGGCATGTCTGCATCTGGGTGTTGCTCGGGTGAGTGTTTGCGGGATCTGTGGTGCTTGTGTTTGGATGAGCTGCTCTTGGGTGTTGAGGTGTGTGCAGGCTGGTCTGATGGTGTGGATGGGATAGGCTGAGGAACAGGAGACAGAGACAGGCTGGAGGCAGACAGAAGAGGGAGGCTGGAAACAGGGACAATGGCTGCCGTCAGTGCTGAGGCCAGAGCAGTGAACGCTCGTTGATGGGCAGCCTGACCCGAATGAATGCCCTCCAGGTACGCATTGCTCTGTTGCACCTCCCTTTGCACACCCTGGATGGCATTCAAAAGGGTCGTCTGCCCAACAATGAGCGTCCTTACCAGGTCAATGAGCTCCGCACTGAGGGCAGCAGGGGCAACAGGGGCAGGGGCTGAGGTGCCTGGGGCGAAGGAGACGCGCGCCTTCCTGGGCGAACCGGCACGGAGCGAAGACTGAGGGGCTGCTGGGAGGGCGGGGCTGGTACGCTGGGTGGCGGCTGTACCTGTAGAGGCGGGGGGCACGGATGTTGCCGCCACCCCTAGGGAGCTCCCATCCGAGGACGTGTCGCTTTCGCTGCTCTCACCAGCGGTCCCCGTCGTGGTGCTCCCCTCGCCCTCCGGATCACTGGTGCCCTCGGTGTCTGTTCCTGGGCCCACCGGGGCCTTGTGTCCTGCAGCTGCCTCGTGCTCCAATGCCATATCTCCTCCGCCTGATGATGCTAATGCACACATGCACAAGAAGATGAAGAGAAAGGGTGAGGGGAGAAAAAAGAAGACCAGGTTGAGTGCATGCAATGTCAACACCGTTGGCGGAGAGGACAGACACAGGTGCCTAATGCACTAAGCCGCGCATTCGTGGGACACTACTCAGTACTACTGACTAAGACAACAGGCCAAGAGACGTCAAACGCGCACATGGGAGATGCTGGACCTTCAATGGCTGTACTTGTCACCCTACCGAGGTGGGGGCCGGGGGCACAGGGCCATGCCTAAGGGAGAGGACTACACTACAGAAAGCGCCCTGGCCTAATGTCACCCACAGCCCTCCTCCCACACCCAGACGCCTCCACTGCGCAGAAAGATAGGAGAATGTGCTGATACTCACCCCCTTGTGTCTGCTGTGATGTCTTAAAGCACCCATCCAATTCAGGGTAGGCCACTGCCAGGATCCGGGACATCAGGGGGGTCATGGTGCGACTGGCACCCCTCCTAGGTTGGGAGGCCATCCCCAGCAGTGTTTCTGAGGTCTTCCTTGTTCCGCGGCGGATGTCCTCCCACCTCTTGCGGCAGTGGGTGCCCCGTCTGTTGTGGACCCCCAAGGTCCGGACTTCCTTGGCGATGGCACGCCAAATGTCGATCTTCTGATGGGCGCTGACCTATTAGACATGTACAGGGTGGAAAGGAGGAACTCATCAATGACCTGCATGTTAGATGTAATTGCCCCCCCCCCACCCACTTTGCCATATGGCACATGCTCTCATCTGTCGGCCGTTGCACTCCTCATTCGCCCCCCACCCCACCAACTTACATCCACCCCAATCCACACAGGCATAGCCCATTCCATTAGCACCCGGGGTACTCACTTGTTGGTCTGGAGGACCGTAGAGTAGCGCATACTGGGGGAGGACCCCATCCACGAGCTTGTCCAACTCTTCAGACGTGAAGGCAGGGGCCCTTTCCCCAGTCGCAGCAGCCATTGTATCTTCCAGACCGAGGTCACAGCAGCACTTGCAGTATAGGTCCTCTCCTGTGGATGATCAGGTCTCGAGTGATTAAGCAGATAGAAAATGGCGGTCACGTCCGCGGCGGTGCGTACCGCGGCGGTGCGTACCGCGACCGCCGGCGCACTTCGTTATTGGCTCCTGAAACCCATAGGCTTCAATGTTAACCAATGCGGCTTTGCGCCGCGGTCTGCGACCGCCTACCGCCACGGTGTGCCCCGCCAGCGCATTGACCTCACATCCCATTGTCCCACTTCACAGGTCAGGCAGCCGCCATTTCAAGGGCCTACATGGCTTAATTTTGACTGCGACACAGGCCTAGGCCTTGCATTGCCACACATACACACCTTTCAACCCATTGCCATTCTTTAACTGTGCAAGCTGTCTGTACGTACCTGTGGTTTGGCTGACTCTGTGCTCCATGTTGTCCTTCCTAGGCACCGTCCGCTGGGACTTGCGATGAGAAGGAGGAATCCTCGCGTGTACCGACCGCTGGTGGACCTGTCGACAATGGAAGAACGCCATATAATACTTCGATACAGACTTGACCGTGCCACTATCCATGAACTGTGTGCCCAGCTGGAGCCAGCCCTGATGTCCCCCATCCGCCAACCCACAGGGATTCCCCCTCTGGTGCAGGTTTTGTCAGTCCTCCATTTTTTGGCCAGTGGGTCATTCCAGACCACAGTGGCCATGTCATCTGGAATGTCTCAGCCTATGTTTTCGAAGATTTTGACCAGAGTGTTGTCTGCCCTGATGAAACTCATGCGGAGCTACATCATTTTCCCCGAGGAGGGTGACTTGCCTACAGTGAAGGGTGATTTCTATGCCCTTGGACATATCCCCAACATCATTGGTGCCATTGATGGGACCCATGTGGCTTTGGTACCCCCAAAAGACGATGAGCAGGTGTACAGAAACAGAAACAATTATCATTCGATGAATGTCCAGGTGGTCTGTTTGGCTGACCAGTACATCTCCCATGTAAATGCCAAGTTCCCAGGGTCAGTGCATGACGCGTATGTGATGCGAAATAGCAGCATCCCCTATGTGATGGAGCAGCTACAGAGACAACGTGTGTGGCTAATAGGTGACTCTGGTTACCCCAACCTGCCGTGGCTACTGACCCCAGTAAGGAATCCCCGGACAAGGGCAGAGGAACACTACAATGAGGCCCATGGGCGTACTAGGAGGGTGATTGAGCGAACCTTTGGACTCCTGAAGGCCAGGTTTAGGTGCCTGCATTTGAATGGTGGATCCCTAATGTACTCACCAAAGAAGGTGTGCCATATCATCGTGGCCTGCTGTATGCTTCACAACCTGGCTTTGCGACGCCAGGTGCCTTTCCTGCAGGAGGATGGTCCAGATGGTGGTGTTGTAGAAGCCGTGGAGCCTGTGGAGAGTGAAGAGGAGGAAGACTCAGAGGACGACACAGACAATAGGGATAGAGTGATACAACAGTATTTCCAGTGACACCCAGGTAAGAATCACCCACGCCATTTCCCAATTGCTTCTAGCCTCCTGCATCTGTACTTTCTGTAGTTCCCCACAGATGTTTTTCAGTAATTTTTGCCTTTCCCTTCCCTTCTCAGTGCTGTCTGACTCAGTACCTGACTTCTGCTTGGTTCGCCCATGAAATACAGCGTATTGACATTGGTATGTTGTCATGACTAATTGACAGAACAGAAATTGAACAGTAATATGTAATACATTTGTTAATAATACAGCATGACTCAAAACAGATTATTGTGCAAAATGTGATTTATTTACAGTGCTAGATATCGGTACATGTGATTCTAAGGGTGATGGGTGGGGGTGGAGGAATATCCATAGCGTCCAGTTCTCAGTCTCACAGGTGCATTGTTCTTTTGCCTGTGGAAGGATGGAGCATAGGCAGTTCATGGTTGGACAGGGTGGCAATGTGGGACAGTGGGAAGAGTTCAGGGGGTATGTCCTGATGGTGGGGGTCTTGACATCCTACTCTGTCTTTTTCTTTGGTCTCAGGCTCCTCTTACGGGGTGGTTGTTCTTCAGCAGGAGGTGGGGTTCTGGGGGGCTGTCGAGGTGTTGGGACCTCCTGTCCACTAGCGCCGGCGGAGGTGGTAGGCTGTTCCTGGTCCGGCCTAGTGACAGGGGCCCTGTGTGGTGCACCATGGTCCCGCAACGTGTCCTCTATCCTGTGGACGGCCAGGACGATGGTCCCCATTGCGGTCCCGATGATTCTCAGCTCCTCCCTGAACCCCATGTAGCGTTCTTCCTGCTGTGCCTGGATCTCAGTGAACCTGGCCAGTACCGTCGCCATCGTTTCTTGGGAGTGGTGGTAGGCTGCCATGATGGTGGTGAGGGCCTCTTGGAGAGTGGGTTCCCTGGGCCTCTCCTCCCCCCCCTGTCGCACAGCAGCCCTCCGAGCTGCCCGGTTTCCCCCGGCCTCTGTCCCCTGGCCGGTGTGCCCGCTACCACTGCCCCCAGGTCCCTGTTGTTGTTGGGGTGTTGGGTTAGCCTGGGTGCCCTGTAGTGGCGGACACACCGCTGATTGAGCTGTCCTAGAGACAGAGGCATGGGCCCGCTGGGTGGGAGCTGGGCTGGTGTCGGCAGAGGGGGTCGGGTCTGGTGTGGCCTGTGTCTGCCTGAGGGGAACCGACTGCCCAGAGGTCCCCGATGGTCCGGGCTGGTCATCAGGTTCACTGTCGACAGAGCTGCTATCCTCAGTGTGGGCCTGTTCCGGTGGTGGGATGGACACTTCTGGACCCTCCTGGCTGGTGTGTTGTCGTTCGGGTCCTGCATGGGGTAAGAGAGTTTGGTTATTGTTTCTGTGTGTGCAATAGCGTGCGTGTTATGGGTGCCCTTGTTCCCCAGTGCAGGCATTCCCTTGAGGGAGGTGTTGTGAGGGTATTTAGTGGGGGGGAGGGGTTAGTGCAGTGGTCATGCATAGGTGATGGGTGCCCATGATTTGTGTTGGCATGCAGGACTTGGTGTTGGGATGGGTGGGTTGTGCTGGTGAGACATTGTCAGGGAGGATATGTGCTGGGGGGTTGGGGGTGAGGGTGGGGGTGTGGGTTGGCATGCTGGTGGGGTGGGGGGGATATAGTAGTTGAGATGGGACTTACCAGAGTCCATTCCTCCGGCTACTCCTGCGAGGCACTGAGGATGCAGGATGGTCAAGACCTCTTGCTCCCACGATGTAAATTCGGGAGGGGTGGGTGGGGGTCCGCCGCCAGTCTTCTGGACCGCGATGTTGTGCCTGGAGACCATCGATCGGACCTTCCCCCGTAGGTCGTTCCATCTTTTGCGGATGTCCTCCCTATTCCTGGGATGCTGTCCCACCGCGTTGACCCTGTCCACGATCCGCTGCCATAGCTCCGCCTTCCTGGCTATACTGGTGTGCTGCACCTGCGAGCCGAAGAGCTGGGGTTCCACTCTTAGGATTTCCTCCACCATGACCCGGAGTTCTTGGTCCGAAAAGCGTGGGTGCCTTTGGGGTGCCATGGGGTGGTGTGGGTGAGGTGTGGGGTGGTGTATGTGATGAGGAGTGTGTTGGTGAGTGGTGCTTTGTGCTACTATGTGGTGTGTGTGATGGTGTAGTGTGCCTCAGCGTGTCTTGCTTTGAATTGTCTGCTGTGTCTCTCTCTCCTTCTCTCAGTAATTCTGGTCGCAGGGGTTTGTGGGTGATGTGGGTGTGTGTTTTATAGTTGGTTGATTGTGTGTGAGTGGTGTGTGTATGTGTATCAGGTGTGTGTATTTCAAATTGTCCAATGTGGCTGTGTTTTGGTGATGTGTGTGTATTCTGACCGCGGCGGTGTGTACCGCCAATGGAATACCGCGTTTGAATGACCGCCGTGTGGATTCGTGGGTCGTAATGGCATGGGCGTATTTCTGTTGGCGTGACGGTGGAGGTTTGGTCATCTCCAGTTTATCGCTGCCCGCCGATGTGGCGGGCTGCAGTGGAGGACGGATTTTTGGAGGTTTGGCCGTTGTGGGTCAAAATGACCGTGGCGGTTGACCGCGGCCGCGGCGGTGTTATGGCGGTCTTCTGACCGGCGGTAAGGGCATTTTACCGCCGAGGTCAGAATCACCCCCTATGTTGTAAGTCAAAAACTTCATTGTAATTTATTTGTAATAGGCCCAGAAACCCATCCTATGTTCCAACTTCCAACTTTTCAGTAAATGGTTGTCCCAGGCTTTAGTTATTCCAAGGGAGGGGAGGGTGGTGTAATGGGTCTCCTGAAACTGCCAGACACACACACATATATATCGATATCTATCTATATATATATATATATATATATATATATATATATATATACATCCCAAGCACCTACTGGTCAATTTACTGACAGCAGTTTTTGTCAGTCTTTCAAAATATTATTTATGAAACACTGAGAAAGCTCCACCCATGTTCCCATGGCAAAGGAATCAAAAGGGAGGACTGCCAACACGGTAGCCAAAACTGGATTGATTTTAGCAACTCGAAAATGCATAGTTAGTATCCAAAACAATAGCATCAGAACACTGGGCTAGGCTGAATGTGGAGTTGCCATTAATCAATTTTGCGAAAGACAAATAGATATTCTGCGGGAGATGTGAGGTCAGAAGCAGTGCATTATTGGGGTACAAGCTACAGTTAGTTCACTAAACTATACCTGACATATTTCAGTATTTTACACGTTTTCTTGTTAGCTTGTGTTTCATTCCAGCATCTAACTCTTGATGACACTTCAACAAATGTTTTCTTCAGTGAATTTCAGTTTTTTTTAAAATATGTTCAGATCTTAGGACCTAACTATAAAACTATAACTTCACTTTAACCTTTTTTCTAGTGAGAAAAAAATATATACATTTGAACCAACATATTACTATTTTAAATTTTCGGACTTTGACAGCAGCAGAAGAGATTGGTAGGCTGAGTAAACAGATGTGGAACGTGGATGTGCTACTTAAGTTGACATCTTTCTCTTTAACTGTTTTTAGACCCTTCAAAATTGCATTATGCCTCAAATTACTAAAAACGTTGACATCTACCTTCATATTTGTAACCCTCTAGTTGCATGCCTGCATTAATATCTTAGTGCTCATTTACTTCAGATAGCTTCCCATGAAAGACTTTAAATCCAACATATCCTGTTCCAATACTACAGATACACCTCTTGGCCCTGAAAACGGAAATGCTAGTAGAGACAGAAAGAAGCTTTTAGACAATGTTTAGTCTTTAGGATTATTTGATTTTGGCATTATCTACAAAATGTACAAACAAGAAGGTAAAATTTGCAAAATGTTTGTTTATTTTTTCAATTAACAAATACATCAGTAATCTGAAACTAGAGTAAAAGATACAAGTTTTTTCATTGCATATTAACACTGTTGTCTTGTGTTTCATTACAATTTTATTTTTGACTTACCATAAAAGTAACGCGCTGCAATGTCTACGCAATGCACTCTCCCCTTGCCAGCCAGATAGGCATTTTGTGATAGAGGATTTACATCCTAATTTTCAGATTCTGAATCTAGTTCAACACTGAGGACTACCCTCCTTTTAGTAATGTTGTGAAGCATAACCTATGTGGCAATTATTTTATAAGAGATGGCTGGGCTATATTGCAGCACACATCCGCTTTTTTGTTGACTCTGGAAACTTTGTTTCAGAATTCCAAATGTGCGCCATTTTACAGAACCTGCATACTTGTGAGCTTGGTTGTATCTGTTCTAACTTCTAGTGATGGCATTGAGACATGTTGTCGTTATCCATAGACATACAGCATAAGCTTTGTCTCCTAAAATAATCATATTTAAAATGTTCTACATAAACCCAGCATACATGGGTCGGCAGAGTATTGAACACAGTTACCAAGCAAAAAGCTATCCCCCAAAGTCTCCTCTAGAGAATCTATTATAAATACCACTCTGGACAAACATGTTGTAGTCATGTGTGCTGCTTGGATAATGTACTACAATGTCTGTTAAAACATAGGATGAAGGACACAAATCTGAATATTTAAGGAGTGGCTATTTTTATGACTGTGGAATAAAAACATTTTCAGATGGATGGCATATTGCAACATGAGGCCTATCTACACAACCAACAACATGTGGCAATGATAAAAATAGTATAGTCTGTTGTAAGTCCAGTTATGTGCCTGGAAAATTGATATATTGATTGATTTTTATATCTTCATATCCAAAAAATATATGAAGAATATGGAATAAAGCACTTCGAGAAACTCCCCCAGGGACTGCAATTTCTCCATAGTAACTTTCAGACGCTAACAGTAAAGGGAGCACAGTACTTGGATATCAGGTTGGATACCATTACTTCGTTTGGTCTGTCTTTGTAGGAGTGTGCTTAACTCAGCAATTAGGTCTAAAAGAACATGACTACTAAGCCTATTTTTTCAATATGTTTCCTCTTCTGCTTGTTCGTTTAGGGGGATTCTAACCCTAAAGATTCTCGCCTGTCTCTTCCTCCTCTGCAGACCAGCCAAGATGTGCATTCTCAGTGTCATTTCATTCAGGACAGCCATTGTGACAGGGCCTGGAACATTCTGGGATTATTTATAGAGTTGCATCTGATTATCACTTAATTCCAGTTGGGGGTAAATTACACAAGCAAAAAACAGGTTCTGCAACCAGTAACAATTTTTTTAATGTTTCATATTTCTATTAGGAGAGCCCTAATAACAATTGACTATTGGAGTGGCTAAATTAACAATTCTGACTTCAGACGATTTGCAGAAAAAAAGGCAGAAATATGACTTTTGTAAATAATAAATCCCTGTTTTAGCTGTTAACCAGTTTGTGACTGACTACTGAATCGTTAAATGTTCGTACATCTGATTCATAGTATCCACTCATACCATTACAGAAGGAAAGAACACAACTGTAAGCACACAGCAACATGGATACGAGAAATTAACCATGATACAGTGTGGTTCAGGACACTGCTAGAACTGTTATCAAGAAATGGTGGAATGCAGGAAAAAAAGCTATGGAGAACATGACCCCTGAATGGGTCCAGATTCATCAAAATATTGCCACTATAGACTCATAAAAAGAACACCTTACTAGAAACCCATGCAAGTAGCACTGGAAAACTCACGGAGAACAAGATACCCCATGCACTTGTGGGGCTGCAGAGTCTAGGAAATAGGTACCAGAAAAAGGGGTATTTCAGTACACAAACAACACAAGACAGAAAAAATGGCCTACTACTCAGCCTTCCAAAACAGAACACAAGACTCATCATCAGATGATAAAGAAGGAATGGAGTAGAGAAAACTTTAACAGATAACCATAATACTGAACCAAAAAAAGTACTGTAAAGAAATGCTAGCCGCCAGCTCAGAGGAATGCAGCCAACCACTTAACTGGCCGCATTTATTTCACATGAAGATACAAGATAGCATTCTTTGTCTTGGTAAAAAAAAACGTGGGCATCCGCTGTACATAGTGAATCTTCTACAGAACCAATGTGGGGACCCATGATAAATAGCCTTTAATATTAATGGATTCAGCTCAAAGAAAAACAAGGTGGAAACCTTGATCCTATAGCCCGCTATCAAGATTTTGTAGGGAAAGGATCTCAAAAGTACAAAATGATAAGGAATGAGGGTCACATATTAGCCAACTTAGTCGTGCACTCTAAGAGTGAACAGAGACTGAAAGCAGGCATAAATCAGTATGGGCTTCAAGCATGCAACCTCAAAACCAGTACCATCATTATCAGACATAGCCGGATTGGAGCCAGAGAAGCTTCACCCATTAAATATTAAACATGTCATCAGAGTATACAAACTGAACGAAGTAAGTTAGATACCTTACTTCTGTTAAAACGACAAGAAATGTGAGAGTCATTATGTGCATTGACATTGAATAATATAGTAATTAAAACCGAGAGGAGAGCCATTAAGAAATAAAATAATGGCACACAGGAAAATATGTGCCTCAACCAATGTCTGCTTCAAATCGACTCTCATTAAAACATCAGCCATTTCAGAATACACCTATTATCAGAGATCAGGGGAGAACACACGGTGCAGAGGGCACACCTTTAACACGCTTACTCAAGAACACAGACCAGCTGTGCCTATCCACAGACCTAGCCACAATGCCATTAGCAGTAATATCAGAGACAGGGCTCAAGCATATAGGAATGAACTATCAAACGTCTGAGATGGTGAGCGACTCCAGGGCTTGGCTATGTGTGATCCAGTCCCCACAGCTGAGTACTTAGTCAATTGAGACTGTGCCCGTCTAAATGTATTAAACCTGACGATATGTTGTTACACAAAATAATGCTGAGATTTCCTCAAAAATACAAAAACGTACAGAAACATTTAATGAACAGGTATATAGATCTGCCCCAGATGCAGGCGAATAGATTAGTCCAACTTGAGCACACAAAAACCCTTACAGTAAATAATGAAACGAAAGGATTATGCACCTAGGATGAGCAACATGGATAATTTTTAAGGGAGTTTAAATAAACAAAGCGATTTACCCATACAAACACCATAGGTAATGAAGTACGGTGAACCCTAGACCTCCAAGTGCAAAAAACGTCTTAAAAAAGTAGGTTATGATGGCTTTCCTCGAAGGAATGTAGCTGTAATTTACAGCACACAAATAACAAGTTTGATGCTACACCTCTTCAGGTGCTGCTAGCTTCCTGGGGTTCTTATGCCCTAAAAGTGTAAAGCTTAAGTTCACAAACAAGGCACGATAAACTTAAATAATATGATTCCTCCTGGCAATGTCAAAATAATTTCTTTACAGTCATGTTTATCCAGCATTGTACACTGTGAAATTGCTGCAGAAATGCAGTTGCCAGCCTAAATTTAACTGCCTCTGCTGAATACACCACCTAGCCATGAGCTGGTGGCACATGGCCCATGGATATGGCTAGTTCCCACTTTGTTACCCTAAGAACCTAATATGCATACAATTTGAACATTCATAGCAAGCACTGAATTAAATGAGCAGCTTTCAGCCATACCTTTTGCCCAGTTCACCTGCCCTTAGAACCTAATGTACACATTATTTCGATGCTTGCAGAGTGGAGGTGCAGGATTTCGCATCTGTACATCCCTTGAACCCAAGATCCCTGCACCCAGCCACTTTTGTGCAGAGCTCGCTACACATTCTGTGAGTGAATCCATTTTAGTTTCCTATTGGGACACATGGGTTTAGCTAAGCCTTTGGCTTGCAGGCCTGTGTGGCCCCGTCAAGTAGTGACTTTTAGGCTTGCTCTATTTTATTTCATTTGTTTTAATATTTCTTCTAAGATGGCTTCCATTGTTTATAGTTTATAAAGATGTTTTGGTTTGGATCATCAGTGCAACTTCGAGAAGGTATCATTATCAGCGTCATGATCAGTGATGTAGGCAGGTATTGATATCATGTCCCTTTCTCACTTATGTGAGATAGGTACATAATGTGCACTTGATGGGGATTGTTTATGTAATTGCAGCCACAAGTCTACCTCCTTATTAGTTGTTTAGGAACATACCTGCATCAGGGATCCTACATGATCTGTATGAATAAATCTCACACATACAAGGTCATTAGAGGTATGCCAGATGCCATCTATGCTGCACATCACCTTGCTGTCGAACTCAGCCGTTGTGTCACCAAGGAGTCTAACCTAAAGACCTCATTCCAAGGTAATTAGGGTTGAGGGTGCTTCTCATGGACATGGTACTGGCAGATTATGTTTATATACCTAGATCTCATTAGATTAGAGATTAGGGGCCAGATGTACGAAAGGATTTTACCCATTCTCTGTCTATGGGAAAAAGCTTTCGTACATATGGCCCTAGGTTCTCTTTGCTAGTAATTTTACATCTCGTGTTTATTGTAAGATTGTGGAGGGTATTATATTTACAACTCTCATCTTCAGAATCCCGCTTCTTTTACTGTTCATAATCCTAATCATTGCAGCTCATGCATTTTATTGCAGATTGCATTCTTTTCAATAATAAACCTATTGAAACACTCCTGCATCTCCTTCATTGCATGTGTGTGACTGAGAAATTTTGCAAACCAGAGAAAAGGGTAACGTTCATTCCACCACAATTTCCCTGAGAGGTCTTATCTAGAGTCCATGCATAAGGCTGCCACAAATGACCTTTCCTCTCTGAGTTTTGGTGAGGTACTGCTCCTGAGACGGAAGGGTTGGGCTGACAGTTTCAACTTGTTGTCGGAGTGGCTTAATTGCCTAGAAACCAAAGTGCCTTCATCCCTAAACCAGCAGTCTGGAAAAGGAGTGAGAGTCCAACTACGACAATTATTTTCAGCAATATCTAACTGGTAAGTGGCACACTGCATTGGCTATGGACACACTCTACAGCCGGTAAGTATCCTTGTTATGAAAGAAGATGCAGTTCATAATACCCTCCATAGTCCATGTTTCCCATTTGGTCGATGGACCTTGAATCACAAAACTTTTTTTTTTTTTTTTTTTTTTTTTTTTTTTCAATAGCTTTTACCACGTTGTGGGATGACCCCTGATTCACTGGTCAGTAAGGCTGGCTCTATGCCTTTGGGTTGAATAGTTCCCACATTTCCTTCTAAATTGTATTTGCTTTGACGTGGTTTGTTTTACCATTAATGTTAAACCTGGAAACTTTGGCATGGTATTCACCCAGACATTTTGCCTTCTCACCCCTGTTTTTGCTGAAGTCATTTTCGTTAGCATTAGGACTCTGTGCACCTTACCAATGCTGTTACTACATATGCCATATAATACTTAGAAGTCTCATAGGGCAGAGTGCTTTTTTTTTTTTTTTTTTTTTTTTTTAAGTAGGACATGTGGGTTTAAGTATACATGTCCTGGCAGTCGAAACCTCCTAAGTTCTATTTCACTGCTGCTTAGTCTATCTCTCCCATAGACTAAAACTCAGATACCCTACTACACTAAATACATGATAACTTCAGATTGGAAGCAGATAGAGAAATGCTGTTTACACCAAATGACTTGCAATTAAAAATTCTCTTTAAAGGTAAAATCAGATTTTGAGTTACAATTCTGAAAATGCCAATTTTGGTAATTTGGCATTTTTCTGCCTCAACTAAATGTGCCTTTATCCAAGTGCCCAGGATCACATGGCAGTGAATCGCTGTGGTGGGCTGTATTACGAGCGGATCAAGTAGAGTCAAAAGGTTGGGATATTTTTATAATTGAATTTTATTCTCTGTTCATTCACAGGCTATTTCTTTTAATCGTTGCTTTTAGGGTTTTAAGTCTTTGGAGTTTCTGCTTTCCTTGGCTTCTTTCTTGCTCCTAGGTTTTCCCCTTTTTCCGGTCGCCTTTGGTCTGGGGAGGATGGCCGTCTCTCTCTCGGGTTTCGGCCGAAAATGGAAGAAACAAAAAATAAAGGAATCGGTAAGTACTTCTGGGATACTGGGTGGGGTACGGTGCTCGTGAGGTTTAAGGCAGCATGCGGGCAAGTTCGTGAGGGGGTGGTCAGGGTTGGGCTTTAGGGTAGCTGGGGTCCATAGTGTGCTTATATCCCTTCTTGCCCCTTCCCTTGTCTCTCCTTCACCCTCCCCATCCTTCCTCCCACTTCCCTGGTGCCTTTCCCCGTAACCGAACCTCCCCGTGATACTCCCGTCCCTAGGAGGGACCGTACCTTGTCAAGCCACGACCCTCCTGGGTCGTGGCGGCTTTCTCGCCTCTCCGGCGTCTCTTCCTTCTCCGGCTCCCGCGTTACGTTGTTTCCTCTGAGGGCTTTTCCCTGGATCCTCGCTGGGATGGCTATCGGGTCTGTCCTCCTCTCTCCGATCGGGGTTTCCTTTCCGCCCGTCTCCTCCCCGTCTCGTGTTCCAGTCGCTCTCCGCTCTTCTCCTCCCTGGTGCTCCGTCGCGCATTTCCCTTCCGGATCCGCCTCCCTCTTCACTCCGTGTAACCGGAAGTCGTCGACGCTGTAACGACGTGGCGTCTCCCCGTTGACAGGGGAACGCCGCGCCGATTCCATGTAGCCGGCTGAAAGATGGCGGACTCGAGGTGAGTGAGACGGGCCCCCTGGACCCGTCTACAACCCCCTTCCCTAGATCGGGGCTGTTCGAGGTCCGAAGACGGAGGGAACCGGGAGAGGTAGTCGGCGGGTCCCTGTAGGGAACCCGGGATATGGCGAACCTGGAATGTAAAGGGTTGCAGTTCTAGGAACCATCTCAAGATTCTGGAGTTAGAGTCTTTGTGAGCGGCCAGCCAGGTGAGAGGGGCATGGTCAGTGAACAAAACGAAGGACCTACCTAAGAGATAATACTGCAAGGAGTCGACGGCCCATTTAATGGCGAGACATTCTTTCTCAATCGTTGGGTAATGGGTCTCTCGCGGAAATAATTTCCTACTTAGACAAACCACTGGGTGGTCGAAACCCTCTTCATCGGGCTGCGTAAGTATTGCTCCGAGGCCTACTTCCGACGCATCAGTATATAAGTGAAAAGTATTCATGAAATCCGGGCATTTCAGTATTGGGTCCGTGACAAGAGACTGTTTTAATCGTTCAAAGCTACTCTGTTGGAGGTCCGAAAATGGAGCTAATCTGGTGGGGTTTTGTTTGGTCTGGAGGTCAGTCAAAGGAGCAGCAATGGTGGAATAATTTGGGATAAACCGGCGGTAGTATCCTACTAAACCCAGGAACGACCGTAGGTCTTTTTTTGTTTTAGGTTTAGCTGTTTGTAATATGGCCTCAACCTTGTTTTGCTGTGGTTGTAGAGTGCCATTTCCTATGATATAACCCAAATAGGAGATTTCAGTGTTTCCTAGTAAACACTTCTTAGGGTTGGCAGTTAAACCGGCTTCCGTTAGGGCGGAAAAGACCGTATCTAGATGTACTAAGTGTTCTTGCCAGGTTTCGCTAAAAATGACTATGTCGTCTAGGTAGGCGGCTGAAAACGTTTGGAATGGTTTTAAGATTCGATCCATCAGACGCTGGAAAGTCGCGGGGGCGCCGTGAAGACCAAACGGCAAAACCGTAAATTGGTAAAGGCCGGAAGGGGTTGAAAAGGCTGTCTTTTCCTTGGCACCGGGATGGAGGGGTATCTGCCAATACCCCTTGGTTAAGTCCAGGGTGGATAAATAACGAGCCTTCCCTAATTTCTCCAAGATGTCATCCACCCGGGGAATGGGGTAGGTGTCAAAAAGGGAAATCTCGTTAAGTTTGCGAAAATCAATGCAAAATCTTATCGATCCGTCTGGTTTAGGAACCAACACTACGGGGGAATTCCAGGGACTATTCGAGGGTTCAATAACCCCTAAGGCTAACATTGCTTCGATTTACGTTTCAATGATAGGCTTCCGAGCTTCGGGATACGATATGGGCGAAGACGAACTACTTGTCCTAGAGGTGTGTTGATGTGATGGTAGGTTAATGTAGTTTTCCCTGGTGTCTTGGAGAAGAAATGGGGATGTTGGTTGATCAGGGTGTCTAGTTGGGTTTTTTCAGTATCAGTTAGTTTCCTATTAATATTGGGGTTCTCTTCAGGAGTGGTTCGTCTTATAGGGAATAACTCTAGTTCTCGTACTTGGGCATAAGAGACCGAACACCCAATGTCTGTCGGGTCTATAGTCTCTTCTGCCGATTTCCACTGTTTTAACAAATTTATGTGGTAAATTTGTGTTTTTCTTGGGTGGGTACTTATCTCTAATAGATATGTGACAGGGGAGACTGATATAATAACCCTATAAGGTCCTTGCCATTTAGCAATCAGTTTATGGTCCGATGTAGGTCGCATAATAAGGACCTGTTCATTAGGAAGGAAGGAACGGATTTTGCTTCCCTTATCATAGTAGGACTTTTGCTGTTTTTGAGCCGTGACTAGGTGACTATGAGCATCTTCCCAGAGGGTTTGTAACTGACCACTGAGTTGATGGACATAGTCCATCAGGGGTTTCCCTTCTTCCTGTTCTTCCTCCCAGGTCTCTGCAGCCATATCCAGAAGGCTGCGAGGTTGCCTCCCGAAAACCAATTCAAAGGGACTATGTCCCGTAGAGGACTGTTCGTGGGTCCGGATAGCATATAGAACCAGAGGGAGCTTCTGATCCCAGTTCCGACCGGATTCATCCACAGTTTTCCTCAACAGTGTCTTTATTGTACGGTTATATCGTTCTACCAGCCCATCTGTCTGGGGGTGATAGACCGAGGTTCGTAGCTGGGTGATCCCTAATAACTGACATATCTGCTTCATGAGTTTTGACATAAAGGGTGTACCTTGATCCGTCAATATTTCCTGGGGAAAACCAATTCGGGAAAACACTGTGTTCATGGCTTGGGCTATTGTCTTGGTGGTCATGCTGGCGAGGGGTATGGCTTCTGGGTATCTAGTCGCATAGTCAACTATGACTAATATGTAGGTATGCCCTTTA
The DNA here is from genome assembly GCF_031143425.1 of Pleurodeles waltl. Classification (NCBI taxonomy): domain Eukaryota; kingdom Metazoa; phylum Chordata; class Amphibia; order Caudata; family Salamandridae; genus Pleurodeles; species Pleurodeles waltl. The sequence goes on along the minus strand of NC_090437.1, from coordinate 811,976,271 downwards.
GAAGAGGGAAGGAGGGGTCCCACCAGGTCCATGCCCACCCGTTTGAAGGGGGTATCAATAATGGGTAAGGGGTATAATGGTGCTTTCCTGGGCAACCCTGGTTCAGTTAATTGGCATCGAGGACATTGGGAACAGTATCTACGAATCTGAGCGTATATTCCGGGCCAATAGAATTTTCGCATTAGGTATTCTTTAGTTTTTTCCCGACCAAAATGACCTCCCCCGGGTTGATTGTGGGCTAAAAACAGTACGTGAGCTCTAAATGGTTCTGGAACAACTAACTGTTGTTTGGTTTCCCCTTTGACTGTTTTAGTGATCCGGTATAGGAGATGTTTCTTGATAAGAAAATAAGGACCCACCTCATTAGTGATCTCTGTTCGGGCCGAGTTCCAAGCATGGGAAAGGGTAGGATCTTCTCTCTGGCTGCTTTGGAAGGAGATGGGTCTGCTACTAATCTCTGCTACTAGTTTAGGGACATCCTTTGTCTTTCAGGTTTCCTGATACTGTCTTTTCTCCCGTCTTTTCTCGTTTCGTGTAAGTTTCTTCCGGTCCGGTGGTACTTCTAGGGGGACTTTGGAAAAAGGGGCTTCGGTCCACCACTCGGGAGCCCCAACGGGTTTACGGACTTGATCTAATAAGTCATAGAATCGACTATAATCAGTCCCGATAATGCAATCCTTGATGAGTTGCTCCATGACTCCTATCGAAAGCATATCCTGAAAGGGGCCCCATTCTATCTTGACCGTGGTGAGGGGATAAGTTCCTTTGTCTCCATGTATACAACATATGGAGACCCAGCGGTTAGTGACCGAAGTATCCACAGGGATTATATCCTTCCTGATTACGGATTGGCCACACCCTGAATCAATTAGTGCCAAAATCATCAGTCCATCTATGGTGACCAGGTATCTAAATTTCTCATTCCCTTTCCCTGTACACAGAACTCTACGTCGTGTAACCCCAATTTCCATAGGTTCCGGTCCTTCGGATTTCCTGGGACATATTCTGGCTATATGCCCCCATTCTCCACAGTGGAAACATTGTAGGGACTGCATAGGGTGATGTTCTAGGGGTGTAGGGAGCCGCGGTTCCTCTGGGAAATACCTGGGAGTTGGTTTTAGTGGAGGGATGGGGGTTTTTTGGAAAGGTCTCGGGGTGACGGTTTTACTTTCCGTGGAACGATGGAAAGCACAAGCTAAATCAATCGCAACCTCAGTGTTCATGTTTGGAGGTTGTCGGATCCAGTTCTTGGTACCAAGGGGTAGTGAATCCAGATACTGTTCTAAAGTAATTGTCTTAATGACATCCTCCCGAGTGGTCCCTATAGGTCCTAACCATTTTTGAGCCAGGTCTTTCACCCGAAAATAGAAGGAGCGAGGGTCCTCGTTCGCATTCCATTTTATTTTTCTAAATCGTAACCGGTAATATTCCGTATCATGTCCAACCCGCCCCAGGATACTTTTTTTTATCTCTTTATAGGGGGTCGTACCATCAGGGTTGGCGGATTGGTAGGCCGTCTGCAGGAATCCTGTAAGCAAGGGGGCCACATACTGACCCCAGCGATCCTCTGGCCATTGAGCAGAAGAGGCTACCCTCTCAAAATTCGTAAAAAATGAGTCTGGGTCTTCCCCTTCTTGGTACTTTTGGAGGACTGAACTGGGAACATTCGGGTGTACCTTACTGGCCGCGATGGTACTGGTTAGTTTTTGTATTGCAGTCTCATGCACTAATTGATTATTGGCTAGTATTGTAGCCTGACTTTTTAACGCCGATTGTAAGGCCTCCCGGTCTTCCTTGGCCTCTCTTTGGTGGGCTTCCCACACCAACTGCAGATGTCTCTGTCCTTCTGCGAGTTGTTTAATTATGTCCTCAAGGGATGGGGCTTCACTCATGATGAAACGCTCGTAAGCCCACCTGAGAAGTGATCCCACTTCTGACACCACTGTGGTGGGCTGTATTACGAGCGGATCAAGTAGAGTCAAAAGGTTGGGATATTTTTATAATTTAATTTTATTCTCTGTTCATTCACAGGCTATTTCTTTTAATCGTTGCTTTTAGGGTTTTAAGTCTTTGGAGTTTCTGCTTTCCTTGGCTTCTTTCTTGCTCCTAGGTTTTCCCCTTTTTCCGGTCGCCTTTGGTCTGGGGAGGATGGCCGTCTCTCTCTCGGGTTTCGGCCGAAAATGGAAGAAACAAAAAATAAAGGAATCGGTAAGTACTTCTGGGATACTGGGTGGGGTACGGTGCTCGTGAGGTTTAAGGCAGCATGCGGGCAAGTTCGTGAGGGGGTGGTCATGGTTGGGCTTTAGGGCAGCTGGGGTCCATAGTGTGCTTATATCCCTTCTTGCCCCTTCCCTTGTCTCTCCTTCACCCTCCCCGTCCTTCCTCCCACTTCCCTGGTGCCTTTCCCCGTAACCGAACCTCCCCGTGATACTCCCGTCCCTAGGAGGGACCGTACCTTGTCAAGCCACGACCCTCCTGGGTCGTGGCGGCTTTCTCGCCTCTCCGGCGTCTCTTCCTTCTCCGGCTCCCGCGTTATGTTGTTTCCTCTGAGGGCTTTTCCCTGGATCCTCGCTGGGATGGCTATCGGGTCTGTCCTCCTCTCTCCGATCGGGGTTTCCTTTCCGCCCGTCTCCTCCCCGTCTCGCGTTCCAGTCGCTCTCCGCTCTTCTCCTCCCTGGTGCTCCGTCGCGCGTTTCCCTTCCGGATCCGCCTCCCTCTTCACTCCGTGTAACCGGAAGTCGTCGACGCTGTAACGACGTGGCGTCTCCCCGTTGCCAGGGGAACGCCGCGCCGATTCCATGTAGCCGGCTGAAAGATGGCGGACTCGAGGTGAGTGAGACGGGGCCCCCTGGACCCGTCTACAATCGCACTCCTATGCTATTTTATGTATTCCACTCAGACACAGAGTTAAAATGGTCTTTGGTGTGGGGTAGGGCATTGCTCTTCTGTGCAAGATATCTTGGGGAGTTGTAATCAGCTGTTCTGAATTTCAAAGAGGTATCCTCAGGGCTTACTCACCCTTCCTGATTTCCTTTCTGATTCCTAATGGCTGCCTGCCCTGCCACTGAAAAATACAGCTCACATCTAGGCCTGTCTCCCTGCCCTTTGTTTCCCTAGACAGTTTGGAACCAAACCTAGGAAACAGGGAAAGTTAGGCAAAGGGGGCACTCCTCACCCACAGGATGGCATTTGGGATAAAAGTGGCAACTTCCAAACTTCTCATCAAAACATTCCTGGACCTGCAGAAAATTCAGAAGAAAGGTTGCCTTAATGTCTAAAGAAAGAAAATTGGACCTGTTTGCCATGAACCCTGGCACTCCAGAAGTCACTCCAATGGTAATTTGGCTGACCCCCTGTTTGAGGTACAGGGACCCAACAAGCTTCCAGAGGCCTGCCCCACAACTGCCCATCTATCTAGCACCAACTGGACCTGCCTGGACCCGAATAAGCCCTGATGGTGATCTCTGCTGGAGTGAGTCCTGAGACCCAAAGGTGCCCCCCAAATTTCCTGGACCTTTGGCTGGCATGAGAGTGTACTTCTCCTAATCTCAAGATGAAGACACAGAAGCTTTGGGCTCCTTCCGACTGCTAAGTGACCTCTTTGCTCCAAGTAATAGCCGCTGATGAGGACTGCCATAGCAAAGCTCCTGCTGGACCTGCTCTTTTCCCCAACAGTGACACTACCCAACAACCACCAATGCAAAGTTTCATCAACACCCACTCCAACAGCCACATCGACTGACAATGCTGAGGGCTAGTGGCACCAGCTCTTCCCTCTACAACAGCGACTGTCCACGATGCCCGCCTTTCTCCTCGTGCCAACAACTTCCTTGCAGACCACACCAATCCAAATGGCAGTTCCCCACAGGGTCTTGATATGATAGCTCTTCAGTGGGATAGGACTGATCCCTATATGCGACCCGCGCTCTATCGTGATCAGCCTGAACTAGTGACTTCCCCGGTCCAGTGTAGCCAGATAACAGAGAGTGGTGCTTTATACTTTTCGGAGCTATTTTCACATAAAACTTTAAGATCGTATATCTCTGTTTCTTCTGATTAGATTGTTATTGTTTTGTTATCATTTTATCTATTTAATTTTATTTAACTTTTCTAAATTTGTGTGGGATTTGTCTTGTGTTCTGTTTTCACTTCATTAGTGGTCGAGTGCTGAATAAATACTTTACATAATGCCCTTAAGTTATGCCTTACTACCAGAGAGTTAGACACAGTTATATTATTTGTGATTATTATTTGGGAGGGGATTCCAATCTTCTCAACTAATAATCAAATTTCTTACAATTAGCAAACATATCCAAGTCCCACAATGGGAGCTGCAATAGTTTGAGTCACAAGAGGAAATCAAAGTGCCTTGAGACCCTCACGGGTGAGTAGTGCGCTTGACAAATCCCTGATTGATTGAAAGTGTTCAGATTGCATTCACATAAACATTGAGCGGTCTACTTTCCAATAATGTCAAAAAAGTACAGACAGAGATCGCTGCCTATGCGTGCACGTACTTTCACAACTTTGCTGCCTCTGCATGAACATACTTTTACAACTTTCTGATGCAAAAATTCCAAGAGTATATCTGAAAGGCCGTGCCAAGCTCCTGCACCTGTATGGTGTTCTCATCCATGAAGCGTAGCAAAAACCCGTATCCTACACCTCAGACAAATTTGGGAGTAACTCATTTTCCTTTCCACTGTTGAAAGGGATTCATGCTAGCCCTTGGCTTGCATAAAATTCCACCCATTTCCAAAGAGAAAAGGGGAATGATGGGAGTTTTGGAATGCCCACAAACATATCTTTTGAGTGTTTACAAATTGCTAATGCTAACCATAAATTAGGATGTACATTTTTCCATGCTTTGAGTGGGATTTATGGGTATGTAGAGCTCTGTGCTTATGACATTGATCTCTGTACAAGTAAATGGGCTATCACCTTCCAGCAATTCCTTTTTAATTCCTGGCAGATGTAAAAAGGGTAAATTTGGTTGCAAACTAGTATATGTGTATAAAATGTCATTCTTTAACCATGGATTTGCGGTTCTAGGTTTTAACGGCAACATACTTAACTTTTCTTGAAGCTGCGTTAAAGCTATTAGCTATACAATTACACTCTTCCTACGTAAGGTGCAATCAATCACTAAATGGCACGGCATATTTTTAGCTTTCACCCATTATATCTCAATGCAAGTTTTTTGTGAATAATTGCCCAGTTTTGTAATTATATTCACCAGTTTTTTCTTAAAGGATTGCCAACTGAAAAACAGTGCTCCTACTAACTATTGTAGTGAATGTGAGCCATGGACGGTCCTTACCTTTCAGTGTTCACAAACACTCTAATGGTGTTTTCGATCCCGAACTATTTTTTTTGGTTGATTACAATCATTATTTTATTACTAATGTAATTTTGGATGGTACAGTGAGTTTCAATGCATTTTAGTGAGAGGGTGCTAATGGAATTTCTCATCCCTCTGGAGTCTGTTCTTATTCTCTCCTGCTGCTTACTCCGTCTAGATGGCCACAGAGTGACCCACCCTATTTCAAGGCTTAAGACCGAATATCTTTCAGTCTAAATGGTATAAAACCATAATATTAAGTACTTAACACTGAGCTACAAGAATATTGCGGTTAAACTTCTATAGGAAAGTACAGATTTACTATACTCCACTCCATGTATATGTACCTTGAATATACCTGGATATCTTTAATGTACATAGATGTTGAATTGGAATTAGAAAATCTATAGTAGTTAATATATGCCTACACATCAATACTTCTGTAGCTGATACTGTGGCTTAGGACCCTGCAGACAGTTCACTTATCTAGTAAAGGCAGCCTAGACAGAAAATACCGACAATTCAGTCAGATTAGAGAAGGCTCATGGGCCTTTCCTAGAGCTGCTACACTCACAGGCATGATAAATAACCTGACTTGATAGCCAGTACTAAATTATTTCTAGCAACTAGTTCAGGCATGCTTGATGGGCTAGAAATATTGGTAACATTAGAAATAAAAAAGATTTAAAAATTAATATAACTCAAACTAATGTTGATTATAAGTGCATGCTATGTTTTATATAAACATGTACAGCAATTGTTGGTATAAAGGCAGGAAGAAATGAATAATGACGAATGCATGCTCCCCTCATAAAAGGATTTGCCCAGATACTTTAGAACTCATCCATCCGTTGTCTACCTGCACAATATGTGTAGGGAAGACTGATGCAGATGGGTGAAGTTGCTGTGAGACTTTCTTGCAGATCAGCCAAACAGCTAAAGACTATTAATGAAAACAAAAATGAAATGAGGTTTCTCGTAAAACTATAGAGGAGCTACTGCTCAGAAGTATATTTAGGGGAACTGAAAAAACTGGAACATTACTAATATTAAAATAATTACTTGCAATAAGATTTCAAATCATCGTACTGTGAATTTAAAAGGAATGTGCATGAATTATTAATGCTGTCAATATAGGCAACAATTTACAATGGTGCTGAGGACTACATGAGATCGTACTACAGGAGTACTGCTTTTCACACTCGTTTGTCTCTGTGAATCGTTCCTGAATTGCCCAACACCCTCTAAGTAAAATTGCAATGAGGACACAGTGATTTGTATTTGTACTAATTGTAAATGAATATTCCCATTTTATTTTCATTTATAAAAATCTTCTGGGACCAATTTACAAAGGTTTTTAAGAACACATAAAGTAGTTTTTACAGGAGGACTACTTGACATATTCATAAATGCATTTATGAATAGTCCCCCTCATGTTTTAATTATTGAATAGCTTTGACATTTGAATTGTGCTGTGTGTGGATGGATTTCCACCAGGATGCCACAAAAAGACAAAAGCACAAGTTTCCAATCATGTATATTGTATGCCAGTGGTTCCCAACCTGTGATCTGGAGACCCCTGGGGGTCTATGAAGCCTTATCAGGGGAGTCCGCGACTGCTTAGAAAATTAAATATTATAACAGAATAGGTCCCTGGCTTTCAATAATGACTCAGTGGGTGGGGGGGTCCCTGGATTCCAATAATGATTCAATGAGGGTCCCCAGGTTCTAGTAATGATAAAGTGGGGGTCTACAGAAGTCAAAAGGTTGGGAACCACTGCCGTATGCTGTAGCTAGTGATGCACAAGTTAGAAACACAGATAAGACCTGACTGGTGTGTGTTGAACACATTCAACATAACCAATATGACCTTCCAAAGATATGCCACCACACTGTTCTCATCAAACACAAGTCACACACAGAGGAATGCATGTTGTCTATGACGAGTCACCATTACATGTTAGTTGCTGTTGCTAGGGGAGATATCTTACATGGCACAATCATTGCGCAATAGCTGCCTGCAGTGAAACTGTGAGTATGGGTAGTTTTAAAGATAAACACGCATTAAACAAAATATCTTAAATGAGAAAGGAAAAAATATATATATGAGGTTAAGCAATACTGTTCACAACATCGCTTGATAATAGGTAATACATAATGGAAATAATCATTTTTCCAAAATATTGATTTGGGTAATAAAAGATCCCCTGCCAAGTTAAGCTGTTTGTTTCCATGTCTACCGGGATTTAATGTTCCATTACCCGTTTATGTGCAGTGTGTATAATTGTTAAACAAAAGCAAACAGTTTATCACTACATCATCATGATGCGAACTCAATATAAACACCAACTCCTGTTAGTGTCTTTATAAATACAGCAATATTGTTTTTCTTTTATTATATTTACCTTTGTTCATTTTAGAGAACAAATCAAAAACTTCCAATTTCCCCAAAGCTAATAATAGTTTTGCGTGGCCTAATATTACTCTCTTCCTGGAGTATTCTTGACTCTTGACCTCGGATGAGTAATGTTTCAATTATAATTGGAAGCTCTGATGTACGTATTACAAACGAACTTGAGAACCCCTTCTGGCAGGCTGAGGAATGAGAATGGACAAAGGCTTTCAATGGGGAATGGCAAATGTCCCACAGCACCCTCAGAGAGGCAACATGAGCAGGGAGTCGCCGATGTCCCAGTGATATTTACCCCTCCCCACCAAAACCATTTCGGGACCAGCACTTTTTGGGGTTAGGGGGCATAAAACAGCATGCGTATTTATTCGATACACATACAAAACATTTGAGCTATTAACATTTTTTCCCACAGTAACCACATTATTTACATGATGTTTACAAGTTTACAAATGGCTGTAAACATTATAGTGAAGGTCCGGGTGAGTGACTGTAAACGTGCATGACTATAGAAATTGATGTTATGCTACAAGAAATAAAATATCAACCGTCATTGCATTATGTTTCAAAATCCCGACTATAACATTTTCATGTCCGATGTATTGACATCGGAGATTGTGAGTGTGGTGGGCAGGGAGCAGACTGAGTTCCTATCAGAGCAGCTACTAACTGGACAGATGCATTTGTCAGGTGAAGCAACATCTTTTCCAGTTAAGTGGGACAGGAATCTCTAAATTTCTTGGATGCTGTAAGTATGTTTGTTCCTTTGATACATGGCGAACTGAGACTTTCTATTGCTCACTCTTTCTAAACAAATGTGTGTCCTGCCAGTTCATCAGGTCAAAAGTCGAAATTAATTTTGACATTTGATCCCAGCTAATTGTTAGTAGAGCAACAGGGATAAAATGTAGAAACAAAATCTTGTTGTCTATTTCAGATTTAAAAATGTAAATTAGCACTTGTATAGCGCACTACTCACCCGTTAGGGTCCCAAGGCGCTGTACTCATACCACTATGGAACCCCTCCTGGCTTTTCCCTGTGAGGCACCCACTCCTGAGCACCCCCAGGGTGAAGCCAGGCATCCAAGCGGGGCCGTTGTGGAGATTAAGCAAGCTATTGCCCAGAGTTGCAGAGTGGGACTCATGAATTAGATTAGGCACTGAGGCGAGAATTATCTGGTCAAGGGGAATTGAGCCCAAGACCTGCCGAAGCGGGACTTGAACCCTGGTCTTGAGCCAGATCTCTGCTTCAGGGTCTGCCGCTCTAACCATTGAGCCACACTTCTCCACAGATTTAAGGTTTTCCGTATACATATACATGCATCAATTATTTTAAAGTTTTTTTTGGATGCTGTAAGAAAATGGATTATTATCTGAGGTGGGCAGTTGACACCCTGAAGGAGTGTTGACATTAACTTGTCAGGGTTAATTTAAAAGCCTCTAAATTAACCGAAGCTCTGACCCCTGGCAGCGATGGCACACAACTTTGATTTAGAGCTAAGTGAAAAGTATTTATGCAGTACCAAAACAGTAATAAAGCAAAAATATAAAACAAAAATCCGAAACTGAAGTGGAAGCATAGAGGAAAAAAATAATAAACACAATACAATCAAAATGACAAAAATACAATAAGGGGAATCAGAGATATGATTTTTTAAAAGTTTTAAGAATAAATAGCACCAAAAAGCACTAAACTCCAATGATGGCCTGGAGAAGCAGTAAACCGGGACTTAGGTGTGATTTCAGATCAACTGAGTGCATTTGGATCCACCAAGCAGGTTTGTCCCAGTCAAACATTTTACATTCCGGCTAAATCTGTTCAGTGGAGCTCAAAATCTTCCAGTGAGGGAAGCTTGAAGTAGCATCCAAGTAAAGTGAATTGATTTCTGAAACCATTGCTGCAAGATCTCACTGAGAAGTCTGAAAGACTAAGAAGTCGAACCATTTTCTAAGTCCCAACTTTTCTAAGGCAGGTCCACTTGGTCATTTCTAAGGGTCACATAATCACAGGGACAGCAATGAGGGGCATGCTCCCCTCACAAATTCCAACCAACAGAAGCCACTAGCAACATTCAGTCCAGGTCAATTTGGTACTGGTCAGTCAGAAAAAAGGCCTGTTACATTTAAGTCACCCTTAAGTTAGGCCCTAGACAAGACTGGGGGCAGGGTGCAATGTATTTAAAAGACAGAACATGTATGTTTATGGTTTACATGCCCTGGTAGTGAAAAACTCCCAATTTTTGTTTTTCAGTGCAGCATGTCCTGTCTCTCCCAGAGGATGACATTAAGATTACCTTATTACATCTTATAAGTGTTATTCACAATCTGGAATAGATAAAGAGTTAGAGTTTGGTGTCTCTGGTATCACAATTTAAAATTACAACTTGTGGTGAAGTTGAATTTTAAATTGCAACTCTAAAAATGTCACTTTTAGAAAGTTGGTACGTTATTAATTTAGCCATTTGATGCCTGTTAGAAATGGGGTTTCTGGTTGGCTAGGGTATGCACCTCAGCCAGGCAGAACCTACCCACTCTAATCAGGGCAAGGGAGTTACACGTCCAAGATAACCCCTGCTCACCCCCTTGGTAGCTTGGCACGAGCAGTCAGGCCTATCTCAGAGGCAATGTATAAAGCGTTTGCACAACTCACACAACACAAGTGACGCAATATCCCCACCACAAAGGAAACACAACACCACATTATATGAAAATATACTGTATTGTACACAACACAATTATTAGACCAAACATCACATATCAGTACTGTCCTGCTATCTTAGCAGTTGTCAGAACGTTACACATTATTTACTCTGCAAACTAGCAGTAGTCACATATAACACACAGGTTACTCAGTTATTCTGCAACATAAGCAGTAGTCAGGAAACACGTTATTACACCCAGACACTTGTCATAAGAATATCATAAAACACCCATAGTAGGAACATTAGAAAACATAAGGCAAGTCATAAAAATACATATCAGCAAGTCATGTCAATAAAAGGAATATCTGCACACATATGTAAAACCATCATCAAACAGGCAGGCAATATATGTAAGTCAGTAAAGTCTTTAGAAAGAACTTTAGATTATAAATATATTGGTCCTTTAGGGAGTACCTGTGTAAGATGAAGCAGGCACCTCCAGTTCCTAGAGAACGAAGAAAGTGAAAAATAGGGCCCCGGCACTACTCTGCGCAAAACAGAGGCCTCCCTTATCCTTTAGACCAGAGGAGGGTGGCACGCCACTCCTCTCTTTCCTAGATGGGCCCCTCTGGGGACCCGTGATCACTTGGGGCCCCCCTGGCCTCAACTGGCCCTCACGAGGGGGGGCAACGTCCTTGAGATAAAGTGGGCAGGGGGGGGCACCATGCACCCCCTCTGACTTGGCAACAGGCCCCTCCAGGGTCCCGTGGTCTCTTAGGGTCTTCCCCCAGGCCTGTCAGGGCCCTCTGCTGTGGGGGGAGACCACAACAAACCAAGACAGGCCCACACGGGGCCACACCAGGGATTCCGGGAGGTCGAGGGAGCAGGGGGAGCATCCGGTGAGGCTTTCCTTCCCCCCTGCTCAGCAAAAGTCCTATGGGAAGGGGCCTGGTGGGGCGAGGGAACCTCCGATGCGGTTTCCTCTCTGCCTGCCGGCTCTCCCAATGCTCGGCGGCCCACCCGACCGTCGAGAAAGAGGCAGGCACCAAAGTCGGTGCCTGCCAGTGCCCCGGGGGGGCTCCATGGAGCGCGCTTCTCCCTGGGGGCATAACAGGAGTGCTCGTGCTCCACGTTTGTTGATAGAGGATGCTTTGGGTGCCCCAGGGGCACGGAGAGGGGCACGCAGGCGCATCTCTTCTCCTAAAAGTGCCCTGGGGCTGAAACACAGCACGCTCTGACACGCTTCAGGAATTCATGGGGTCCGGCGGTGATTTCCTTTTACCATGAGGATAAATAAACGCAGTAAGCAGTACAACACACCAGCAAGGGGAGCGCTTCCAAGCACTAAGGAAATCCCCTAAGGAGCACTTAGTGTTTCAGCACAGTGAAGCACCCCTCGTGCTTCAGGGTGGAATGCAAAGATCAGGGGCCACAGCACCCTGCCCCTAGGGAGCAAAGTTTGCAGGAAAAGTCCCACAGGAGGAGGGCCCAACAACAGGCCAACACAAGGAGTGTGTAGCAAGTCCTCTTTAGTGACCAAGCAGGTCACAGGTCAGCACAGCAGCGTCTTCCATGGCGGTTCCTGGTGAGTCCTTTCAGCAGTCTGTGTCCAGTTCCAGGTAAGTTCAATGAGTCTCCAAATTGTGGGAAAATTCCTCTGTACTTATAGTCAGTCCTTACAATGTTTTGCAATGGTAGGGAGAGGATGTTCCAGCCAGTTACAACTGGTTCTGGGAGTGCCCCCTCTCTCCTTCAGCACAAGCTCCAAACATCAGTGGGGGGTTAACTACCCTATTGTGTGAGGCCAGGGCACTGCCTTTAAAAATGTAGGTGTGCCCTGCCTCTCCCTTCTCTCAGCCCAGGAAGACTATTCAGTATGCAGATGCACCTCTATGACACCTCCAACCTCCCTGTGTACTGGCTGTCTGAAAAGTATGCACAAAGCCCAAATGTCACTCGGCCTACTAGACGTGAATTAGAGTCAAGCTGCAAAACACCAGAGTCATAAGCACAGATAAATGTGCACTTTCTAGAAGTTGCATTTCTGTAATAGCAATAAAAATACACCTACACCAGTAAGCAGCATTTATTATCACCATCACAACCATACCAAACACGCCTACGCTACCCCTCATAAATCAGACAATACCCCTTTCACATAAGGTAGGGCATTTCTAATGCAATCCTATGAGGAGGCACACCTCACAGCAATGAGACACCAAGTTAGGCTGTTTGTCACTACCAGGACAGACCACGCTACCTGGCACATGTCCTACCTTCTACATATATGGCATCCTGCCCATACGGCTAGCTAGGGCGTACCTTAGGGGTGACTTACTTGTAGTAAAAGGGGAGTTCTAGGCCTGGAAAGTAAATTTAGATGGCTGGTCCCTGTGGCAGAAAACTGCGCACACAGGCCCTGCGCTAGCAGGCCTGAGACAGGATCAAAAGTCTACTTCAGTGGGTTTCGCAAGCAGCGCTGTATGCCCACTAGTAGTATTTAATTCACAGGCCCTGGGTATAGAGATACCACTGTACAAGGGACTTATAGGTAAATTAAATATGACAAATAGGTATAAGCCAATCATACCAACTTTAGATAGGAGAGCACCTGCACTTTCACCTGCACTTTAGCACTGGTCCGCAGTGATAAAGTGCTCAGAGTCATAGAGCCAACAGCGAGAGGTCAGAAAAACCAGGAGGAAGGAGGCAAAAAGACTGGGGATGACCCTGCGTAAGGGAAAAAGTCCAACAGTGCCTGTTGCCTGTCTCTGAACACTTGTCTGGGGTGGGAGATGGCTGGGCTTTGTTTATTCCCCTTAGACAGCCATACACAATGGAAGCTTATGTGTGACTTGGTGGGCCATCCTGGGAGGATGGGAAGGAGGAGCTAGGCGCAGCCAAACTTACATTTGATTTGGCTGTGTCCTTTCCCCAAACAAAAGGTTGCATCCACCCCAATAGTGAGTCTGAGGTCAGGACAGCACTACCTCTGTGCACTTCGAAGGCCTGTCTTTCAAGTCTCCCCCACTTCAAGGGCCCAACTGGGTAAAAGTACTGGACCTCTGACACCACCACTTTAGTACACTTCTGGATCTGTGAATACTCTGCCAGGAGGAAGGACTGTTCTGCTGCTGAAAGACTGCCACTCTGCTGGATTGCTGCTTTGCTGGACCCTTGCCTTCCTGTGCTGCCCTGCTGCCTGTTGTTCCTCTGTCTGGGTGAGAAGGACTGGAATTGGATCACTTGAACTCAGAGTGTCTCCAAAAGCTAGCTGGTTTACCTCTTGATCTGAATTCTCAGGGACATAGAAGACTTTCAACCATCCTGCCTCTGCTCCTGGATTCTGCCCTCTGTAAGTCTGCCCAGTCAAGTGGTGCCACCACAGTCCTGAACCTTTAGAAGTGGGCATAATCTGTTTGCTCCATTGAAACTGACTCATCCTCTGCCAAACCAAAGCATTTATTCTGCTGAGAAGCACATCTCTGAGCAAATCTGATGCATCACCGCTGCTGTGTAGATCGGACCCGACGCATCACCATCAGAACCACCACTGCACAGCATTTTTCACCAGTGCAAGGTCCTTACATCCCCATCAACTGCAGTCTCGATGATGACGTCAGAACTCTGCATCACAACCTCCCCTCTCATCCAAACCAATACATCGCCTTGACTGCTAAAGGCATCCTCAACAACGGTGTTCGCATCGCAAGTCCTTCACAGGATGCTTGACATTGAGTAATCAGGATCTCGCACTGCAGCCTTGTCGCATCTTGGAACCAGTGCAACACCTCTACTGTGTGCCACATCTTTGACCCAAACCCATGTAGTGATGTGCAACCTCAAACTAAGGTACTTTTGTTCAGTGGACCTAACTGCTTCTGTAGGAAGTTGGCTCTGTATATACTATCTCAAAGTAAGAGATATTGTGCACAGAGTCCAAAGGTTCCCCTTAGAGGTAAGATAGTGGCAAAATTAAATAATTCTAATGCTCTATTTTGTGGTAGTGTGGTCGAGCAGTAGGCTTATCAGAGGGTAGTGTTAATCAATCAATCAATCAATCAATCATTCGTATTTATAAAACGCGCTACTCACCAAGGGTCTCAAGGCGCTGGTGGGGGGGGGTCAGTGCTCGAAGAGCCAGGTCTTGAGCTGCTTTCTGAAGGAGAGGTGATCAGGTATGGCGCGAAGGTGGCTGGGCAGAGAGTTCCAGGTCTTCGCTGCCAGGAAAGAGAAGGCTCTTCCTCCGGTGGTGGCTTTGCGGATGCGGGGTACGGCTGCCAGGGCCTGTCCGGTCAAGCGTAGAGTGCGCGGAGGAGTGTAGACAGAGACGCGGTTGTTGATGAGTTTGGGTCCGAGGTTGTGAAGGGCTTTGTGTGCGTGGGTGAGGAGTCTGAAGGTGATCCTCTTGTTGACTGGGAGCCAATGGTGTCTCTTTAGGTGTACGGAGATGTGGTGGTGGCGGGGTATGTCCAGGATGAGTCGTGCTGCAGCGTTCTGGATCCGTTGGAGTTTCCTCTGCAGCTTGGTGGTGATGCCGGCGTACAGAGTGTTCCCATAGTCCAAGCGGCTGGTGACGAGGGCGTGGGTGACGGTCTTCCTGGTGTCGGTGGGGATCCAGCGGAAGATTTTGCGGAGCATGCGGAGGGTGTTGAAGCATGCCGAGGTCACCGAGTTAACCTGTCTGGTCATGTAGAGGGATGAGTCCAGGATGAAGCTGAGGTTGCGTGCGTGGTCGGTGGGTTGGGGAGTGCTGCCTAGGGCGGGGGGCCACCAGGAGTCGTCCCATGCGGTGGGAGTAGGGCCGAGGATGAGGACCTCCGTCTTATCTGTGTTCAGTTTCAGCCGGCTGTCTGTCATCCAGTTCGCTACTTCCTTCATGCCGTCATGTAGTCTGGTCCTTGCTGAGGTGGGGTTGTTGGTGAGGGATATGATGAGCTGGGTGTCGTTGGCGTAGGATATGAGGTCGAGTCCGTGTTTGCGTGCGATGTTCGCCAGGGGGGTCATGTAGATGTTGAAGAGAGTGGGGCTGAGGGAGGATCTTTGGGGTACGCCGCAGATGATCTCCGTGGCTGTGGATCTGAAGGGGGGCAGGCGGATTCTCTGAGTCCTTCCGGAGAGGAAGGAGACGATCCATTCCAGGGCCTTGCCTCTGATGCTGGCGTTGCTGAGGCGGCGTATCAGGGTGCGGTGACAGACCGTGTTGAAGGCTGCAGAGAGGTCCAGGAGTATGAGGGCCACGGTTTCTCCCTTGTCGGTCAGGGCTCTGATGTCGTCCGTGGCTGCGATGAGGGCGGTTTCGGTGCTGTGGTTGGCCCTGAAACCGAACTGTGTGGGGTCGAGGGAGTCGTTGGTTTCCAGGGCGGTGGTGAGTTGAGCGTTGACGATTTTCTCAATCACTTTGGCGGGGAACGGTAGGAGAGAGATGGGTCGGAAGTTTTTGAGTTCGGTGGGGTCTGCTGTTGGTTTCTTTAAGAGGGCGTTGAGCTCTGCGTGTTTCCAGCTCTCCGGGAAGGTGGCGGTGGTGAGGGAGGCGTTGATGACGTCTCGGAGGTGCGGTGCGATGATGTTGTCGGCCTTGTTGTAGATGTGGTGCGGGCAGGGGTCCGATGGGGATCCGGAGTGGATCGAGTTCATGACGCGGGTGGTCTCCTCGGTGGTGGTTGGGCTCCAGGTGAGGATGGTGGTGATGTCGGTGGCGGGTTCCGGGGGGGGGTTCGCGTTGGCGGTCGTGAAGCTGTTGTATATATCGGTGATCTTGTGGTGGAAGAAGGTTGCGAGGGAGTCGCAGAGGTCTTGTGAGGGAGGGATGGAGTTGTTTTCTGCGTCCGGGTTGGAGAGCTCTTTGACGATGCCAAATAGTTCCTTGCTGTTGTGGGCGTTGTTGTCAAGTCTGTTCCGGTAGGCTGTTTTTCGTGCGGCGCGGAGGTGTTGGTGGTGTTGGCGGGTGGCGTCCTTGAGAGCTGACATGTTCTCCTCGGTCTGGTTGAGGTGCCACTTCTTCTCGCGGGCGCGGCATTCTTTCTTGGAGTCCTTGAGGTCGGGGGTGAACCAGGAGTTTTTCTTGTGGTTGTTGGTGTTAGCTTGAGTCTTCAGGGGGGCCAGGAGGTTGGAGCAGTCGGAGATCCAGCTTGTGAGGTTGTTGGCGGCTTCGTTGGGGTCAGTGGTGTTGGTGGGTTGGTTCTGGGAGAGGGTTGATGCGAGCTGTTCAGTGGTGATACGATTCCAGTGTCTTCTTGGTGGTTGCTGGGTGTGGTGATGCATGGTGGTCTTCTTGAAGCTGAAGTGGACACAGCTGTGGTCCGACCAGGTGAGTTCGGTGGCGTGGCTGAAGGTGATGTGTTTGCTGGAGGAGAAGATGGGGTCGAGCGTGTGTCCGGCATAGTGGGTGGGGGTGTTGACTAGCTGTTTCAGTCCGAGGTTGGCGAGGTTGTCCAGTAAGGGGGTGGAGTTGTTGTCGGTGAGGTTCTCCAGGTGAAAGTTGAGGTCTCCTAGGAGGATGTAGTCGGTGGACGAGAGTGCGTGAGGGTTGACGAAGTCTGCGATGTCTTCGCTGAACTTGGTGCAAGGTCCTGGTGGTCTGTACATGAGGGTGCCTCTGAGGGTGGTCTTGGGGTCGCTGTGGATCGTGAAGTGGAGATGTTCGGCGTCGGGGAGTGAGTCGTCGGTGTGGGTCGAGATGCAGATGGAGCTTTTGTGTGCGATGGCGATGCCTCCTCCGGTGCGGTTGGTGCGGTCTTTCCGGATGATTTTGTAGCCGTCGGGGATGGCTATGGCGATGTCGGGTGTCGAGGAGGGGTTCATCCAGGTCTCGGTGAGGAAGGCGATGTCAGGGTTCGTTGAGTTGATGAGGTTCCACAGTTCGATGGCGTGCCTGTGGACGGATCGGGTGTTGACCAGGATGCAGTGGAGATTGCTTCCGGGGGAGTCGTTCTTGACGGGAGCGGTGTGAGTCCATTGGCAGGTGAAGCGGCAGTTGCTGCAGGTGAAGGGTCCGTGGGTTCGTTTCGGGGTGGCGCGGTGGCAGCCCAGCGTGAGGCCGGGGTTGAGGTTGGCGAGGGTGGCGGAGTCGTAGGTCAGTCGGGGGTTGCGGGGGCCAGGGGTTCGGGCGCTGGGCGCGGTCCAGGCGCGGACGGGCGCAGACGGGCTTGCCTTAGGAGCGCCTTCGGCGCGCCAGCGGCGCGCCCGCTGCGCGCGGCCGCCATATATGGGGTAGCTGGGGGAGGAGGGGTCAGCTGGGAGGTGGGCGGCGGGAGGGTAGGCGGGGAAAAGCGAAAAACGGCGGGAAAAATCGGCGAGGCCGGAGAACGGCGAGGGGGCCAAAAGTGGACAAAAGCTGTGGAAAAAGAGGCAAAAAGCGAGGCGAGGGCCAGAGAACGGCGAGGGGGCCGGAGAGAAAACAACGGGGGTGAGAGAAACGTGGCAGGGGGACCGGGCACTCATGGGGGGTCAGGCACTCGGGTTACACGGAAGAAAACGGGGAGAAATCAATGACTCAAGCCAGTCACACGGGGCCAAGCACTCGGGATACACGGAAGAAAACGGGGGGAAATCAATCACTCAGCCAGTCACACGGGGCCAAGCACTCGGGAGAAGGAGGACACCAGCGGGCAAGACGGCAGCTGGAGCGGAGCTGAGAGTTGGTGAGAGGAGGCAGTCAGGCACTGGTGGCGCTGCGGAGGTGGGGGAGCGACCTACCTTGCTAGTGTTAAGCATTTGTTGTACACCCACAGGCAATAAATGAGGAACACACACTCAAAGACTTAACTCCAGGCCAATAGTTTTTATATAGAAAAATATATTTTCTTAATTTCTTTTTAGAACCACAAGTTCAAGATTTGAAGTAAATACATAAAATGCAAGGTACTCCACACAGGTAAGTTAGGAACTTTGAATTTGAGCAATAACATATGCAGTTTTTGTTAAAATGGCAATAAGCTATTTTAAAAGTAGACACTGCAAAAATCAACAGTCCCTGGGGGAGGTAAATATTGGTTAGATTGTGAGGTAATTAAGACAGTTAAAAGTCTCAGTTCCTGGGCATAGGCAGCCCACCATTGGGGGTTCAAGGCAACCCCAAAATTACCACACCACCAGCTCAGGGCCGGTCAGGTGCAGAGGTCAAAGAGGTGGCCAAAACACATAGGCGCCTATGGAGAACAGGGGTGCTCCGGTTCCAGTCTGCCAGCAGGTAAGTACCTTGGTCCTCGGGGGCAAACCAGGGGGGGTTTGTAGAGCACTGGGGGGGACACAGGCAGGCACACAAAACACACCCTCAGAGGCACAGGGGCGGCCGGGTGCAGTGTGCAAAGCAGGTGTCGGGTTTTGTATTGGTTTGAATGGAAGGACCCTGGGGTCACTCTAGCGGTGCAGGCAGGGCACAGGGGGGCTTCTCGGGCCAGCCACCACCTGAGCTAGGCAGAGGGTCTCCTGGGGGTCACTCCTGCACTGAGATTTGGCTCCTTCTGGTCCTGGGGGTGCAGTGCTTGGTCCAGGTGTCGGGTCCCTTGTTCCAGGCAGTCGCGGTAAGGGGGAGCCTCTGGATTCTCTCTGCATACATTGCTGTGGGGATCCAGGGGGGGTTGTCTCGGGCTACTCACGGGTCGCAGTCATCTGGGAGTCCTCCCTGTGGTATTGGTTCTCTGGATCTCGAGCCGGGGGCGTCGGGTGCAGAGGGTGAAGTCTCACACTTCCGGCGGGAAGAGTGAGGTCTTTAAAAGTTGCAAAGTTGTTGCTGTTTTTTTAACAGTGCCGCTGTTCACAGGAGTTTCTTGGTCCGGGGGTTCAGGGCAGTCCTCTGAGGCTTCAGAGGTCACTGGTCCCTGTTGGATGTATTGCTGTTGCAGGTTTTCGAGTCAGGAGACAGGCTGGTAGGGCTGGGGCCAAAGCAGATGTCGTCTTCCGTCGTCTCTGCATGGCTTGTAGGTCAGCAGTACTTCTTCTTGTTTCAGGTTGCAGAAATCTCATTTCCTGGGTTCTGGGGTGTCCCTAAATACTAGATTTAGATGTGTTTAGGTCAGGAGGGCAATAGCCAATGGCTACTGTCCTGGAGGGTGGCTAATAATCCTATTGGGGGAATCCTCCAATCTCAAAATGGAGGATTTCTAAAGGCAGGGGTCAACTCAGCTCAGGGCACTCTAGGGGCAGTCCTGACTGGTGGGTGCCTCCTCCTTGTTTTTCTCATTATCTCCTCCAGCCTTGCCGCCAAAGGTGGGGGCAGTGCACCGAGGGGCGGTCATCTCCACTAGCTGGGATGCCCTGGGGTGCTGTAACAAAAGGCATGAGCCTTTGAGGCTCCCCGCATATCTGTTACAGTTCCTGCAGGGGGAGCGGAGAAGCATCTCCACCCAGTGCAGGCTTTGTTTCTGTCCTCAGGGAGCACAAAGGCTCTCACCCCAGGAGGGCAGAAACTCGTCTAAGTGGCAGGCTGGCACTGACCAGTCAGTCCTGCACTGAAGGATTGAGTAAATTACAGGGGGCATCTTCTGAGATGCCCTCTGTGTGCATTTTGTAATAAATCTAACACTGGCATCAGTGTGGGTTTATTATTCTGAGAAGTTTTATACCAAACTTCCCAGTATTCAGAGTAGCCATTATGGAGCTGTGGAGTTCATTTTGACAAACTCCCAGACCATATACTTAATATGGACACACTGTAATTACAATGTCTAAGAATAGACTTAGACCCTCTGGGGCATATTGCTCATGCAGCTATTCCCTCACCTGTGGTATAGTGCACCCTGCGTTAGGGCTGTAAGGCCTGCTAGAGGGGTGCTGGGGTCTGGTTAGCAGGGTTGCAGCACACTTCTCAGTCAAGTCAGCATCAGTATCAGGCAAAAAGTAGGGGGTAACTGCAACAGGGAGCCACTTTCCTACAGCTTCCCTGTAGCAGGCCAATAATACATCAAGGTCAGCCTGAACTTTTGATTTTGTCCCAGTCTGGAGCAACCTATTAGCCATCACTTTAAACTTATTGGTGCTATTTTTACCTAAAACCTTTAAGACTGAATGTTTTAAGTTCTACTCATTGGATTTTTGTCATTTTGGTTGTGTTTTATTTATTAAAGTCAGATCTAACTAACTTGGCATGGTATCTTTTTGTGTGGTATTTTCATTGCTTCACTGTTTGAAGTGTTGCACAAATACTTTACACACTGCCGCTAAATTAAGCCTAATTGCTCTGTACCAAGATATCAGAGGGCGAGCAAAGGTTAATTTAGGGTTTGTCTGATACCCTAGATAGGATTGTGGCTGCTGTTTGACCAAAAGTTCATACCCCAGTCAACCAACAACCCAATTTATAACAGTGTGGATATATTCCTAGGTCAAAATAAAGCTTTCTTTGTGTATCATTTTTAATTTGCTAGCTTGATGCAATCATAGAAATCAACATGAGTGTGGTTTGCACTGCAATTGCAATAGCCTTTACAACGATTAGTTAACTAAGAGTTGTACTTGTCCGCAACGTAACGGGGAAACGTATCCATTCTGCGTTCCATTTGAAACATTCATTTCCAAATCGCAGGCCTTTTCCTGGAGACATCCCCCAATAGATCGAACCTTTCTAATGTGCCCACTGAAACGTTACTCAGAATTCCTGAATCGAGCAGCTCCCATTTTCACCCAAATCGTGAATTTCGAGTAACTCAGGGCAAATGAGTGGCAATTTTCTTATTTTACAGACTTTATTCTCAACGTTTTACCCCTGAGCCGTTACATGATATCCCAGTGGTATCTTAGGGGACCTGCGCGTGGCAGTTTACCTAGCATTTTACTGGGAATGTTGCTGAATACCAAAAATACGTTCAGGCGGAGACCTAAATCGCCATCAATAGTTTCGCATTTTTATAATTGTATACCCATTAATGTGTCTAAAAATGAGAAATAGGGTGCTAGTTGGCTTACTGCATATTTTTACTGTTCGTTTACGTCAGACTGACTTCTCATCAGCAGCCACACATAGCTAGGTTAACCTTTCTCAAAAGATTCAGCTCAATTGGAGGTCACATGAAACACCCGCGCAGCTGTTGTCTAAGTTCCAATTATTTTCAAAACAAAACAAAAACCTGGAAAGGTCTTGAAAAATGTGTCATGCTGCAGCTGCAGTGAGGCACGGCGAGCCAAACAAGAGCCTGGCTGGAGTTCATTCTTAGCTGTGGGCAAATGTTTGAGCTGCTGTTAACTTGCCTGCCTATCGTGTCACAGTATGGTCTACACACTGCAGTTCAGCAGGTCTGCCGTTTCACTGCTCCTTTTTAACTGGTGTCTCGATTCTCTCTTGTTGCCTGCTGCGGCAAAGCCTTGAGACAGATTTCATCCTTAAATGAAGATAATCGGGACTGGAAGCAAAAATCGTAATTCACCTTCTGTTCTCCTGCAAAAACCCAAACAAAATCTGTATCTCGTTCCGGTATACTAACACATAATCCACTGCAGCGCCATTGTAGTAACAGCAACGTAGTTAAAGCGATGCTAGGGGCCTCGAAACACCATTTCGCACTGTGCCCTTGGAAAAACGTTCAATATGTATTGAGAGATACATTGACGACACTTCTCAGGAAATATATTACCAAGTGAATAACAACAATAAACAAAGGAGCTGTACTGGATCCAAATGTGAGGAAATGCACAATCACATAAATAAACTCATATTACTTTTGTGCATTAAGACATGGTAATTCGAGCTATTAAAACCTGCTGAAACTGTATAATACATCTATACTTCCACGATACAATGGGAAACTAGAAAGACAGAGCGGGCTATTAACCTAAAGGACACACATGAGAAATACAGATACTGCAACACAGTGCCGCCAAAATGCTTGTTTTTGGATGCATGTTTTAGTATCACACAAGTTGCAGTGATGCACAAGATAATGACTTGTTCAGAACAGACTGTGTTATGAGCAGGGCGAAGCATCATTTTCCATCATTATTTAACTGTTTAGTATGCACCATTGCTACAGTTCCCACTAGAGCTAATCATAGAGCAAAAAATGAATTAGAATGAGGGGTAGGTGTTAACTCTTGTAATTCAGTGTAGTGTAATCACATGGACTTACCTAAGAATACCAGATGGCTCCGAAGTATATGCAAGAAGAGTAATTCTCAATCAATCAATCAGGGAATTTGTAAAGCGCACTACTCACCGTGAGGGTCTCAAGGCGTGGGGGAGGCTGCTACTGCTGGAACACCCATGTCTTGAGATGTCTCCAGAAGGTAAGGGGGTCCTTGGTCTGATGCAGGTGGGTGGGAAGAGTGTTCCACGTCTTGGTGGCGAGGTGTGAGAACGATCTTCCGCAGGTGGTTGTTCTGAGGATGCGTGGGACAGTGGTGAGGGCAAGGTCGGCGGAGCAAAGCTGTCGGATTGGGGTGTAGAAGGAGAGCCGTCTGTTGAGGTATTCTGGTCCAGTGTTGTGCAGTGCCTTGTGAGTGTGGGTGAGGCGCTTAAAGGTGATTCTCTTGTTGACAGGGAGCCAATGTAGGTCTCTCAGGTGGGCTGTGATGTGGCAGTGCCGGGGGATGTCCAGGATGAGGTGTGCAGAGGCGTTCTGAATGTGTTGCAGTCTTTTTTGGAGTTTGACGTGGTTCCTGCGTAGAAGGCATTGCTGTAGTCCAGTTTGCTGCTTACCAGGGCTTGAGTGACTGTCCTTCAGGTTCTAGAGGGGATCCATTTGTAGATCTTCCGAAGCATGCAGAGGGTGTTGAAGCAGAAGGAGGAGATGGTGTTGACTTGCTGGGTCATAGATAGTGAAGAGTCCAGGATGAATCCCAGGTTGCATGCATGTTTGGTGGGTGTCAGTGCGGTTCCCAGTGTGGCAGGCCACCAGGAGTCATCCCATGCAGAGGGGGTGGAGCCGAAGATGAGGACCTCAGTCTTGTTGGAATTCAGTTTTAGGCAACTGTTCTTCATCCTTTCAGCGATGGCCTTAATTTCTTCGTGGAGGTTGGTCTTGGCAGTGTCCTTGGTGAGGGAGGGTGAGGATCAGCTGGGTGTCATCGGTGTATGAGATGATATTGAGGTTGTAAGATCGGGTGATGTTAGTGAACGGAGCCATGTAGACATTGAAGAGCGTTGGGCTGAGGGACGAGCCCTGGGGTACACCAATGATGATTTTGGTGTCTTCAGAGCGGAATGGAAGGAGGCAGACTCTCTGACTTCTGCCGTTATGAAAGGAGGTGATCCAGTCCAGGGCTCTGTCGCAGATTCCTGCATCGCTGAGCCATGTGCATAGGGTATGGTGGCAGACGGTGTCGAACACGGCTGAGAGGTCCAGGAGGATGAGGGCCACGGTTTCGCCGTTGTCCAGTATGGCTCTGATGTTGTCGGTGTGGGCGATGAGGGCAGTTTCGGTGCTGTGGTTGCTGGGGAATTCGGATTGGGATGGGTCCAGAGTGTTGTTCTCCTCGAGGAAACGGGTCAGTTTTTGTTGACAATTTTCTCTACGACTTTTGCCGGGAAGGGGAGCAGGGAGATGGGCTGGAAGTTCTTGAGGTCTTTTGGGTCTGCCTTGGGTTTCTTGAGGAGGGCGTTGATCTCTGTTTTTTTCAGCTCTCCAGGAAGGTGGTGGACGCAAAGGAACTACTTATGATCTTCCGGAGTTGGGGTGCGATGATGGAGCTTGCTTTGTTGAAGATGTGGTGAGGGAAGGGGTCGGATGGTGAGCCGGAGTGGATGTTGTTCATGATTTCAATGGTTTTGTTGTCATTGATGTGGGTCCAGGAGAGCAGGAGGCTGGTGGGGGGTGAATCTGTGGTGTTGGTGGTTGACAGGGGGGTCTGAGTACTGAAGCTGTCATGGATGTCTGATATCTTGCGGTAGAAGAAGGTATCGAGGGAGTCGCAGAGGTCTTGTTATGGTGGGATGTCATTGACGTTGGAGCTGGGGTTGGAGAGCTCCTTCACGATGTTGAAGAGCTCCTTTTGGCTGTGTGCATTGCTGTCGATGCATTCTTTGAAGGCGGTTCTCTAGGCGGTTCGGATGAGTTGGTGGTGTCCGCGGATGGCATTCTTGAAGGATGTGTGGTTGTCCAGTGTCTGATCTTGGCGTCACTTCTTTTTGAGTCTTCGGCATGTTTGCTTAGATTCTTGGAGGTCAGCGGTGAACCAGAAGGCCTTTCTGTCGGTGCGTCTGTTGGAAGGATTTTTGATTGCAGCGCGAGTGCTGGCACAGTCGTCGATCCATTGCCTGAGGTTGCAGGCTGCTGTGTCAGTGGTGTCGATTGGTGGGTTCCGGGAGAGGGTAGTGATCAGTTGGTCTTTGGCTTGTTGCATCTGTGGTGGGGAATCTGTTGTGGGTGATGGTGTGTTGTGGGTTTCTCGAAGGAGAAGTGGATGCAGCGGTGGTCAGTCCAGTGGAGTTCGGTGGTGTGGCTGAAGGAGACGTGTTTGCTGGCGGAGAAAATGGGGTCGAGAGTGTGTCCTGCGGAGTGGGTGGGTGTCGTGATGAGCTGTTTGAGGCCAAGGTTGGAGAGGTTGCCGAGCAGGGTGGTAGAGTTGTTATCGTTGGTGTTCTTGAGGTGGAAGTTCAGGTCCCCAAGGAGTATGTAGTCTGTGGATGTGAAAGTGTTGAGTAGGATGCATTTGAGATGGTTGCATCCTGCCTTGGTGGGTGGGTCGTTGGTGTGGAGGCTGGTGAAGGTGCAGTTCCGGCAGGAGAAGGGACCGCGGGTGAGCTGTATTTCGTGCTATTTGGTAACCCAAAAATGGATGTGATTATGTATTTTTTGAACTAGGAAATAGCATTAATTGCAGCAGAATATGATTAGCGAGCATGAGCAGCCACTCATGCGGGTTAAGTGTACAAGGAGCGTAATGTTTTCTCCCAACTTACTCCTGACATTTAAAGCTACTTTATTAGCATAAATTGCACCCCTCATGCCCAAAATGGACCTGAGGATGTATTTTTGCACTACAAAATAGTGCTAAATGCAGCAGAACATGATTAGTGAGCAAGTGTCCACTCACGCTTGCTAAATTTGCTCTTGTGTTAGGATTTTTTGCTTCAAATTACATGGGCAGGAGTAATGGCATAATAATTGAAAATTCTGCATCAGAGAGTAATATAGAATTACTGAAATTACTCTGATTATTATAGCATAATAGAAATTCTCCAAAGGCCTAATTAGAATTTGCATTTAAGAAAAAGGTGACACCCTGTTTTACCTTTGAGAAAAAACAGAATACCATGACTTCCAATTAAACAAAATGTTTCACTATTAAATGGTATGAATCACTACAGTAACAATAATGCATTTGAAGTGAGAATTTTTCAATTTCAATTGTGATGAAACTAGTGACCTGTTGTTAGAAATAGGGTCTCTAGTTGGTAGAGATATGCACCGTGTCCTCGTAAAGACCACAATTCTATTCAGGGTAAGTCAGATACACACCCTAAATTAACCTGTCCTCACCGTCTGGTAGCTTGGCAGAAAGCAGTTAGGCTTAACTTAAAAGGACATGTGTAAAATATTTGTGCAACACACACTCAGTAACACAACAAAAATGCCACAAAAACGACTCTGCTTCAGTTTAGAGTTGGTAAAACAAGACCAAAGCAACACAAAACCAACCAGTAGAAGTTGTGGTATGAAATACTAAGGATTAAATCAGAAATAGTGCTTGAAAGTCACTAGCGGTGAGAAGGTTACTTGAGGTCATGAGGGACTGCTGCAAGTCCAAAGATCAGGTTGACCATGATGGAGGGTAGGCCGGCTACAGAGTCCACACAGGGTCCACTGAAACAGTACCTTTGATAGAGCAAAACGTTGACGTCGAGGTCACAATGCATTTGTGTTTTCCACACAGCTGCGTCATTTTCGAGCTCGACCGAAGTCAATCAATCAATCAAAGTATTTATAAAGCGCTCTACATACCCGTGAGGGTTTCAAGGCACTGAGGGGGGGTGCTACTACTGATCGAAGAGCCAGGTCTTGAGGAGTCTTCTGAAAGTGAGTAGGTCTTGGGTCTGCCGTAGGTTGGTTGGGAGGGTGTTCAGGTCTTGGCGGAGAGGTAGGAGAAAGATCTACCGCCGGAGGTCTTTCATTGGATGCAGGGAACGATGGCGAGGGTGAGGTTTGCAGAGCAGAGCTGACGGGTGGGGATGTAGAAGCTGAGTCTGTTGTTCAGGTAGGCTGGTCCGGTGTCGTCGAGTGCCTTGTGTGCGTGGGTGAGGAGCTTGAATGTGATCCTCTTGTCTACGGGGAGCCAGTGAAGGTCTCTCAGGTGGTGGGAGATGTGGCTGCGGTGGGGTACGTTGAGGATCAGCCTGGCGGAGGCATTCTGGATGCGTTGGAGGCATCGCAGGTTTTTGGCCGGGATATCTGTGTAGAGTGCGTTGCCGTAGTCTAGCCTGCTGCTGACGAGGGCCTGAGTCACTGTTCTTCTTGTTTCTGTCGGGATCCACTTGTAGATCCTTCGGAGCATGTGGAGGGTGTTGTAGCAGGAGGAGGAGACTGCGTTGACCTGTTTTGACATGGAGAGGGAGGAGTCGAGGACGAAGCCCAGGTTGCGTGCGTGGTCGGTCGGTGTCGGTGGGGTTCCCAGTGAGGTTGGCCACCACGAGTCGTCCCAGGCGGAGGGGTGGGTCCAAGGATGAGGACCTCCGTCTTGTCCAAGTTCATTTTTAGACGGCTGCTTCTCATCCATTCGACGATGGCCTTCATTCCCTCGTGAAGGTTGATTTTGGCGGTGAGCGGGTCCTTGGTGAGAGAGAGGATGAGCTGGGTGTCGTCGGCGTAGGAGATGATGTTGAGGTCGTGTTGGTGGGCCACTTGTGCGAGCAGGGGCCATGTAGATATTGAACAGCGTCGGGCTGAGGGATGAGCCCTGGGGTATGTCGCAAATGATGTTGGTGGCTTCAGAACGGAAGGGAGGGAGGCGGACTCTCTGGGTTCTGCCGGAGAGGAAGGAGGTGATTCAGTCGAGGGCTTTTTCTTGTATTCCGGTTTCGTAGAGGCGTGTTTTTAGAGTGCGGTGGCAGACCATGTCGAAGGCGGCTGACAGGTCCAGGAGGATGAGGGCCACGGTTTCGCCGTTGTCCAGTATGGCTCTGATGTTGTCGGTGTGGGCGATGAGGGCAGTTTCGGTGCTGTGGTTGCTGGGGAATTCGGATTGGGATGGGTCCAGAGTGTTGTTCTCCTCGAGGAAAAGGGTCAGTTTTTGTTGACAATTTTCTCTACGACTTTTGCCGGGAAGGGGAGCAGGGAGATGGGCTGGAAGTTCTTGAGGTCTTTTGGGTCTGCCTTGGGTTTCTTGAGGAGGGCGTTGATCTCTGTTTTTTTCAGCTCTCCAGGAAGGTGGTGGACTCAAAGGAACTACTTATGATCTTCCGGAGTTGGGGTGCGATGATGGAGCTTGCTTTGTTGAAGATGTGGTGAGGGAAGGGGTCGGATGGTGAGCCGGAGTGGATGTTGTTCATGATTTCAATGGTTTTGTTGTCATTGATGTGGGTCCAGGAGAGCAGGAGGCTGGTGGGGGGTGAATCTGTGGTGTTGGTGGTTGACAGGGGGGTCTGAGTACTGAAGCTGTCATGGATGTCTGATATCTTGCGGTAGAAGAAGGTATCGAGGGAGTCGCAGAGGTCTTGTGATGGTGGGATGTCATTGACGTTGGAGCTGGGGTTGGAGAGCTCCTTCACGATGTTGAAGAGCTCCTTTTGGCTGTGTGCATTGCTGTCGATGCATTCTTTGAAGGCGGTTCTCTAGGCGGTTCGGATGAGTTGGTGGTGTCCGCGGATGGCATTCTTGAAGGATGTGTGGTTGTCCAGTGTCTGATTTTGGCGTCACTTCTTTTTGAGTCTTCGGCATGTTTGCTTAGATTCTTCGAGGTCAGCGGTGAACCAGAAGGCCTTTCTGTCGGTGCGTCTGTTGGAAGGATTTTTGATTGCAGCGCGAGTGCTGGCACAGTCGTCGATCCATTGCCTGAGGTTGCAGGCTGCTGTGTCAGTGGTGTCGATTGGTGGGTTCCGGGAGAGGGTAGTGATCAGTTGGTCTTTGGCTTGTTGCATCTGTGGTGGGGAATCTGTTGTGGGTGATGGTGTGTTGTGGGTTTCTCGAAGGAGAAGTGGATGCAGCGGTGGTCAGTCCAGTGGAGTTCGGTGGTGTGGCTGAAGGAGACGTGTTTGCTGGCGGAGAAAATGGGGTCGAGAGTGTGTCCTGCGGAGTGGGTGGGTGTCGTGATGAGCTGTTTGAGGCCAAGGTTGGAGAGGTTGCCGAGCAGGGTAGTAGAGTTGTTATCGTTGGTGTTCTTGAGGTGGAAGTTCAGGTCCCCAAGGAGTATGTAGTCTGTGGATGTGAAAGTGTTGAGTAGGATGCATTTGAGATGGTTGCATCCTGCCTTGGTGGGTGGGTCGTTGGTGTGGAGGCTGGTGAAGGTGCAGTTCCGGCAGGAGAAGGGACCGCGGGTGAGCTGTATTTCGTGCTATTTGGTAACCCAAAAATGGATGTGATTACGTATTTTTTGAACTAGGAAATAGCATTAATTGCAGCAGAATATGATTAGCGAGCATGAGCAGCCACTCATGCGGGTTAAGTGTACAAGGAGCGTAATGTTTTCTCCCAACTTACTCCTGACATTTAAAGCTACTTTATTAGCATAAATTGCTCCCCTCATGCCCAAAATGGACCTGGGGATGTATTTTTGCACTACAAAATAGTGCTAAATGCAGCAGAACATGATTAGTGAGCAAGTGTCCACTCACGCTTGCTAAATTTGCTCTTGTGTTAGGATTTTTTGCTTCAAATTACATGGGCAGGAGTAATGGCATAATAATTGAAAATTCTGCATCAGAGAGTAATATAGAATTACTGAAATTACTCTGATTATTATAGCATAATAGAAATTCTCCAAAGGCCTAATTAGAATTTGCATTTAAGAAAAAGGTGACACCCTGTTTTACCTTTGAGAAAAAACAGAATACCATGACTTCCAATTAAACAAAATGTTTCACTATTAAATGGTATGAATCACTACAGTAACAATAATGCATTTGAAGTGAGAATTTTTCAATTTCAATTGTGATGAAACTAGTGACCTGTTGTTAGAAATAGGGTCTCTAGTTGGTAGAGATATGCACCGTGTCCTCGTAAAGACCACAATTCTATTCAGGGTAAGTCAGATACACACCCTAAATTAACCTGTCCTCACCGTCTGGTAGCTTGGCAGAAAGCAGTTAGGCTTAACTTAAAAGGACATGTGTAAAATATTTGTGCAACACACACTCAGTAACACAACGAAAATGCCACAAAAACGACTCTGCATCAGTTTAGAGTTGGTAAAACAAGACCAAAGCAACACAAATCCAACCAGTAGAAGTTGTGGTATGAAATACTAAAGATTAAATCAGAAATAGTGCTTGAAAGTCACTAGCGGTGAGAAGGTTACTTGAGGTCATGAGGGACTGCTGCAAGTCCAAAGATCAGGTTGACCATGATGGAGGGTAGGCCGGCTACAGAGTCCACACAGGGTCCACTGAAACAGTACCTTTGATAGAGCAAAACGTTGACGTCGAGGTCACAATGCATTTGTGTTTTCCACACAGCTGCGTCATTTTCGAGCTCGACCGAAGTCAATCAATCAATCAAAGTATTTATAAAGCGCTCTACATACCCGTGAGGGTTTCAAGGCACTGAGGGGGGGTGCTACTACTGATCGAAGAGCCAGGTCTTGAGGAGTCTTCTGAAAGTGAGTAGGTCTTGGGTCTGCCGTAGGTTGGTTGGGAGGGTGTTCCAGGTCTTGGCGGAGAGGTAGGAGAAAGATCTACCGCCGGAGGTCTTTCATTGGATGCAGGGAACGATGGCGAGGGTGAGGTTTGCAGAGCAGAGCTGACGGGTGGGGATGTAGAAGCTGAGTCTGTTGTTCAGGTAGGCTGGTCCGGTGTCGTGGAGTGCCTTGTGTGCGTGGGTGAGGAGCTTGAATGTGATCCTCTTGTCTACGGGGAGCCAGTGAAGGTCTCTCAGGTGGTGGGAGATGTGGCTGCGGTGGGGTACGTTGAGGATCAGCCTGGCGGAGGCATTCTGGATGCGTTGGAGGCATCGCAGGTTTTTGGCCGGGATATCTGTGTAGAGTGCGTTGCCGTAGTCTAGCCTGCTGCTGACGAGGGCCTGAGTCACTGTTCTTCTTGTTTCTGTCGGGATCCACTTGTAGATCCTTCGGAGCATGTGGAGGGTGTTGTAGCAGGAGGAGGAGACTGCGTTGACCTGTTTTGACATGGAGAGGGAGGAGTCGAGGACGAAGCCCAGGTTGCGTGCGTGGTCGGTCGGTGTCGGTGGGGTTCCCAGTGAGGTTGGCCACCACGAGTCGTCCCAGGCGGAGGGGTGGGTCCAAGGATGAGGACCTCCGTCTTGTCCAAGTTCATTTTTAGACGGCTGCTTCTCATCCATTCGACGATGGCCTTCATTCCCTCGTGAAGGTTGATTTTGGCGGTGAGCGGGTCCTTGGTGAGAGAGAGGATGAGCTGGGTGTCGTCGGCGTAGGAGATGATGTTGAGGTCGTGTTGGTGGGCCACTTGTGCGAGCAGGGGCCATGTAGATATTGAACAGCGTCGGGCTGAGGGATGAGCCCTGGGGTATGTTGCAAATGATGTTGGTGGCTTCAGAACGGAAGGGAGGGAGGCGGACTCTCTGGGTTCTGCCGGAGAGGAAGGAGGTGATTCAGTCGAGGGCTTTTTCTTGTATTCCGGTTTCGTAGAGGCGTGTTTTTAGAGTGCGGTGGCAGACCATGTCGAAGGCGGCTGACAGGTCCAGGAGGATGAGCGCCACGGTTTCGCCGTTGTCCAGTATGGCTCTGATGTTGTCAGTGTGGGTGATGAGGGCAGTTTCGGTGCTGTGGTTGCTGGGGAATTCGGATTGGGATGGGTCCAGAGTGTTGTTCTCCTCGAGGAAACGGGTCAGTTTTTGTTGACAATTTTCTCTATGACTTTTGCCGGGAAGGGGAGCAGGGAGATGGGCTGGAAGTTCTTGAGGTCTTTTGGGTCTGCCTTGGGTTTCTTGAGGAGGGCGTTGATCTCTGTTTTTTTCAGCTCTCCAGGAAGGTGGTGGACTCAAAGGAACTACTTATGATCTTCCGGAGTTGGGGTGCGATGATGGAGCTTGCTTTGTTGAAGATGTAGTGAGGGAAGGGGTCGGATGGTGAGCCGGAGTGGATGT
Source organism: Pleurodeles waltl (assembly GCF_031143425.1). NCBI lineage: Eukaryota > Metazoa > Chordata > Amphibia > Caudata > Salamandridae > Pleurodeles > Pleurodeles waltl. The sequence continues at coordinate 811,944,732 of NC_090437.1, read as the reverse complement.
TGTTCATGATTTCAATGGTTTTGTTGTCATTGACGTGGGTCCAGGAGAGCAGGAGGCTGGTGGGGGGTGAATCTGTGGTGTTGGTGGTTGACAGGGGGGTCTGAGTACTGAAGCTGTCATGGATGTCTGATATCTTGCGGTAGAAGAAGGTATCGAGGGAGTCGCAGAGGTCTTGTGATGGTGGGATGTCATTGACGTTGGAGCTGGGGTTGGAGAGCTCCTTCACGATGTTGAAGAGCTCCTTTTGGCTGTGTGC